>NC_035433.2:116853766-117165021 GCF_002127325.2 Helianthus annuus | reverse complement strand
CAACGAAGAGTGAAACCCCAATGTTCAAGAAGTGGTTAAAAATGAAGTCATCAAACTACTCGACGCCGGACTAATCTACCCTATCTCCGATAGCCCGTGGGTAAGTCCCGTCCAAGTAGTCCCAAAGAAAGGAGGTATGACGGTAATAACTAACAAGAAAAATGAATTAATACCCACAAGAACCGTCACAGGATGGAGAGTCTGTATAGACTATAAGAGATTAAATGAAGCAACAAGGAAAGACCACTTTCCTTTGCCCTTCATTGATCAAATGTTAGAAAGATTATCCGGTCATAAATTTTATTGTTTCTTAGATGGTTTTTCAGGTTACTTCCAAATACCGATAGCACCAGAAGACCAAGAGAAAACAACTTTCACATGCCCCTACGGAACTTTTGCATATCGACGCATGCCATTCGGTCTATGTAATGCGCCTGCAACATTCCAACGTTGTATGGTCGCCATTTTCCATGATATGATTGAAAAAACCATGGAAGTCTTCATGGATGACTTTTCCATCTTTGGAGACTCATATGATCAATGCCTCGATAATCTTGAACGAATGCTATCCCGATGTGAGGAAACTAACCTCGCCCTTAACTGGGAAAAATGCCATTTCATGGTAACAGAGGGAATAGTACTCGGACATAAAATCTCAAGCGAAGGAATGGAAGTTGATCGAGCAAAAATTGAGACTATATCTCGATTATCTCCTCCATCCTCCGTGCGAGCAATCAGAAGTTTCCTAGGGCATGCCGGATTCTATAGAAGGTTTATCAAGGACTTTTCGAAAATTTCAAGACCTCTAACAAAATTGCTTGAAAAAGATGCACCCTTCATCTTTGACAAGGAATGCAATCAAGCATTTCTAACCCTCAAGGAAATGCTAGTCAATGCACCTATCATGATAGCACCAGATTGGAAATTTCCTTTCGAAATCATGTGCGATGCAAGCGACTTTGCTGTTGGAGCAGTATTGGGACAAAGAAAAGAAAAACATTTCCACCCAATTTATTATGCTAGTAAAACTCTAAATGATGCACAAGAAAATTATACAACTACAGAAAAAGAGTTACTAGCGGTGGTGTTTGCTTTTGATAAATTTCGTTCTTATCTTGTTCTTTCTAAAACAATAGTTTATACAGACCATGCAGCCATCAGGTACCTCTTCAAGAAGCAAGACGCAAAACCCCGTTTGATAAGGTGGATTCTACTCCTCCAAGAATTCGACATTGAAATCAAGGACAAAAGAGGAGCAGAAAACACTGCTGCAGATCACCTCTCACGCTTAGAAGACCCAGCTTTGGAGACAACCAGGGACGAGCAAATCAACGAAAAATTTCCCACGGAGTCCCTGGAAATGATGGAAAGCAGACAAGAACCATGGTATGCCGACTACGCTAATTTCTTAGCCAGCGGTATAGTCACCAAAGGATGGCCACATCATCAAAGGAAAAAATTCTTTGCTGATGTAAAGCATTACTTTTGGGAAGACCCCTATCTTTTCAAAATGTGTGCCGATCAACTCATCCGAAGGTGTGTCCATGGTAATGAAGCACGAAGAATACTCCGTCATTGTCATGAAGGTCCATACGGAGGACATCATGGTGCCGCAAGTACCGCAAGAAAGGTATTTGATTCGGGATTCTACTGGCCAACCATTTACAAGGATGCACAAACCTTGTAAAGACATGTGATGCCTGCCAAAGGTCAGGTAATATTTCTTCCAAAAACGAAATGCCTCAAAATGGCATTCTCGTTTGTGAAATCTTTGATGTGTGGGGACTCGATTTCATGGGACCTTTCCCACCTTCAAAAGGAAACAAATATATACTTGTGGCAGTCGATTACTTGTCTAAATGGGCAGAGGCCGAGGCTCTTCCAACAAATGATGGAAGAGTAGTGGTAAAATTCCTAAAAAAATTGTTCTCTCGTTTCGGGACACCAAAAGCATTAATAAGTGATAGAGGTACCCATTTTTGCAATCATCAACTCGAAAAAATATTAACAAGGTATGGGGTCTATCACCGGGTCTCAACAGCATATCATCCTCAAACAAATGGGCAAGCCGAAGTGACTAATCGAGGTTTAAAACGAATACTTGAGAAAACCGTAGGGATAAATAAAAAAGAATGGGCTGACAAACTAGACGACGCTTTATGGGCTTTTCGAACCGCTTATAAAACCACTATAGGCACAACCCCATATAAACTCGTCTATGGAAAAAGTTGTCACTTGCCAGTAGAAATCGCTCACAAAGCCTACTGGGCAATAAAAAACGTAAACTTAGACTTAGAAGTTGCCGGTAAGAATCGATTTTGTCAAATAAACGAATTAGAAGAACTTAGGAATTATGCATATTCTAACTCCGAAATTTATAAAGAAAGAATGAAAAATTTGCATGATAAATATATTAAATCTAATGTATTTCGGGTTGGAGACCAAGTTCTATTGTTCAATTCGCGACTTCGATTGTTTCCTGGTAAGTTAAAATCTAGGTGGTCGGGACCTTTTTCAGTCACCCATGTTTTTCCACACGGTGCAGTATAAATTAAAACTCGAAATGAGACACCATTTAAAGTCAATGGCCAACGGCTGAAACTCTACAGAGGATCCATTGAGGATGAGGAAGAGGAAATCGCACTTCAAACGGTCAACGAATAAACTCATACCCGACATGTTACAGGTAAGTATACATTCGAAACCGGTAAAATCATCTAACCATTATTCGGAGATAAGGGGCATGCACACGAACACGTAAAAAAAAAATAATAATAATAATTTTCAAAAATTTCACCCGGCACGGGGCCGTGTCCGCTGGACACGGGGCCGTGTCGAGGCGACTGTCGGGATAAAACCCTCTTTTTCTATCAGTTACACCATTCCACACGCCCCGTTTCGCCGAAAACTCTCTGGTTAGAGGCGATTTTCTGCAGATTTCGAACGTTACCACCGAACCTAACAACGTCAAGGTATGATTCTATCCTTCTTAGTAGTTAGATTAGTTACTTGCATGTAGTTAAAACATCAAAAATTGGGGGAAATCTAGGGTTCTTCATGTTCATCCGGATCGAACTCAAAATTTTTGATGAAAATTGTTAGTAGTAGTTTAGAGTAGAGTAGTAGGAAGTAAATAGACATGTATTGTTGATAGATTTGTCCGATTTCCAACTAAAAACACAAACCCTTGTTCTTGAACCGAAAAAACACAAAATTGAAAGGGTAAATGGTTTGATTTTGGAAAAATGACACTTAGGGTTTCATTTTCAGGGGAAACCGCTGCTATTAGGCTAAAAATTTTCAGGTTTTCGAAACCGGGACGAAAAAATGAAAATTAGGTGTTACAGACGCCTGAACACGGGGCCGTGTCCGCTGAACACGGGGCCGTGTCCAGCCCACTGTTTGCAGTTTTCAACCTGAATTTCCATGTTTCGCACTAACTTTTGTTGTATTCTTTTCAGATGTCCAAATTCACACGGTTCAATGCCAGCGAACTTGACGCCAGGGCTCGCTACGAGGTCCTACAAACAAGGCCCGAAGAGTATCCAAGGCGGGCATGTACCGATCTTCTGACAATGGTAAACCAACTGGACCGCTTCAACAACATAGTGACGGGTCCACTGCACGTCGCATTGACTACCCGACTTCGGTCGGTCCATCAATGCACATTGGAGTTCTATAGCACGTTCATCTTCAACTCGAGACGCGAACCGTTTGATCACGAGGCGGTCGAGTTTCGATGTGGGGGTACGACCTATAGAACCTCCATGGCGCAGTTCGGATCAATCATTGGGCTGTACAAAGACGAAGAAGCGGGGAATGAAGAGAATACCGGGGGATTGCGAGACTTGGACGCAACCGAACGCCAAGCCGCATGGGCTCAAATCGGTGATGGGATCTACAACTCAAGCAGCACAAAGAGTACCAAACTGAGAGACCCGTTATATCGCTACATCCACAGGCTCCTCACGTACTCGCTGAACCAACGCCATGACAGTAGTGGCGTTGTTGGGGTTAGAGATTTGGTTGTCCTTCACTGCGTCCACAACCGGAAGCCTCTCGATGTTCCTTACCTCCTACTGCGGAACATGCACTTGAACCGCCTTGCCTCTGCTCCTACACCAATCTTCTTCGGGGGATGGGTGTACCGTCTTTTCAAGCACTTCACGAACATCCCGAAGTCCTTCGAAAGGAGTCCATGGTCGGGACGGGTTGATTACCATATCTGCCGGGCCATGAACTTGCTCTATGAAGCGGAGGACGGGACGGTGAGCTTTCAGAGGACACAAGGCTACGCATGGAACCCGCAAGAGGCTCTAGTTCTTCATGCACCACCTCCACAGTACCAATACCCTCCCCAAGGCGATCCGGGTCAATCCTCCTCTCAAGGAGGCGGTTTTCCTAATTTCCAAAGTTTACATGATCTTTTGCAGGAAAACCTCATGTGCACCAGGAACACCTACAACCTCGCCAACAACACACACCTCCGGGTAGGAGCTATCGAACGCAGCGTCAACGATATACAAGATGATATCGGTAGCATCCGGGAGTACATGGCGAGGCAGGGAGGCGGAGGTGAAGACAGTGATGAAGATATGGAGTAGGAGGCTGGGAGGAGCAAGGGGCTAGCTGGTGATGAGCCCACAGGTTTGATTACCCTTCTTTTCCATCGAACAATTCATGGCCTGCGTGCCATTTGTCAAGACAATTTACTTTCCTTAACTACTTTTTATCTTTATTTTGTTTTTACTTTATGTTTGGATAATATTTGACTATGGTAAGATTAGGATGGTTTGTGCTTGGTTGGATGGTATTGAATGCTTGAACAGGTGCAATGCAAGGGTTAGAATGCTAAACATTAGCACTCGCAGCCCTAGGAGGAAGAAACCGGGAGAAAACCCTATTTTTTTCTGGCTAACAGACTGTCCACACGGGGACGTGTCCAGCCGACACGCCCCCGTGTCCATCTCCCAGTTCTGCTGTTTGGCTACTGACTTGCAGATTTTTGCCGGACACGTGGCCGTGTTCACCCTCTGTAAGTTTTTCGTTACTGGCAGTTCGCCACGGGGCGGTGTCCAATGGACACGGGGCCGTGTCCAGAACGCCAGTAACACGAATCTTTGTTTTTAAACACACTTTTACATATTCTAATCAACCAAAAACTTTATTTTTGGACACATTGAGGACAATGTGTAATTTAAGTGTGGGGGGGATGCTAAAACCTTGGAATTTTTGCAAAATCCTAAAACAAGCCTTACACAAAACTCTATTGGAACCGCTAAACACCCCAAATTTTTTCAAAAACTTTTTCATTTTTTTATTTTATTTAATTGTCTTAGTTTAAGTTGGGAATAACAAGTTATAAAAGGGTTATATTTTTAAAAACTTACAACCGATAGCGTCGTGATAAAAAGAACTAACATAAGAAAATTATGAAACGGTATAACAAGTCTAGCTAAAATTCGATTATATATGCTTGGTCACATTAAAAACCCATTCCCACAAAAAGTGAGTTTTGAGCCTTTATTGAGCATAAAAATACACATATTTAGATTAAATGCTCATTTTTCGTTTCTTGTGTGAATAGCCGCTCGGTCTTTACAAATCTAGAACTTGCCACGACGATACATTCCCGGTCCTTACCAACTTAAACCCAAGTAAGTAAATGATGGAGGCATTAGGACTAACTATTTTTCTTTCAAAACCATTATTTTTCATTTTTTTTTACCTACCCAAAATCCCCCTAGAAAACCCCTTTGAGCCTAAACCTTTCATTTCATTACCCCCAAAACAATTATTTTTTTTTACCCACCAAAAACCTTTTTCATTTTTTCACCTTTATTTTAGTAACAAACTCGGTTTTTCATAAACATACCCTTTACGTGACGAAAAAAAAAAAAAAAAAATGAAGTCAAAAACAAACATAAGCTACAAAAAGCTTGTTTGGAGAAATACTTCAAAAATAAATGTCACCAAAAATAAGGTATTTTACGAAAACCGACACTTGTTACGATTTTCGCCCTTTTTACTAACCACTAACCAACCACCCACCTTTAAACCCAAGCCTTCACCCCAAAAGACCTCTTGATATTTACAAAGGTAAAAAGTTAAAAAGGAGGAGGATTGATCGCTTGGCAAGCATATGGAGAATGTAAATCCGTGCCGCTCTCGAGCGATTCACTTAAATATACACCTTCGGCCGAGTGATTGAGTGATCTCCCGTGAGGTATGTGAACTTGTATATAAATGGAATTTTAATAAGGCATGCTATGCCCAAATAAGTAGTTTATCTTATGAAAAGTTCAAAATAAACCATGACGAATAAGATTGTAAATAAAATAAAAATAGAACCTATACAAACCTTGGATTCCCGACACTCTAGGACAAGTTAAAAAAAAAACTTCTCTTCTACCTATTCCATTTGGGAGTGTAAGCCACATTAAAAGAGTTTTGCTTGAGGACAAGCAAAAGTTCAAGTGTGGGGGTATTTGATGTGTGTAAAATGCAACATATAAAACACATCAATTAAGGCATAAAACTAACCCTTTTTAAGTACTAATGTTGGAAAAAGAGTGTTTTTGTCTTCCTTTTGTATTTTCAGGATGAAATGAGCTCAAAATCACAAAAGAAGCAAAAAGACCACTAATTCTACCATAAATACAAGAAAAGGAACAAAAGTAAACTGCCCGGACCCTCAACGGCACCTCCCAAGACAAAGAGAAGAGAACAGAGTCTGAACACGCCCCGTGTCCAGCGAACACGGGGGCGTGCCCAGGAAGCAGCAGAAAAGACAAACCAGTAGAAGCTTCCATTGCTCACCACGGGGCCGTGCCCAGCGGGCACGGGGGCGTGTTGAAAGTACAGCAGGCGCATTAATTGTAATTCGCAATTACAATTAATGAAGAGAGAGAATGTCAGACGGGCACGGGGCCGTGTCCAGCGGACACGGGGCCGTGTCCAGCGTTCTGTTCAGCCTATAAATAGAGGAGCTTGGTTTCATTCTCTCTCATCCCTTGGCACACCACCTCTCTCACACTTCATCCACCACCCACCACCACCATAACACCATCATCCACCACCATCATCCATTGTCCATCGTAGAGTGTGTGAGTCGTCTCGGGATCCAAGATTGATCGTAAGAGTTCTTGACAATCAAGGCCATGTTTGCCTAAGTCTCTTACATCACTTGGTGAAGACAAGTGTTTAGTATAATACTTTTTATTTTTAATCTTTTGCACTATTTATTTGGTTTTGTATTAATGACTTTAATAACTAGTTACTTATGTTGAAGGTGATCTTTCCTTATCGTTTGTCCGTGGTGTCTTGGCGTTATTTTACTGTCTATATAAAATAAAAGATTTTCACCATTCATATCTCCACGGTCTATATGGAGGTATGTTGGCTACCTGGTCGGGGGTTAAGGGAACGGTTTGGTAAGGGTCTTGCCCTTGTTCAGCGTTTAGAGGTCCTGCTTGGGACCTGGGTCAAATTTAGTAGGATCTCCTTCAATGCCCATAGGTATTGGATGGCGGGGATCCAAACTCTTTGACCCCCTCATAAGCTAACTACTATTAATACTATAACCCGGTTATTTAGGACTGTATCCCTGCTGACTCAGACTACTTAGTCGAGGGTAACGTCACCGCCAAAAGCGGGGCCTACCATAATTTGCATTAATAACTTAATTCATTATCTTTCAATAATCCGACCCTTTAGGATTGTATCCTTGCTGACTCAAACTACTGGGTTGAGGGTAACGTCGCCTTCAAAAGAGGGGCCTACTACAATAACTAAGATAATCTCTTAAACAAGTGCAAAAGTGCGAAAATAATCAAAGGTTATACTAATACACGTGTCGGATCCAAGTGATTCATCTTGTCTATCTGTTTTTATTTTATCTTTATTTTTCAGCATTTAGTTAGTTTTTATTTTTCTTAGTTTAAAACATTTTTTCTAACTTTTTGATTTGGTTAGACGTTGAGGATAAACCGGTATTAAAAGCTCTTGTGTCCTTGGACGACCTCGGTATCTTACCAACACTATACTACGTCCACGATGGGTGCACTTGCCCATATGTGTGTTCAGTGTTAGTACATATCGTGTTTTATAAATTTAAAACTTGGCTAAAAGTGTAAAAAGGGCTTAATTATACATCTAAAATATATACACACCGACACGCATCAACCATACAACGTTGGAATGTTGCAGGCGCATTACATAGACCGAATGGCATGCGTCGATATGCAAAAGTTCCGTAGGGACATGTGAAAGTTGTTTTCTCTTGGTCTTCTGGTGCTATCGGTATTTGAAAGTAACCTGAAAAACCATCTAAGAAACAATAAAATTTATGACCGGATAATCTTTCTAACATTTGATCAATGAAGGGCAAAGGAAAGTGGTCTTTCCTAGTCGCTTCATTTAATCGCCTATAATCTATACAGACTCTCCATCCTGTGACGGTTCTCGTTGGTATTAATTCATTTTTCTCGTTAGTTATTACCGTCATACCTCCTTTCTTTGGGACTACTTGAACGGGACTTACCCACGGGCTATCGGAGATAGGGTAGATTAGTCCGGCGTCGAGTAGTTTGATGACTTCATTCTTAACCACTTCTTGAACATTGGGGTTCACTCTTCGTTGTGGTTGAATTACCGTCTTGTAGTCATCATTCATTAAAATTTTGTGCGTGCACATGGAAGGGCTTATTCCTTTAATATCTACAAGCTTCCAAGCGATCGCGTTTTTGTGTTTTTTAAGTAGGTTAACTAATTTCTCTTTCTCTATATTACTTAATTTAGATGAAATAATTACGGGTAAACTACCTTCTTTGCCTAGGAAAGCATATTCCAAACCTTTAGGAAGTTCTTTGAGCTCAATGGGTGGATCTTTAGAAGACACCTTATTTTGTGGCTCATCTAGATCAAGAACCTTAAAAGTTTGTTCTATGGCTATCTCTTCCTCGACAAAGTGGTCCTCTTCGTTGGTTGTATCGGGTGGTTCAGCTTCATCTTCAATTAGGGGGTCATTGTTGCCAAAAGGATATTTCATTGAGCGCTCAAGATCTATGCTCCTTTTGAATGCCCCTAATTGAAGAGGTAGATTGTTGAATTTCCGGTTTTTCAAAGCTCTATGAGTTTGTACAAAAGGTTTTCCCAAGACTAAGGGGGCGTCATCTAGGATGACGAAGTCGGTTGGGATTACCATTTGATTTGTTTGAACCAAAATATCCTCAACTACACCGATTGATTTTATTACTTTCCGATTGGATAGAAAAATGGGTATTTGAAGTGGAGTAAAATCACTAACACTTAATTTTTCAAAAATGTAGTTAGGCATTATTTTAACACAAAGATCTTTATCAATGGTGATATTGCTAATAAATGAATTTTGAAAGAAACATGGAACCGGTGTAATGTTAATTTCAAAAGGGTCTTCTTTTATTAGCGAGGTTTGATCATTAGTTAACTTAACACTTACTAAGTATTTGATTTTAGCACTAGTGTTTAACTCTTTTAAAAACTTGGCATGAGGGGTTATTAAACAATGATTTTCGAAAGTAGGTGACAAGAGGTTAATTTCTTCAAAATTAGACTCTTCTTGAATTTTAGCGTTATCGGACTCACCATTTTCGTTGTTTAACTCATGTGTCGGTTTTTCACTTTCTTGTTCTTCCATTTTTACACTTTCAACTATCTCTACGTCATTATCATTTTTTAGCTCTTCTCTTGCGCGGGATTCCTCTTCCCTTGCGCGAGATTCTTTTATGCAACCTTCGATAGTTTTAATGTGCTCTAATATCCTATTGGTCACTTCGGTGAGATTGAAAGAATTCGGATCCTCAAAGCTTGAATCCGGTTGTTCGATCCTTGGTTCCTCATAGTACTCGTATGAAGTAGATGGTTCACACCATTGTTCTTCATTGTAAGTATATGATGGATAAGGGTCGAAACTTTGTTCTTCATAGTACTCATATGAGGTGGGTTGTTCACGCCATGGTTCCTCATAATAAGTGTATGAAGGTGGTGGCTCATATGTTGAATCTTCAAAGTATGAGTATGAAGGCTCACACCTTGGTTCATCAAAATATGAGTATGAGGGAGGAGGTTCATACCTTTGGTCTTCATAGGATGTGTATGAAGTTGATGGCTCGTACCTGGGCTCCTCATAGTAGTTGTATGAATTGGATGGTTGATATGAGTTATTATATTGAACCGAGCGTGTGTTACGACAATTAGTGCAATAATTACCCCTATAATCATCCTCATCATAGGTGTAGTTGTAACCTCTTGAGTATTGATCCATAAGAATCACTCAACAGATCACAACTGAGTCTCGGGACCAGAAAACAAAAATAAGACGGAAACAGAAGCTGGACACGGCCCCGTGTTGAGTGAACACGGCCCCGTGTTCAGGGTCTGTATCTGGGCGTTTTAATTAAAGTTACTGGTCACGTTGAGCACGGGGGCGTGTTCAGTGAGCACGGCCCCGTGTTTAGACTATGTATCTGGGTATCTACTCTAAAAATATGCAGCACGGGGGCGTGTTCAGCGAGCACGACCCCGTGTTCAGGCTACTGTAAATGCAAAACTAAACTAAAATGCAGAAAAAATGCGCGCGTTTTAAAAAGGTTTTGAAAAACTGATTAGGCCGTCGATTTTAAGCTTTCTTAAAATCCTTGTGTCCCCGGCAACGGCGCCAAAAACTTGATGCGTGTGTAGTGTAATATATTTTAGATGTATATTTAAGCCCTTTTTACACTTTTAACCAAGTTTTAAATTTATAAAACACGATATTCACTAACACTAAACACACATATGGGCAAGTGCACCCATCGTGGACGTAGTATAGTGTTGGTAAGATACCGAGGTCGTCCAAGGACACAAGAGCTTTTAATACCGGTTTATCCTCAACGTCTAATTAAATCAAAAGGTTAGAAAAATGTTTTAAACTAAGAAAAATAAAAACTAACTAAATACTGAAAATAAAAATAAAATAAAAACAGATAGACAAGATGAATCACTTGGATCCGACACGTGTATTAGTATAACCTTTGATTATTTTCGCACTTTTGCACTTGTTTAAGAGATTATCTTAGTTATTGTAGTAGGCCCCTCTTTTGAAGGCGACGTTACCCTCAACCCAGTAGTTTGAGTCAGCAAGGATACAATCCTAAAGGGTCGGATTATTGAAAGATAATGAATTAAGTTATTAATGCAAATTGTGGTAGGCCCCGCTTTTGGCGGTGACGTTACCCTCGGCTAAGTAGTCTGAGTCAGCAGGGATACAGTCCTAAATAGCCGGGTTATAGTATTAATAGTAGTTAACTTATGAGGGGGTCAAAGAGTTTGGATCCCCGCCATCCAATACCTATGGGCATTGAAGGAGATCCTACTAAATTTGACCCAGGTCCCAAGCAGGACCTCTAAACGCTGAACAAGGGCAAGACCCTTACCAAACGGTTCCCTTAACCCCCGACCAGGTAGTCAACATACCTCCATATAGACCGTGGAGATATGAATGGTGAAAATCTTTTATTTTATATAGACAGTAAAATAATGCCAAGACACCACGGACAAACGATAAGGAAAGATCACCTTCAACATAAGTAACTAGTTATTAAAGTCATTAATACAAAACCAAATAAAAAGTGCAAAAGATTAAAAATAAAAAGTATTATACTAAACACTTGTCTTCACCAAGTGATGTAAGAGACTTAGGCAAACATGGCCTTGATTGTCAAGAACTCTTACAATCAATCTTGGATCCCGAGACGACTCACACACTCTACGATGGACAATGGATGATGGTGGTGGATGATGGTGTTATGGTGGTGGTGGGTGGTGGATGAAGTGTGAGAGAGGTGGTGTGCCAAGGGATGAGAGAGAATGAAGCCAAGCTCCTCTATTTATAGGCTGAACAGAAGGCTGGACACGGCCCCGTGTCCGCTGGACACGGCCCCGTGCCCGCCTGACACTCTCTCTCCTCATTAATTGTAATTGCGAATTACAATTAATGTGCCTGCTGTACTTTCACCACGCCCCCATGCTCGCTGGACACGGCCCCGTGGTGGGCAATGGAAGCTTCTACTGGTTTGTCTTTTCTGCTGCTTCCTGGGCACGCCCCCGTGTTCGCTGGACACGGGGCGTGTTCAGACTCTGTTTCTTCTCTTTTGCCTTGGGAGATGCCGTTGAGGGTCCGGGCAGTCCACTTTTGTTCCTTTTCCTGTATTTATGGTAGAATTAGTAGTCTTTCTGCTTCTTTTGTGATTTTGAGCTCATTTCATCCTGAAAATACAAAAGGAAGACAAAAACACTATTTTTCCAACATTAGTACTAAAAAAGGGTTAGTTTTATGCCTTAATTGATGTGTTTTATATGTTGCATTTTACACACATCAAAAATCAAAATGGCTAATAATATATTTGCGACATATTGCCAACCGAGTACAGAGCGATCACCAACGGGCACGTTTATAGAGAGATAACGTCAACTTGGAATGGTAACTATAGAGGAATGACCCGCTTTGGTCATTCCGGGTCGGTCAAACCACAATTAATGCATTCTAATATAAGGGTTATTGTGGAAATATTTCCATGCAGATGATATATCTGCCGACATATCCCCATACAACTAAATCTCCGAGAATATGGAAACCCTAAGCTACCAAAAAGTATCAATAAAGGACAGACCTCAAGGTAAAGACATACAATAACTCTCTCTCTCTCTCTCTCTCTCTCTCTCTCTCTCTATCTCTCGGCACAATTATTCCCACATCCATACTTATTCTCACGCTAGAGGAAGGTTACAAGAATAACTCACACTACTCAAAATTTGGCAATTTCTAACCAAAATTTCTGACAAAACAAATTTGGTCGGAAGAATACCAACAAAAAGAAAAAACAATTTTTAGCGACTATTTTCCGACAATTTACCGACCGAAAAAATATGGTCAGAAATTTGAAGGTAAGTTCGGACGAAGTTCCGACCAAAAAAAAATAAAAGAAAAAATATGTGGCCGGAAAATGGTTGGAAAACTTAAATAAATAAAAAATAGAAAAACGTTTGTTATAGTTTTGTTTTCTAATTATTGTATATATTTTATGAGAATGTATGCACCTGCATCTATGTGTTTATATGTATGTGTATGTCTCAGTGTATACACAAACACACACATGTATAGTGATTCAAGCAAGTTTTAAATAACCAATCCTGATAGTATACACATACGTCCGTATATGTATAATACATATAAGTTGGTAAAATAAAAAAATATTTCATGTATTGTATAGTTATGGTGCGCAAAGGGGAAACTGAAAAAATAATGTTTAAAACTCGAAAACGAAAATTAAAAAAATGTCTGATACTAGTCGGAAACTTCCGACCAAACATTTATATTATTGTTAATTTTGTCGGAAATTGTAGGAAATCATCATCAGAATGTTGTCGGAAAACTTTACCGACTAGATTATTCTTAGAAAAGCCAGTTTGTCGGAAAATGGTCGGTAACGCCGTTTTCCGACAAAAAACTTTGTCGGAAATAGGCATGTTTTTTGGTAGTGTCATTTCTGTAACGAGTCCTAACGATTTATTCTTTTGCAGATAGGAGTTTAGGCTACTCTCCATCGGAGTCACATTTCTACGGTAACACTTATAAATTTTGTAAAATAATTAATTTAAGTTTTATTAAAATCTCTATTGGCGATTTTTGTAAGAAAAAAGAATGAATTCAAAAATAGTGGAAGAAGAAATAATAAATATCCAAGTTCAAGAAGATATGTCTTCTAAGTAATAGTTATTGTTAATAGGTTTGAATTTATGTTTATTGATCTGTTAATATATTTACTTGGTTTATTAGTTTTTGCGTTGGAATATGATTGGTTGAATGTTTAGTATAAGGCTCTCATTATCTGCACACCCAGTTTGTCTATCTGCACACTTAGGGTTTACATACGCTGCGTATTGGTCAATACGCAACATATAGGGTTTCCTCAATATGCTGCGTATAGGCCTCTACGCAGCGTATGTAAGAGGTAGGTACACGACCAGACAGTCAAACCTAGTACCATGTCAAATTAGTCTGATATATGGTGCGTATGGGTCAATACGCAGCGTATGTCAGAGTGATTTGACACCGATACCATGTTGTCCAGGCACGTGAATAAAGTAATACCGTGAGTAGAGAGCAATACGCTGCCTATTGAAGTGTCACATGAAAGTCTATTTATCCATCCATTCTGTTCACAATTCGAATTCAATCTTCTCTGCTTTCTTTTTCATCTTCTTCTTCAGTAAACAATTTACACACTAAACCAAAATCATTTGTTCTGTGTTTTGTTCAATCTTGTTAAAATGTCATCATTTTGGAACGATAATTATTTCGGTAATCGATATTCTAACGACACATGGGGAGCAAATGCTGCCAATGAGGAGGAGAAGGTTGTGTCTGGAGTCCCTGTTGATTAAAAAACACAGTTGCCAGACTTGAACAAGACTCCCACTCTACCTGTTGATGAACCAAATTACCCGGCATATCAAGTGTATCAAGATTACGGATACGGGTATGAATCTCCGTACGTGCAACAAAGTGGATACGGTGCTGAGAATGCACATGTGGATGAACCATATTACCTGACGCAGCAATCGTATCCGGGTTACGGGGTATACGGGGATGAAGGTGGATACGGAAGTTACAGTGGATACGGCGGTGAAGGTGGATACGGGGGTGAAGGTGGTTGTAGTGGATACGGGGGTGAAGGTGGATACATTGGATACGATAGATATGGGGGTGAAGGTGGTTACAGTGGATACGGGGGTGAAGGTGGATACAGTGGATACGATAGATCTGGGGGTGAAGGTGGATACAGTGGATACGGAGGCTACGGTGGATACGAAGAACATGGTGGATATGGTTATGAGCCCCGTAACATATCACTTTTTGAACCATCTACCGCGGGCAATCCGTTTCAAATAAATGAGGTATCACATTAAAATAATTATTATTATTATTGTTAAAAATATTATCATTATAATTATTATTATTATTATTGTTATTATTGTTAAAATACTATAATTATAATTATTATTATTATTATTATTATTATTATTATTATTATTATTATTATTATTATTATTGTTGTTGTTGTTGTTGTTGTTGTTAAAAATATTATAATTATAATTATCAAGCTTTCAACACGTAATCACAAATAAAAACAATCAAAATTACCAAAATAGTCCCTGAAGTTTTGAAAATTGACACAAATGGTCCCTGAAGTTTCATATTTTGACACAAATGGTCCCTGAAGTTTTCAAAATTGACACAAATGGTCCCTGAAGTTTCAAAATTTTACACAAACGGTCCCTGAACTGTTCAGTTAAGTATGCTAACGGAGTTAGTGTTTAAAGAAGAAATCTTTATATGAAAGTTAACCTGGTTAAACCATTCAGTTAAAATAGTTTCAATAATGACCATATTAGTCCCTGAAGTATGAGTTTCAATAATTATTATTATTATTATTATTATTATTATTATTATTATTATTATTATTATTATTATTATTATTATTATTATTATTATTAGAGTTATTATTATTATTAACGTAACTTTTTTTAGCGTTTCATGTCTCTAACTGATTTGAAGAATTGGGTACAAGAAACGGGAAAGGAGTATGGTTACGTAATTGTTACCCGCCGATCAAAAAATATTGGCGGTACTACTGGGATGGTATGGCTTGTGTGCGACCGTAGTGGTGAGCACCGTAGTAAAGCAACTGCTAGGAAAGCTGGTAGCAAAAAAATCGGTTGCCCATTTTCAATACTCGCCATCCGGGACGTGACGAATGACACGTGGGAGTTAAAAGTTGACTGTGCGAACCATAACCACGAACCTACGACAAGTCTGTTGGGCCACGCTTTTGTGCGAAGATTTACTAAAGCCGAATACAAGCTAGTGGAGCAGCTAACTGCTCAAAACATGGAGCCACGTATCATATTTCAAACCCTAAGAAAGCAGTTCCCCGACAGCCTGCACGTTCAGAAAGACGTGCAAAATGCGGTACAAAAAATTAGAGCGACAATAATGGACGGAAAGAATCCTATTCAGGCACTGGAAAGCCTGATGCATGACCGCCGATTCATTTACGACACCCGACAGGATCCCAAAACAGATGTCGTAACAGAGATTTTCTTTTGTTCATCCTTATTCAATCACTATGTGGCGTGCATTCCCGCACGTGATGTTGATCAACGCGACATACAAAACAAACCTCTACAACATGCCATTTGTCCAGGTTGTGGGTATGACGTCGACTGGGAAGTCTTTTTGTATCGGACATGCCGTTATTTGTAAAGAACAAAGGGGTAACTACGTGTGGGTGCTTGAGCGGATCAAGTCAATATTGCATGAATGTATGATGCCGCGTGTGATAGTCACGGATAGGGAGCTTGCCCTAATTAACGCGTGTTCTAAAGTATTCCCGAACGCAACCAGGCTTCTATGCCACTTTCACATCAAACAAAATATTGCTAGACAGTGCAAGAAAGGGTTCGATAAAGAAGATTGGGGGAAATTTATGTCGTACTGGCGGAGATTGTGTGAATCTTCATCAGAGCCCATGTACAAGTACAACTTGGAGAAAATGTATAACCGACTCATGGTTGCCAACCGAGAAAGTAAGTGTTCCTTCAACAAACGACTCACCCAATCTATTATATTTTACACACGCTTTTACATTTCATTATTTTATTTTTGCAGGTGTCTATGATTACGTCTACGAAAACTGGCTAAAAGACTATAAAGAAATGTTCGTTTATGCGTGGACCGATAAGTGTCGCAACTTTGGTCAGCGCACCACCAACAGAGTTGAGAGCCAGCACGCAAATTTAAAAAGATACATTACGCGCGGGAGTTCATTGGAGCGAATAGCAAGATGCATCATTGATATAGTTGAAACTCAGTACGATGAAATACAAAAAAGTTTCACTGAGAGCATCGAAAAAACGATGAACCACCACAGACACCGAATGTTGGACAACCTACGTGGAAAGGTTTCCCATGAAGCACTTGATTTGCTGGCAAAAGAGCTACTGAGGAAGATGGAGGTGTTGCGGAAACTTAACGCATCATGTGGTTGCCATATGTGGCTTAGCAATGGATTGCCGTGTGCTTGTAGGCTGGAAAACTACAAATGTACAGGTAAAAAATATTAAAACTACAAACCTTTTGTTATTTTGTACGATTAAGTTGTTTCTCACACCGTATTAACTTAACTGTACAGGGCGTATGATACAACTCGACGACAGAGATGTATTCTGGCGTAAGCTTGACTTGCTCCCGTGTAAACTGTCAGACGAGGAGGTCGATGTTGTAGCAGAGCTAAATAATGTGCGGCAACATTTAGAGGCGTAGTCCCCCGTTCAGCAAAAGAGTTTGCTTTCAAAGATAAAAGCGGTCTTCAACCCGAAATCGTCAACCAAGAAACCACCGATCGTCCAGCAAAATACTCGTGGTCGGCCTACATCAAAGAAAGTACAAGAAAGGCTAGATGAAGCTGCGAGGTTAGACGAAGCTGCGAGACACAGCTCCTATGGCGAGGACATCAATGTATATACCGCTTCCCCCAAACATAGGTACGATTTACCCCGACACAGCTCATACGTACCGTCAGAGGGCTCTCGTGGAACTGGTTCGGTTATAAAGTCTGAAAAACCTAAAATGCAACGAAACAGTTCAACGAGTTATAAAAACAAGGAGACGCGGGATGATAAGGGTTTTCCATTAATGAAGGGGGACGAGCACTTGTTAAGCATTGAGAGGTTTAAGGATCAAATTCCTTCAGAGTTTCACTCTTACATATCGCGTATACAAGATGTGACCCCAGACGGTCATTGTGGGTACAGGTCTGTGGCTGTCGGGTTAGGTTTTATGGAACACGTATGGTCCAATATTCGAAGAGATTTACTACTGGAGATTGACCATAACAAGGCGCGTTGAAAGCATATATTCGAAACATATAACAAAGGAGACTTTGAACGAATACGTAAGAGCTTCGAATGGCATTCATTGAAAGCGTGCGGTCCAAGTCACTGGATGGAAATGCCCCAGGTAGGGCTTCTCGTAGCGCAAAGGTATAATATTGTCCTCCACGTGCTAAGCATCAAATGGAGCACTACCATCTTCCCATTAACGGATGCCCCACTAGATCCACGACCTCAAGCGATAACGCTCGTACATGTTGACAGGGGACACTTCATACATGCTAAGTTGGAAGGAGACTACCCCATGCCTTTAGCGACCCCGTTGTGGTTGACACATCGATCAATAGCTGCGGAACGGTGGGAAGAAATGTATAGACCGCGGTTACAACACTACTGCGAGTTAGTCAATCCTAAAGCAGACAAAGACAGAGAACCGAGTATAAATGAAATCGAAGATTAATCGGAAACTTGTATTTTTGTAAATTGTAGAATTTTTTTAATTTATAAAGTTTGTATCATTTTTAATTTTTATAATTCATAATTTTTGTATTATTTATCAAAGGAAAACACAAAAAAAAAATAAAAAAAATGGAACTTTATATATGCTGCGTAGGGATCCCTACGTAGCGTATGTAGTGCAAAGGACAAAAAAGCCCCTGTTTTTGGCTTCGTATTGCCTCAACACAAGGGCAAAACAGTAAAATGAGCATTGTTATACGCAGCGTATGGATCCATATGCAGCGTATGTAAAAGGCGGACAATTTCCCCCAAACCAAAATTTCAAAACCTATATATGTTAAATTACTATTTTGCCCTTGTGTTTGGGGCAATACGAGGCTAATTGTAAGGGTAAAAAGGTCATTTTACAACCTTTGTCTACGCTGCGTATGGAGATCTACGCAGCGTCTGTAAATTTCAGGAGAATAATAATAATAATAACAATAATAATAATAATAATAATAATAATAATAATAATAATAATAATAATAGTAATACGCAGCGTAGAGATCCATACGCAGCTTATATGGGGATGGTAAATGACCTTTTTACCCTTATTGTCAGCCTCGTATTGCCCCAAACAGAAGGGTAAAATGGTAAACTTATTATTCTTATACGTTCCGTAGGGCTCTCTACGCTGCGTAGAGGTACTGATTTAAATCAGGGAAATACCTACGCAGCTCTGTTCTTCCCCAAATCTCAATATGCACAAAACGCACAAAGAAGAGAGGCGACTGGCAAAATCGACCGTATACGACCCGAATTCGAAGTGTAAAACAGGTATTTGGTCAACCTATTCAAGTAATTATGATTTTTTTTTTGTATTTTATCTGTAAATTAGATATTTTTTAGGTAAGTTAGGGTTTGGTTAGTGATTGAACTTTCGTAAATTAGGGTTTGGTTAAGCTTTGATTAGTGTCGATTTGTAGTTAATGATTTCAACTGACTACAGTGAACTCTCTAAACTGTTTTGATTTCAACTGACTATATTTGAAGAACTTCCTGTGAACTCTCTGGTTAGGTTAGTCTTTAATGGGTTAAAAGAACCCGTTCACAGCGTCTAAGATAACTAGTAGATATAAGGATAACGGGTATACTACTAGTTACTCTGGTTAGGTTAGTCTTTAATATGACATAATATATAAAGTGTTCATATATGCTGCGTATAGGTCAATACGCAGCGTCTAAGATAACTAGTAGATATAAGGATTAAGTTTCATATTCTAACAGCTCCGAGACGGAGGATAAACTGGTTAAGGCGTTGCGGTTCTAAACCATAGGTCACGAGTTCGATCCATGCAAGGGCCGGTTCTTTAAAGAAGACCCCCTTTTATACAGATTTTAGATATATTTACACTTTGGTCCCTGAAGTTTCAATTTTACACAAATGGTCCCTGAAGTTTCGAAAATTGACAAAAACGGTCCCTGGAGTTTCATAAATTTACAAAAATGGTCCTTGATGTTTCCAGGATTTACAAAAATGGTCCCTGAAGTTTCAAAAATTGACACAAACGGTCCCTGAACTGTTCAGTTAAGTATGCTAACGGAGTTAGTGTTTAAAGAAGAAATCTTTATATGAAAGTTAACCTGGCTAAAACATTTAGTTAAAATAGTTTCAATAATGACCATATTAGTCCCTGAAGTATGAGTTTCATAAAATGACCAAATATTAACGTAACTTTTTTTTAGCGTTTCATGTCTCTAACTAATTTGAAGAATTGGGTACAAGAAACGGAAAAGAAGTATGGTTACGTAATTGTTACCCGCTACGCAGCGTATATAAAACAGCTGCAAATTTGGGGTCATTTTGGTAGGTTTGAAGTTACAAATTTTTGCCAGGTTTGTATACGCTGCGTATAGGTCAATACGCAGCGTATACAAACCTGGCAAAAATTTGACACTTCAAACCTACCAAAATGACCCCCAATAAGCAGCTGTTTTATATACGCTGCGTATTGACCAATACGCAGCGTATACGAACCTTGTTTTCTGTGCAATGATTGGTTATTAGGCACTGAGATCTATGGTCTATCTGCGCTGCGTATTGGTCAATACGCAGCGTATAAGGTTAACCCTATACGCTGCATATTGACCAATACGCAGCGTAGATAAACCCTAATTTTGCTAGGGTTTGGTGTGCCAATAGGCACTTTAGTGTGCCAATAGGCACACTCTTAGTATAAATATAGGGTTATGTAATTCATTTGTTTTTGTTGAGTTTTGTTAATAAAGAAAAGAGTCGGAGTTGTTTTTGCTTCAATTCTCCTGCGCTTTTCATCTATTCTCAGTTTGATACAATTAATATTCCAACAATCCAGGAAACAATCAAAATGTAATAACTAGCAGAACTATTGACATGAATCCAAGATTTAGGCAACAGGTTGTCTTTAAAAGCCAATAGGTTCCAACTTAATAAGCTGAACTATTGACTGGATGCAACCAATGAATAATAAAAGAAACTACTCAATAGGATCACAAGTCAACAATGTATTCAGCAAAACTTATTTGGATTGAATAGCCAAAAGGAACCCTGCTACATCTCAGCTAATCTTTCGAGGAGGCATCAATCAGTTGAAGTCAACTCCTGTTCAAGATTGTGGCCACTCGTTGAAGAATGCTATTCATGTGCTTCATATTTTGTTCGGGTATCTTCATATAGACGTATAGAATCGGATTCTTTTAATCACCAACTCGACATATTCTTACAAAGGTGGCGAACTTGGAAAAATGATTAAGAAAAGGAAGATGACAATACCAAATTTCAAGAACCAATGATAAGGAAAATCTATAAATAGCTGGTTTCCTCGGAGAACTAATGCAGGTGAAATCAATGAGATAATAAGAAGAGAGGTTCTTACATGAAGAGAAGAGTCTTGTTTGGTAGCCAAGGATGACTTGCCTCCTCACACCTCACGGTGTTGGAATGTAGTGCCTTGTTTTATTTACGAGGCAGGTTGTTCCTTGTGTTACTAACATGATCTTCTTGCTCATGTTAGGTCATCTTTTCATGATTTTGTGTTCTAAAAGGATCTTGAAAACATGTGTTTGCAGGTCCAAACAATTTTTAGGTGTGCGTACTTTAATCCTTGTTCTTCTCATTTCTTTTTGAGTTAAATGCTTGGTTGGTCCCTGTGGTTTGCAAAAATTGCAAACTTGGTCCTAGTAGTTTACTAATTACACTCGTGGTCCCAAAACTTGTCAAAAATGAACTCGGTTGGTCCCGAGCCCTAACATCAGTTAAATTTCTCAGTTAACTATATGTGAAATGACTATATTACCCTTGAACAATTAAAAAAAATAAAAAACCAATAAAAAGTACTCATCTTCTTCAACCTCCCATTCCCTGTTCTTCCCCCTCTCTTTGAAACCCACAGATATGTTCTCTCCCTTCAAAATCTAGTCCTTATCTATCCCCCACACCCTCTTTCTCTCTCCTCCTCACTCACCCGGATCACCCAACGTCAACAAACATGGAGCATGCCGGCACCTCCACACCGGAACACCAAAACCCCCTACCACAAACCACCACAACTACCCACCACCTCTCCCTCCCACTAGGCTTAACCAAACACGAGTTCAACCAACTCAAAACCTTCGTATCCATCTTCCACACCTACCATCTCTCACCCTCCCAATGTTCTTCCTTACTCGCCCAAGACATCCACGCGTCGGTCGACGTCGTCTGCGACGTCATCCGCCGGTTTGACAAACCCCAAACTTACAACCACTTCATCAAAGCTGCACCGTCGGTGAAAACTTCAAAATGGAAGTGGGGTGCACGCGCGATGTCAACGTCATCTCCGGCTTACCAGCGGCCACTAGCACCGCGTGGTTAGACTTGTTGGATGATGACAACCACGTGATGGCGTTCACTATCATAGGTAGTGAATACCGGTTGAGAAACTATCATGCTGTCACGACCGTTCATGAGGTTGTTACGGGGGTTGGCTGGGTTGAAGGTGACGGTGGAAGTGGAGGTGGAGGTGGTGGTGATGAATTGAAGGGAGAGAATAGATCTCAGTGGGTTTTAAAAAGAGGGGGAAGAACAGGGGATGGGTTTTTATTTCTTTTAATTATTCAAGGGTAATATAGTCATTTCACATATAGTTAATTGAGAAATTTAACTGATGTTAGAGCCGGGGACCAACCGAGTTCATTTTTGACAAGTTTTGGGACCACGCGTGTAATTAATAAACCACTAGGACTAAGTCTGTAATTTTTGCAAACCACAGGGACCAACCAAGCATTTAGCTCTTTCTTTTTCTTTAATATTCTTTTCCTTGTAAACCGCCTAGGCATCAATGCATGTAGCTTTTTATTTCTCTAAATTTAATTATTTGTTTCCCCATAGAGAGAGTGAAAAATCTAATCAAAGCATTAGATCAATTATTTTAGATTACCAGATAGTGCACTTGCATTTGTATGGATATGTTTCAGTTCAAACCAGAGGGCAGACGATATTCTGATATCCAGAAAGGGCCTCAAGGTAAACTATTTCCAATCCATTTGCATGTGTCAAATTGTCCAACTTAACTTTGTTGGATTCGATAAGCACACACTTCATGAAACATACACATACACTTGCATTCTATATGCAGAGAGTTTTGATATACACACTAAATCACATACAATTCATTACAATATTAAAATGTATTTATAGGTGTTGGTTTGGTAGTTATACACCAACCGAACCGTACCTTTGCCTCCTAAACAACACCATCCTTATTAATTTATATTGACACTACTAGAAAACTGCTACTATTTCCACGTCAATTCCGATGGAAAATCCCTTAGACTTTATACATAAACATACTTATATAGTTTAATATATATACATACACTTAGGCTATAGTGCCAATATTAAATTCCAACAAACTTATAATATTATTTTGTGTATGTGTATCATTTTACCTAAAAGTTCAATAATGTATTGTTTGCATTTTGTTTTTTGTTTGAGTATTTATAAAATATTTACGTACCAAAATAAATGACAAGTAATGAAAATTGAAGGGGTAAGTAACCAAGTTTTCTAATTGTTCCACTAGTCACTCAACGTCTCTGTAAGTCCCTAGAGGAGGATCTAGTAACCTTATCCTTGTTACCAAGCACACCCGCAAGTGCGGAATCCAAACGAGTATGCAAACCGAGCTACAGAACACACAATACACAAAGATTCAACGTTTTAAAGCTCAAATGTATTACTTTCAGAAAGTTTGTTACAAGAAGATGAAACCAGAAAATGCTCTAATACTCTCACTTGTGTTCTATCTGTGTGTGTTATCTCTGTGCCTGCCTTATCTAATCTGCAAACAGCCTTTATATAGCAACCTTATCCATAACTCAACGAAAGATAGCTGGGCCTGAACAAGGAGCCCACGAAGAACCCAGAACACACACTTCGTCAAGGGGTTCTTCGCCAAGAGTAGTTCTTCGACCAGAGGGGGTTCTTTGCTAAATGTATACATGCTGGTTCTTCGTGAAGTGTATACATGTTGGTTCTTCATGAAGTGTATACA
This sequence comes from Helianthus annuus, assembly GCF_002127325.2. Classification (NCBI taxonomy): domain Eukaryota; kingdom Viridiplantae; phylum Streptophyta; class Magnoliopsida; order Asterales; family Asteraceae; genus Helianthus; species Helianthus annuus. Next base: position 117,141,034 of record NC_035433.2, on the reverse strand, counting down.
TGCTGGTTCTTCGTGAAGTGTATACATGCTGGTACTTGCAGACTTGCAGAACATAAGCAGACAGCAACAAATAGAACACCAACATCAATCAGATTACACATAAGCATCTGATTTACATATAATACAATCTACACATCGTACCGGGTCAAGATAGGAGGATATCTTGACCTCGGCCTTCATTCGTAATGTTGTCGAACCGAACAGAGTCGCATCCACATAAAATGTATCAGCAGTCTCAACCTGTATTAGACATACAAATGGGTATGACCGACGGTCAATTATTAACCAGGGATTTCAGAAGGAAATAACCTTATGAATTGATATCCTAAGAATTGCTCTGTATTTCAAAATATCGTTTGTTCGGTATTGGTGGGGATCGAAGCTTACCAATGGGAGCATCCCTTAGAGCATTCACATCCAAATAACCAAATTATGTGTGTGGTGTTTTTAAAATATAAAGAGTATAAAAAGTGGTTGTGAGTGGAGGAGAGAGAAAATGTTACTGTTCATCTGTATATTTGGGGGGACACTGTTCACCCCCTATAATTTTTTAATATATTTTGAAAGTAGTTGTAAGTGGAGGAGAGAGAAAAGATAATGATAAAGGTATAAAAAAATATTATTTAATTGACAAGGAGAGAGAAAATGTAGTGTTTTTTTAGTGTAATTTAGGGTGAAAATATGGTGGATTGAATGTGAATGCTCTTAGTACTCCATTGTTAACACTGATATAGATATCCTCAGTACTCCATTAGTAATACTTGGTAGTACTGATTAGATATTCATTGGTTATGTTGATTGAGATTATCTTAAAAAAAACTTGCTGTATATAGAAAGTTATAACACCTTGTTGTGGCTTATCAGGCAGTCACCCCTTGTCTAACTTGATAGGCTATTATTTCTCATGTTACGCCTTGTGTTCTTAATTACAACAGTAATTGTAGCTGATAGAAATGCAAGAGATGATCATATTGTTGTCGCTTTTTGTAGTTAACATGGAAACTTCCAATAATCAGTTTTCTCAAGGAAACTGTTGGAAATCTTTGAATAATGAAACGTGATTCTGTAGAAGGCTCTAAACGATAATGTTCATAAATGAATTGATGATTTACAGATCTTGTAATGTCGATATATATACTTACAAACATAGGGATATATAATTATATTGTAACTACCCTAAAATAAATAATAATAATGATAATAACTATATCTAGCTTATATATATATTTGTATACATATAATGCCGGACATATATGTATACTTATACGTCTAACACCCTCCCGTAAGCTAGATTACTTCAAGTGACATGCGAAGAAGCTCTTTAAGTCTAATGAAGTCCCTTGGTTGTAATGCTTTTGTCATAATATCAGCTATCTAATCTTTTGTTGCGCAAAAGATGACATTTAATTCCCTTTTCTTGACAAGATCTCTGATAAAGTGATATTTGACCCTTATATGTTTGCTCTTCCCATGATAAACAGGATCCCTAGCCAAACATATTGTGGACTTATTATCACAGTATAAAGGAATTGGGGAATCGTTATTTTCTTGCAGATCATCCAAAATTCCTTTGATCCATAATGCCTGACAACCTGCTAATGATAAAGCCATGTATTCTGCTTCCGTTGAAGATAAAGCCACTACCTTTTGTTTCTTTGACTGCCATGAGATGGGACCAGAACCTAAATGAAATATATATCCGGAGGTGCTCTTGCTATCATCCATATCTCCTGCATAGTCACTATCACTAAAACCTACAAGAACCTTCTTTCCTCCCTTGGAGTATGTAATTCCTTGATCTTGTGTTCCTTTGATGTATCTAAGTATTCGTTTAGCTGCTTCCCAGTGATTTCTCCTTGGACTCTCCATAAATCTGCTAACTTTGCTGACCGCAAACATGATGTCTGGTCTCGTGTTGGTAAGGTACATCAAACTTCCTATTAGGCTTCGATACACCCCTTCGTCTACAAACTCTTCTGGATCATCCTTTGATAATTTCAAACCATATTCCATAGGTGTGGAAACAGTATTGCATTGTGTCATTTTATATTTATCCAACAAGTTTTTCATATACTTTCTTTGGGACAGTATGATATTTCCATCTTCATAAAGTACTTTCATGCCCAAAAAATAATGTAATCTTCCCATATCAGTCATTTCGAATTCCCTATTCATTGACTCCTTTCGTTCTTCTCCGTGTTTAATGTATCCTTGAGGTTGTTCTATGTAGACTTGTTCATTCAGTTTTCCATTTAGAAAAGCTGTCTTAACATCCATTTGATGAAGATACCATCCATAATGTGCAGCTAGAGCTAACACTATCCGAACTGTTTCGAATCTTATTACGGGTGCAAATACTTCTTGATAATCTATACCATATTTCTGCCTGTATCCTTTTACTACTCATCTGGCTTTGTATTTGTCTACATTTCCCTTTTCATCATATTTTGTTTTATAAATCCACTTCACTCCTATTGGCTTCTGATGTTTTGGTGGATCCACCAATATCCAAGTGTGATTTTTATTAATGGAGTCCATTTCTCTGTCCATCGCTTCTATCCATTTTGCATCTTTACTTGCTTCTTCATAACTCGTCGGATCCGTACTTGCATAGAGAACAAAATTCACTACTTGATTTTGGTTATATTTCTGTAACACCTCTGCATTGGAGAGTTTTCTAGTGTTGCGATATACATTCCTAATGCTTTTAGTTTTAATGACTTCGTTTTCTGAATCTGTAGATGAAGTGTCACCATTGTTTTGTTGATCTTGATCAGCACCTCGTTGTTGTGCTTCATCTGTCCCCGAGTCACTACAAGCTTGTTGATCATTATTGGTATCTTCTTGATTTTGTTCTCCATTTATGTTATCTGTCGTGCAGTTATCACTTTCCTGTTCTTGGTTCTTGTCTTTCTCTCCATCTTGTTGAGTTTGTATCTCCTCTCCATCAGTGATAATAAATGGTACATTTGATCCTTCACCTTCGAAAACCCATCTCTTATTTTCATCAAAGATTACATCACGACTGATGATAATCTTGTTAGTTTGAGGGTCGTATAGCTTATAACCCTTGCTAGCTTCACTATATCCAACAAATATTGTTTTTATTGTCTTGTTGGATAATTTGTCTCTGTGTTGTTTGGGTACAAGAGCATAAGCTAGACAACCAAATACTCTCAGATGTTCTACATTTGGTTTCTGTCCATTCCAGGCTTCAAAAGGAGTGATGTTTGGTCTGGTCTTCGTAATTGTTCGATTTAGAATGTAAGTAGTGCATGCTACCGCTTCTGCCCAGTAGCAGTTAGGTAATTGCTTAAGATTCATCATGCTTCTACTTAGTTCCATTAGAGTCCTATTCTTCCGTTCGGCTACTCCGTTTTGTTGAGGAGTATAGCTGTTAGTAAGTTGATGTCGAATCCCATTAAGTCTCAGATATTCCTGAAATGACTTGCTGCAATATTCTCCTCCGCGATCCGTCCTTAAAGTTTTGATTACATGATTCGACTGCTTCTCATTCAAGACTCTAAAGTTCTTGAAGTGATATAGTGCCTCGGACTTAAATTTAAGAAAATATACCCATGTCTTCCTAGTGTAATCATCGATGAATGTGATGAAATATCTACATCCACCAATGGATTCTGTTCTCATTGGACCACATATGTCGGAATGAACTAATTGTAGCGGTTCAGTTGCTTGCCAAACCATTTTTTTCTGAAAAGGTTTCCTTGCATGTTTCCCAGATATGCAACCTTCGCATACACTATCATCCTTCTTTATCTTTGGTAGTCCAAGTACTAACTCCTTGTTTTTCATATCAATCAAAGTGTCCATGTTTACATACCCATAACGTCTGTGCCATAGACGTGAGGAATCATATGTAGTCATATTTAAGGCATATTTCAGATCGCTTTCGGGATGTAATGGAAACATCTTATTGTTAGTCATCTTAACAATACCAATAAATTCATTATTTGAATCTTTGATAACGCATCTATCTCCTTTGAACGCGACTTCATATCCTTTCCTTATGAGTTGGCCTACGCTTAACAGGTTATGTTTCAACCCCTTTACATAAAATACATCTGGTATCTTCCTTTCTTTTCCTCTAATAATAATAGAGACATTTCCGCTGCCTAATACTTCCAACCGTTTATCATCTCCTGTTCTCACCTCCTTTTTAAAAGATTCATCAAGGTGAGAAAACAGTTCTCGGTTACCACTCATGTGGTTACTGCAACCACTGTCAAGATACCAACAGTCACTTTTGACTGTTTCCTCCATGTTGAATATCATGAACATAGTGTCATCTTGTTCATCGACATCATCTTCTGTATGAATTAATGCGTTATCCATTTTCTCGCGTTCATCCTTTTGTTGGCAAAACTTGGCGGTATGTCCAAGTTTATGACAATTGAAGCATCTTATTGAATTCATATTGAAATTCTTGCCCTTATACTTGTTTCGTCCCCTTCCTGCGGATTCATTCCTAAACGACTGCCTAGATCGATCTTGGCCTACATTCGTTACTTGAAATGCATGTTCAACAGGATTATCTTCGTATCTTTTTAGTCTTAATTCATGTGATTGAAGTATCCCCATCAGTTCTTTGGTGGATACTTCTGCCAGATTCTTTGTTTCTTCGATCGTAATAACAACCGATTCGTAATTCCTAGTCAAACTACGTAAGATTTTTTCTACAATCCTTTGTTCGTCTAATTTTTCTTCATTCATCCGCAATTGGTTTACTATATGGATCGTTCTGTTGAAGTATTCCTCAACAGATTCTCCATCTTTCATATTTAAAGAATCAAATTCGCATCGAAGGGATTGAAGTCTTACAGTTTTTACGCGCGTTTCTCCTTTGTATGATTTATGAAGAATAACCCATGCCTCTTTCGCTGAACTTGCCTGTGAAATCCTCTCAAAAACTGTGTCGATTACAGACTGAAATATGATATGCAAGGCCCGTTTGTCTTTTTTAATCGATTCCCGGTATGTAGCGGATCGTTCTTCAGACGGATTCGGTCCCAGTTCTTGATACCCTTCATCGACAACCGTCCACAATTCTTGTGATTCAAGCAATACCTTCATTTGAATGTGCCAATGATAATAATTCTGTCCAGTCAGTTTGGGGATCTGTGTTTGTATGCCTTGCGTTTGATTCATGATCTTGAATTCGACAATAAATTGTAACTGTTAACGTAAATGGATTTCTTGGATCGGATGTTGTGGCTCTGATACCACTTTGTTGGAAATCTTTGAATAATGAAACGTGATTCTGCAGAAGGCTCTAAACGATAATGTTCATAAATGAATTGATGATTTACAGATCCGGTAATGTCGATATATATACTTACAAACATAGGGATATATAATTATATTGTAACTACCCTAAAATAAATAATAATAATGATAATAACTATATCTAGCTTATATATATATTTGTATACATATAATGCCGGACATATATGTATACTTATACGTCTAACAGAAACTTCTGAAATCTTCGCTTGTTTTTGGTCAAAAATTGCATAGAATAATCTAAGGTGAATCAGTATTTTGATAATATGTAAAAAAAATGTATGGTAAATGTATTGAGATGATTTCCAAATACACATCTTGGATTTTAGGTTTCCTCGTCAGGTTTAGGTTTGGGTTCTTTTTTCATCCCTAATATAAAGGTTGCATCAAATCTTGTTGATGGTGATAAGTGATTTCTTAAATAATTTGCACAAAAGAAGTTGCCCAGGTGGTCAAAATCATCAATGGTAAGTGCCTCTTTGAACTATGAGTCTGATTAATTTTAGTTTCCTATAATAGAACTTAATTGACCACCCAATTTGTTTAAACAAAATTATAACTAGGTCACTTTTCCATTCGAATGGAAGCGCTTTTGATGATAAAAGTGAAAATTAAGAGTGTAATTAGTCAAATTAACTGTATTTTCGGGTTTTTTTTAGATTATCAAAATTGAATATGTCCTACTTTAGATAGCTTGTCCAAAGTCATGATATTAAAATTGCTATCAAAATTTGAACAAAGGTCTAACAATATACTAGAAAATTAATGAAGAACTAGTATTAAACCACTCGTGTTGCGGTGGGGCGTAAAACCATGAAAAATAGTACCAATGTCACACCATCGTCAGCAACAACTAACACTGCTGTTGCGGCATGTTAATGAGAAGAAATTAGACTGAAACATAAACATAGAAAGTAATAACTAAGACGATTTAAGACTTGCACGTCGCGATGAACCTGTCAAACGGGGAAAAAAATTAGACGGCATAAAAACATTGAACCACACATGCACGTTGCGCCATGTTTACTCGCAAAATTTAGAACGAAACGTAAAAACGTTGAACCACACACACACGTTGCGCCATGTTAACTCGCAAAATTTAGAATGAAACGTAAAACAAAAAATTTGTGAAATATAAAAAGTATAGGGGACCATTGTAGGAAAAATAAGTGAAAGGTAGGACTGCGACAAATGGTGCTCCAAGTGTCTTAACAATTTGCTACAAATTTCCTACAAATAAAAAAATATTTTTATGATAATAATAAAAACAATTTTTATTTTTTTAATTATTTATTTTGTTGTGGTTACAAATTATATAAACTTTTAGTTTAGTTTTTCTGAATTTTGTCGAAAAGCTAATAATTGTTGTGACGAAATTGCTACAAATGGTTTTTGTGTGGAAATTTTGTTGGAAAATTGTAGAAAAGTTTTGGTTTTTTTTAGGTTTTCTTTTTTGTTAGCAAACCGTACAAAATTTGTAACAAAATTTGAGTTGTGGGAAATTTGTGGGAAACTTTTGTAGGAAAATATATATAGTTTTCTAGTAGTGTGTGTTTCATCAACACTGAAAACTTTTATATTGGTATAGATCCAGTGAAATTTAAACGGTTTTTGTTTTAAGTTTCTCATATGGAGCTGATGCAAGAGTTAAAAGATTCTTACCTAGACCAACTAGACAGGACATACAAGGACATACAGTTCCAAAAGGGCCCAGCCTCAAAAGGGCATGAGTTCATCTTTCTACACAATGGGTACCGTCTCCCTCCTACACGAGGCACCTTCTTCCTGCTACCTTCTCCTAACGTTTGATATCAAAGATTTGTGATTTATTTCTATTTATATGATCAAATAGTGAATAACTGATATGAGCAATTCTTTTGTTAGTTTAGAATGTCAAATTTGCTTTAGCCAAGTACTTTCAGTTTTCTACTTTTAGTATGTATTTGTTATATTTAAACTCACCCTATGAGAGAGATGTAATGGCTCGTTGTTAAATTTAGGGTCAATCTATTTGGACACCTTATCTGCCTATTTAGACACCCTTTGCCTCGTATAGGCCTCGTATAGGCCTATACGAGGCGTATAGGTTACATCAAAATCAGTGCCTGACTCATGTCACTTCTGGTTTGACCCCTTCAAGACGCCTCGTATAGGCCTATACTGGGCGTATAGGACCCTTCGTATAGGCCTCATATGTGACCCTTTGCCCCTTATATGCCTCGTATAGGCCTATACTGGGCGTCTTGAAGGGTTTTTTTTTTTTTTTTTTTAACAAACATTTTATACAATATTAATCGTTTTAGCAAACTTTTATACAAAAACAAGTTTTTTTATTTTAAATAATTAATATTAGGACCCCTCGTTGGTTTTTTTTAGTTGAAAAATAGATGTTTTGGTAGGGTAATTTGATTGTTTTTTGAGGGTGATGTTTTTTGAGTAAAAAAATGGTGTATAGTATAAGTTTAGTATAGGTCCCATATAGGTCTTGTATAAGCCTATAGGCCTAAACGGGACCTAAACCACACCTATAGTCCTATACGAGTGTTGTATCTTATCCAATAGTCTAATATCGTATTGTATTGTATCGTATCATATCGTATCGTATAGTATAGTATAGTGTAGTATAAGTCTCGTATAGGTCTTGTATAAGCCTATCGTGTTGTATCGTATCGTATAGTATAAGTCTCGTATAGCTCTCGTATAGACCTATATGGGACCTATACGAGACTTATACTATACACTATACGATACAATACGATACCATACTATACGATACAATACGATACTATCGTATCATATAGTGTAGTATAGGTCCCTTATAGGTCTTGTATAGGCCCATGGACGTATACGGGCGTTGTATCGTATCGTATAGTGTATAGTATAAGTCTAGTATATGGCCCCTATAGGTCTTGTATAAGCCTATAGGCCTAAACGGGACCTAAACCACACCTATAGTCCTATACGAGTGTTGTATCTTATCCAATAGTCTAGTATCGTATTTAATATATATCTTCTTTTGAGATTATTCTCTTTCTTAAATTGGAGAAGTTGAACAAGATAAAAAAAATCTATAGTACTATGGGCGATAACAAAAGTAGAGCTTGTTAGGTATTGTGATTTTGACAGAGAGAATTGGGGAAAATTGATTGAATTGAATTCATTATTACAAACCCTAATCAAGTATATAAAGACAGATACACTAACAACTAACTAACTTCTAACTAACATCTGTTAATATCATGTGTACGATAAATAATAAGTGATAACATCCCCCCTCAAGTTGGAGGTTCTGAAACACCCAACTTGTGCAGCAGATCATTATGTTGTGTAGAAGCCAAACTCTTTGTAAAGATATCAGCAACTTGAGTATTTGTACGTGTATGAGACAAAGAAATCAATCCTTCCTGAAGTTTTTCACGAACGAAATGGCAATCTGTTGGTGCACTTGTGTCTGTACTTTGTCTGTATTCGGTCACGATGTAAACGATGGCCTGCTTAGTGTTGTAAGTTGACCAAGTCAACCATCCTCCGGTTTGACTTGGACAACAGTAGGTAAATGTTGAAAGATGATGTTCTGTGTCGAAGGATAGCCAATCGAAGGATATTGTAGATCCTTCGATGGCATCGAAAGATAGGCTTCGAATGATAGACCTCGAAAGGTGATCTTTCGAGGTCCATGCTGATCCTTCGATTACATTGTCATCGATAGATGATCCTTCGGACCATCTATTGGATCCTTCGGACCAGACATCATGAGCTGGGTATAAATACCCATGCAGTGTATGTGTTAGTTTAGTTCTGATAGTGCACACCCGAGAGATAGAGAGATAAGTTGAGAGCTTTCTGTCCGGAACCACACACACACACTTTGAGAGTTTGCAAGTTAGATTTGTAAACATTGTGCTTGTAACCGAAACCTTCATTTGCATTAATACAAGTTGTGTTAATCGGTGAACCCTTGTGTGTTTGTGTTGATACTTGCTTCATCCCGGTTTGCTTGCTAGCTTGGATTCCGCACTCGCTAGTGGGTTAGTATAACAAGGTTTAGGTTTGTTCTCGATCCTCCGAGAGGGACCTACAAGTGGTATCAGAGCTTGGCTCTTTACCTTGTTTAAAACCGGGTTATTCAAGTTCTTGGTGTGTGTTTGAACACTTGGTTTAACACCCGTTTTTGTTGGTTTTTCTACACTTTTAAACTGGAAAACGTGTTTTAAACTTACCGGGAGTGTTCATCAGTGGGTTGGGTAACTTGAAAACTTGTTTTAAGTGACTTTGTGTTTTCCGGCTATATTTCCGGTCAAGGATTCCGGTGACTGGTTTGGGGATAAGGTTATCCATTTTGGGAAATTTTTCAAAGTTGGTGGGAAAGGTACAGCCTGCACATCCTTTCTGCCGAAAGTTGACTTACCTACCCATCACCTTTTCACCAACCTGTCATATCAGCGTCAGTTGTGTCAGAAGGTCTCGAAAGATATCTTTCGACATCGAAAGATCATCTTTCGACTATCTTTCGATCAAGGAAGGCTCGAAAGATTATTATCCTTCGATCCATCCTTCGAAGTCTGAAACATATCTTTCGATAAAGGAATCTATTCGAAAGATAAGTGTCCGAAAGATAGGGATTTAACTCGAAAGATAAGGATCTTTCAAAAGGGAATCCTTCGAGTTCTTGAATCTTTCGAAATTATTGTTCGAGATTCAACAGTAATCTTTCGAGTACTGTTGATCCTTCGAACAATAGTTGATCTTTCGATTGTGGTCAGTTTATTGTTAACAAGTTTCTGTGATTTCAGATCTTTCGACCAGGATCCTTCAACTGTGTGATCTTTCGAAATTGTTACTTAGCATTTATTTTGCTTATCAATCATGAATCCAAATTGGTGGAATCCTGCCCCAGACAGTGGTAAATATACAAGTTCTGGTGTCACTCCCTCATGGTGGGGTACGCCTGCGCCAGACAGTGGAAAATACACGTCTACAAGTCTATCGCCTTCATGGGCCGAGTCTCCGGTAGCGACATCTTCTCAGGGAAATCAGTGGGCGTTAGTCTCGAATCAAACTCCTAGTATCCAAAGTATCTTACTGAGCGAAAGCGAAACAGGAAGTTTGAATCGACCTCCGAAGCTGATGCATTTAAACGAGTATCCGGGTTGGGCTGATAGATTCCGTACATATGTTTTGGGTCAAAATACAGAGTTGTGGATACGTTTCACCACAGACTTTGATCAAGCTATCGAGCTCGCTGCTTCAACAACTGCTAGTTTTGCCGATCTTCCAGAAGATCAAAAGAAAATATATGATCTGGAAAAGAAAGCCTACGCCATTCTCACTCAGGCGTTAAGCAAAGACATTTATCATCAGTTTGTCAGCTTCAAGACTACAAAGAAGCTGTGGGACGGTTTGAAAACCAGAGGAGTAGGGAATGAAGCAACACGTCAATTGCGTCATGATCTGCTCAAGAAAGAATTCGACTGTTTCACATGTTTAGATAAGGAGTCTTTGGGAGACATGACAAGTCGGTTTTATCATTTGCTTACTGAGCTGAATAATTTTGGTGTGATGACATCTCAAGCAGAAGTGGTGAAAAAGTTTGCTGATGCTTTGCCTCCCCAATGGAGTAGTTTCTTGGAAATCCTGAAGTATAACAGAGTGTTGAAAACTACAAATATCAACGACTTCGTGCAGCTTCTGGAAAACAAGGATCAGGAGGAAACATTAAAGGCGAAGAGAGTTCCATTGCCACAAAATCCAGAAATGTATTGTGGAACTTCCAATACTTCGTCTACAAGAACAGGTCCACATGCTCCCCTGCAAACGGCTTTTGTCACAAGTACAGATATGTATGGCAATCCGGTGCAAGTTCCTGTAAAGCCACCTCCTACCACAGATATGTATGGAAATCCAATACAACCACCTCCACCTCCGCCTCCTGCTCAACAACAACGTGCATGTTATGGAGGAACATCATCTGCAAGTCAACAATCAAAGCCAAGTACTGTACAGCTCGACACTTCAAGCTTTTCTAAAGTCAGTGTAGAAATAGCTAAGGAACACATGGAGCTACTTAACACTGTAGTGAGCGCGTACTGTGGGTTGATAGAAGGTCAGATTGGCAATATTAATCTGACACAAGAAGACTACCGGCAGATTGACAAAGAAGAGATGGACTTGATGGATATCAAGTGGGCCTTTGCGAGTGCTGTGAGAAGAGCAAAGGATTGGATGGAAAGTACTGGAAGAACCAGCTTGGAAAGTAAGAGAGACACCAAGTATGGGTTCGATAAACAAGCTGTTAAGTGCTTCAACTGTGGTGAACGGGGTCACTTTAAAAGGGAGTGCACAAAGCCAGCACAACATGGGAATCAAAACCCCTTCAGAAATCAAGGCAACCAGCAGAACAGAAACAATGAGCGTACATTGGTGCCTGTCAACAACCAAACCAACCGGGCACTTGCAGTTCAGGTGGATGAAGGTTGTGACTGGTCAATCCAGTTAGGTGGTGATGCTCCTGATGGAACAGCATGTTGTGCTCAGATCGTGAAGGAGCTAGTTCACACCAGTGGTGGAGAATCTTCTGCCAGTGGTGGTGAATCGTCTGAAGATGAAGACTCTTCTGGGTACAGCAGGAGTGTCGATGAAGAATCATCCAATTCTGGTGATGATCATGTGGGTGAGACATCTAATGTTTCGGATGATGCTGACTTTGATGAACTTTTGGAGGAAGCTGCAGCAGAAACTCAAAGAAGATCTATTCTGGTGGATCAAGCTGCTTATACTTCGTCTTCTCTCCATTCAGCCTTTATGGCTAATGTCGACGGTTCATCAAGTCAGGTATGTGTCGATGAACCCACTGCTGTTAATTGTGATAAATGTGATAGTTTGCATGCTAGGTGTGCTGACTTAGAAGGAAACATGTCTGAGTTGCAAGCCAAACATGATGCTTTACAAGCTAGTTTGTTTGACTTGCAAGACAAACATAGTTCCTTGAGTGCTGAGTGGTGTGACTTGCAAAGCAAGCATGAGGCTTTGCAAGAGAAATATGATGTGACATTCATCCACAATCAGAAGTTGACTGTGGATCTCTTAAAATGCACAGAAGCCAACATGTTTTATGAAAACCATGAAAAAGAATTTAAGTCAGTAATTGAAACATTAAAGAAAGATAAAACTAAACTGACTAAAATGGTTTCAAGAAAACAAACTGATATTAATTTGTATATATCTCGCCTTGAGATTATGCAAAAAGAGATGGCTTGTGTGAAAACCGAAAGTGATGCGATCCAACTCAAGCTAGACAGTTATTTGAGCTCTAGCTATGTGTTAGATCACATCATTGATGTTCAGAAGGAAAAGAGAGATGTCACATGCATAGGCTACAAGAAGTGTCCACCACCAGTGAGACATAATTATGATGCCATGCCTGATGAAGAGGACAGGGTGTTCTTTGAACCATCTGTGCCTCTAGATGTGAAAGAGTTTGCTGCTGGACTCGGATACCAAAAGGAAGTATCCTCAGATTCAGATGTGTCAGCAGATACATTTGTAAGTGCTGAACAGAATCAAGATCCTCCAGTTGTGATTGAGGATGCTGATTCATCTGATGATGAATCTGATGATACTGTCCCAGCAAAGTCTGATGCGGTGACCAAAAATGAGGACATACCTCTTGAGAATCATATTCTATGTGATCCTCCCGCTCAACCCGCTAAGACTGTTGCAACTGAGTCCTCATCTGCAGAAGAGCCGGAGAGTGTGAATTTGCTGTACACTCTAGTTGGTGATGATAAAATTTACTCAGACAAAGATTTTCCCATTAAGAATGTTAATCATTCCTTAATCTGTAAAGTCTTTGAAAATTCGACAAGTAAATTTTTGGGAAAGTCAGGACCACGTGTTACAGTTACACAGTGTCCTCCTATTCCAAAAGCTGAAATTCGAAAACAATTTGGCAACAAGAAATTACCAACAGTGCCAAAACAGCAAAATCACACCAAGCCCAAAGGAAAATCACCGGCTCAAACTCAAAAGAAGCCGAATCAGAAAAACAAGAATGTAAACTTTGTGAAATCAACGGGAACGGACAAAATTGAAATGTTTGAAAATAAATCTAACTTAGATTTTGTCAAGAAAGCTACTGTTTTGAAAAGAAAAGAACAAAACAGTTCACAGCCTAGTACCTCAGGTTCACAAAGTTCAACATCATCGGCTAAGCGATCACATGATACTTCGGGGTTTGTAGAACGAAGATCATGTTTTGAGTGTGGAACCATTGGACATATTATTCGTAATTGTCCATATCTTCATAAGCAAAAAGAAAAGGTTGATGATCCCCGTGGCAAGACTGACCGTAAGCCATCTGTTTCCACAAAACAAGATCCCCGACTTGTAAAAGAAAGGGAAAAGAAACAGAAACGCCAACAGGTCAAGAAGATTGAGAAAGCAATTAAAATCGATGTGGTTCAAAAACAATCTGTTGCTGTAAAACCAGAAAATTCCAAAACTTCAAACAATCAAGAAGTTAAAATTTTAAAGAAAGACACTGGTAAAACAAAACAGACCTGGAAACCAAAATCGGTTACTGAATCAGGGGGACCATCACAATTCACCAACCATCAAAGACAAGAAGTAATTGTCATTGATGAAAATGGAAGACCCAAGACCACAATGGCTTGGGTCCCCATCTCCAACTAATTCGTTTGAGTTCATGTGCAGGGTGCTTCAGGAGGAACTATCAGTAGTCATTGGATTGTTGATAGTGGGGCATCCAGGCACATGACAGGCGACATGAAGCTTCTCTACGACGTTAAATCTATTAGAGGAGGTTATGTTGCTTTTGCTGGAGATAAAGGTGGATATATAACGGGTGAAGGAATGATATCCAACGGGATTGTCAGCTTTGACAAGATCAACTTTGTGCAACAACTTGATCACAATCTTCTTAGTGTTTCTCAAATCTGTGACAAGCAGTTCTCAGTACACTTTGATGCTAATGGATGTTATGTGCTGAAGCCCGGCTTCAAAATCCCAAAAGAATGGATTCTCTTGTCGGCTCCAAGGATAAATGATTTGTACGTCCTTGATATGAGCCAGGCTATCACTACGTCTGCACAAGCAACTTGTTTCGTTTCCAAAGCCACAGAAAAAGACACTATCTCTTGGCACAGACGAATGGGTCACATTCACTTACGCAAAATGAATCATTTGGTATCAAATGAGTTGGTGAATGGTGTTCCTCTTAAAAATTTCCATCTTCAAGACGTCTGTGTTTCGTGCCAGAAAGGAAAGCAAACAAAGAAGAAGCAGCCTACAAAGAAGATCAACACAGTGGCAGTTCCTCTTGAACGTTTGCACATGGATTTGTTCGGTCTTGTCAAGCACAAGAGTATTCGGGGTGATCAATACTGTCTCGTGGTTACTGATGATTATTCAAGATTTTCTTGGGTAGCTTTCATGGCACACAAGAGTGAAACCTTTGGCATTATCAAAAACTTGATCATTCAGATTGAGAATTTGCATAAGTTGAAGGTTAGGCGGATACGTAGCGACAATGGTACTGAATTTAAAAATCATTCCATGACGGAGTTTTGCACTTCAAAGGGTATTCTTCATGAGTTTAGTGCAGCTTATACTCCTCAACAGAATGGTGTCGCTGAACGTAAGAACCGCACATTGATCGAGACTGCTAGGACAATGTTGGTAGAGTCACAGTTGCCCATTCCATTCTGGACTGAAGCTGTGGCCTCTGCATGTTACACATTGAACAGAGTCCTTACAGTCAAAAGGCACAACAAGACCTGCTTTGAGCTTCTTCAAAAACGGAAACCAGATTTGTCTTATCTTGAACCGTTTGGAGCTCCATGCACAATCATCGATCCTAACGGAAAGTTTGGGGCAAAAGCAATTGATGGATACTTTCTTGGATATGCCACCCCTAACTTACGAGTCTGGAATCTAGAGACTAAAAGGGTCGAGGAATGGTCTGAAGTCAGAGTACAGAGGCACACTTTGCCAGTCAAAAATCCGGGTCAACCTTGGATGTTTGAGTACGATGACTTCTTCAATTCGATCAATGTTGAAGCCGTTGAAGAAAATGTTGCGGCTAGGATGTTTTTCGAGAGTGACAATGCAACAGTTTCACCGGTGGTTCGTCCAATTCTTGTTAATCAAGAACCATCTTCTTCGGTGAACAATAATACTCTCAACAATGAGGATTTTCATGATGCCAACGAATTGAACGAATCTTCAGAGGATGATGAATTTCTAGATGCAGATCAAGAAGCCCCAACAACAGCAGTTCATGGTACTTCAGAGGGTACTCCTCCAGTGGATGCCCATAGAACAGCTGAGGCTACTGCATCATCCTCTTCGTCAATTCCGGGTCTTGATTTGGTTGTTGATCTTAATCTCAACAACCTGGGTATAAATGTTCCAGTTCCAGATAATCCAGAAACAAGGATTCATAATACCCATCCTCAACAAAACATCATTGGAAATGTGCAAAGTGGCGTTCAAACAAGAAACATGTTGCGAAACAACAACAATGCAGGCTTGTATGCAGCTATTCGAGAATCCGGGCAACAAAACGATTGGTCCTTCGCGTGTTATGTCTCACAGGAAGAACCAAGAACGTGGAAAGAAGCCTTGAAAGATAACGCTTGGGTTGAAGCAATGCAGGAAGAACTGCAACAATTCCAGAAGCTGGGTGTCTGGAAACTCGTAGAGAAACCTGCTGGATACAAGAAGATTGGTACCCGTTGGGTTTTCAAATGCAAAAAGGATGACCGCGGAGTTGTTATCCGAAACAAAGCACGTTTAGTCGTTCAAGGTTTTCGTCAGATTGAAGGGATCGACTACAACGAAGTCTATGCACCAGTGGCACGTCTCGAAGCAATTCGAATCTTTCTAGCCTATGCGTCCTTCAAAGGATTCAAGGTTTATCAGATGGACGTGAAAAGTGCATTTTTACATGGTGTGGTTGAAGAAGAGGTGTACATCGAACAGCCTCCAGGTTTTGAAGATCCTATCCATCCCGATCGGGTTTGGTTGCTCAACAAAGCTCTCTATGGTCTCCATCAAGCACCGCGAGCTTGGTATGCAACCTTATCTCACTATCTGTTGGAGAACGGTTTTCGAAGAGGTCTTATCGAATGTACTCTCTTCATCAAAGAACAAGATGGAGATCTTCTTCTGGTACAGGTATATGTTGATGATATTATTTTTGGTTCTACTAATGATGTCTTGTGTAGGGAATTCGAGCGCATTATGCAGGATAAATTCGAGATGAGTGCTATGGGGGAAATGACTTTCTTCTTGGGCCTACAAGTGCAACAAACAGAGTCTGGGATATTCATCCATCAGACTAAATATGTTGGTGACATCTTGAGCCGGTTCCAGATGTCTGATGCAACGCCCATTGGTACCCCGTTGCCAACTAATCACGGAATTACTCCTGACTTGAAGGGAGAAGTTGTTAGCCCCTCAAACTATCGCGCAATGATCGGATCTCTTATGTACCTCACAGCATCAAGGCCAGACATAATGTACCCAACGTGCCTGCTTGCCAGATATCAAGTTAACCCGAAGGCCTCACATCTTGCAGCTGTCAAAAGGATTTTTCGTTATTTGAAGGCGTACCCTGACACCGGTCTGTGGTACCCTAGGGATAATAACTTTGAATTGGTAGCTTTCAGTGATTCTGATTTTGGCGGATGCAAAATCGACGGTAAATCCACAACGGCTGGATGTCAGTTTTTAGGAAATCGCCTAGTCACATGGCAGTGCAAGAAGCAGACGTGCGTTGCTACATCAACATGCGAAGCTGAATACATTGCTGCCTCAAGTTGTTGCTCCCAAGTTCTTTGGATCCAACAACAAATGCGGGACTACGGTTTTGAATTCCTAACTACTCCTATTTACGTTGATAATTCTGCTGCTTTAGATATCACTAGAAATCCTGTGCAGCACTCAAAGACCAAACACATCGAAATCAAATATCACTTCATACGTGATTGCTTTGAGAAAAGGCTAATCGATGTTGTTAAGGTCCACACCGATGACCAACGTGCCGACTTATTTACCAAAGCATTTGACAAATCAAGATTTGACTTTTTATTATTGGTAAATGGCATTAAGGTCAAGCAAGAGTAAAACCAACATCGGAAAATCATTTTTGTAAATATCTTTGTGTTTTAAATTTATCTTAGTTTGTTGATTTTAGGGGGAGTAAATCCAAAAATCTGAAAATCCAAAAACATCGAAAAATTTCAAAAACACAAAAACAATAGAAAAGCAAAAATGAGTTTCCTGGCGAGCAAAAGAGAAAATGATAGTACATCAGTGGTCTATCCAAACCTCTTTAAACCTTAAATGAAAAACGATAAGCAGCTCTATATAAGATGTATCGGTAGGCTCACAATCATTTTAAAGTGTGCAGGGTGATATAAATCTAAATCGACTGAAGACCAGGTGGGAGCCATTCATTGGCATATGGTCTTAGTACCGAAATTTCGTTTGATAGATTGCCGAGGTTCTGAGATATTCGGTCTTTATGCTGCTTATCATCTGGGTATCATGGTTGCTTCTATAAATAGACTAAGTCTAAGATCTTCCATGATACTATACATACGTGTACATAATTCATACTGCATTCGACCTCAATAAGTGATCAACAATCACATGTCCAAATCAAATAAGTGATAAAATATCACATCTATCCGGGTGTCAAGTTCGTCTCTCTGCTGTACGGAAGTACTGACCTGTTCACGGACTTGCACCTGTGCCCTCATGCATATGAAAATCAAGTTCCTCATCAATAAGTGATTATATCACATAGGGCTTGTTTTCAAATCAAAATAAGTGAGAATCTCACATCAATATACGGTCAAACAGATGATAATCGGTATACTCACCGGTAAGATGAACTCTCGTGCATACCTTGATACGGGAATGTGTCGTGATGTGGATGAACACCGGTCTGTAAGTATAAATCATACATTAACGTATCCTCTTGTCATGATTACATCTGATAAGTTGAGCTTAAGTGGACAACAATACCGATAATTGTTATAGGATGCTTATCTTAATGTTAACTAACTGAACAACAAGAGTGTTTTGGCATGACCGTACACTGATATGATTCTCTTACCCTCGAAACTCACAAAAAGAATGTCTGTATATATTTATTTACTCCTTAACTTTTATTGTTTTCTTTTAAAACAGTTTCGTCGTTTGGTGCATATCAGCACGACATTAGCGGTGATGTCATTTGATAACACTCAAAGGATTTTAAATTGTTGTCTTTTAAATTCAAAAGCCAAAAAGATTTTATTTCTACTTTATTTTCGATCGTACGATGTTGGAGCTCGAGTCTTCGTTGCCTGAAACCTGAACGAAAACCGAATTGACTAAATCTTCATAAACGGTCGAAATTTGCAAGTTTTGAAAGTTAAAGACTAAAATTGACAAATTTATTAAACTTTCAAACTGTCGGACGGTGTTTGATTATGACATGGTCATTCGTGTGTCATTTGTTTATGCTAACTATTCCAAGCAGTTGTTCTCATTACGCGTTTAGATTTCTTGCGTGTGCAGATTCTAAAAGCTAGGAGAACATGGTCGATGACAAGCTTTGGAATGAAGACACGACGAGAAGGCGCTCAAAAGATGAAGATGATCGAGTTGCCGCTGGCCATCATCAACACCACAAGGATCTCACTTCATAAAGATCAAGTCATTCACGAGCATAACTCAAGGGGGAGCTTATGCCAAGGGGGAGTTTGTCAACACACTTCCTACATGATACGGGTACTTTGTTGATACACTCTCTGCTTTCAATACGTGAAGACTTGAAAGGACATCAGAGTTTTGAGAACTCGAAGACCAAAGACCATCGAAGTTCGAGACGAGTCTACAACTATAGAAGATAAAGACAAAGCTACAGCCAAGGGGGAGTTTGTTGGTGCACTTGTGTCTGTACTTTGTCTGTATTCGGTCACGATGTAAACGATGGCCTGCTTAGTGTTGTAAGTTGACCAAGTCAACCATCCTCCGGTTTGACTTGGACAACAGTAGGTAAATGTTGAAAGATGATGTTCTGTGTCGAAGGATAGCCAATCGAAGGATATTGTAGATCCTTCGATGGCATCGAAAGATAGGCTTCGAATGATAGACCTCGAAAGGTGATCTTTCGAGGTCCATGCTGATCCTTCGATTACATTGTCATCGATAGATGATCCTTCGGACCATCTATTGGATCCTTCGGACCAGACATCATGAGCTGGGTATAAATACCCATGCAGTGTATGTGTTAGTTTAGTTCTGATAGTGCACACCCGAGAGATAGAGAGATAAGTTGAGAGCTTTCTGTCCGGAACCACACACACACACTTTGAGAGTTTGCAAGTTAGATTTGTAAACATTGTGATTGTAACCGAAACCTTCATTTGCATTAATACAAGTTGTGTTAATCGGTGAACCCTTGTGTGTTTGTGTTGATACTTGCTTCATCCCGGTTTGCTTGCTAGCTTGGATTCCGCACTCGCTAGTGGGTTAGTATAACAAGGTTTAGGTTTGTTCTCGATCCTCCGAGAGGGACCTACACAATCTATTTCTATATGTTTAGTGCGTTCATGAAAAACCGGGTTCTTTGCTATGTAAATTGCAGATTGACTGTCACATTTAAGGGGAATCGGGGTGACATTTGAAACATGTAACTCATTCAACAACCGTGTTAACCAGGCTAGTTCAGCTGTAACCCTTCGCATAGATCTATACTCAGCCTCTGCAGAACTTAAAGCCACAGTTGGTTGTTTCTTCGACTTCCAAGATATCGGACTTCCTCCAAGTGAAACAAAATAGCCACTAACAGATTTTCGTGTATTAGGACAAGAAGCCCAATGCGAATCACAATAAGCTCGTAAATCAAATGTGGACAAGTTATTGAACAAAAGACCTTGAGAAACAGTACCATTAACATATGTCGAAGTATGCATTGCAGCATTCCAATGAGGAACACGAGGATCTTGCATAAATTGACTAAGGAACTGAACTGAAAACGCCAGATCAGGTCTGGTGTGTGTGAGATAGTTCAGTTTGCCTACCAATTGACGATACTTTAAAGGATCATCAAGAACAGCACCGTCAGCCGTTTTAAGTTGTAAATGAGGGGGCAAAGGGCTGGTTGCTATAGGAAGATCTGATGCAGCAAATTCTTTAACCAAATCTTTAGCAAACTTGCGTCGAGTCAATATAGTACCAGTAGAATGATGTAAAATCTCTATTCCAAGAAAATAATTAAGAATTCCAAGATCCTTAATTTGGAAAGTAGAATGTAAAAAATCCTTGAGATTCTGAATTTCTTCAGGATTATTCCCAGTGACAAGAATGTCATCGACATACACAGCAACATGAACATTGGAAGTCCCCATAGATTTAGAAAACAAGGAATAGTCATTAGGTGAACGTACATAACCTTTGAGTTTGAGAACAGATGATAGTTTTCCATACCACTGACGAGAAGCTTGTTTCAATCCATAAAGGGATTTTCTGAGTTGTAAAATTTGATTCGGTTGAAGTTCCATACCTGGTGGTGGAGACATATAGATTTCTTCATCTAGGTCACCATGCAAAAAAGCATTATTGACGTCAAGTTGATACATAGGCCATTTCATTTTTGTGGCAACAGCAATCAGACTTCGAATTGTAGTCATTTTAACAACCGGGGAAAATGTTTCATTATAGTCTATACCTAGCTGTTGTGTATCACCACGAACAACTAATCTCGCTTTGCATCTTTCAATTGTGCCATCAGCCTTATACTTAATCTTGTAGACCCATTTACATTTGATAGGTTTCTTGCCTGAGGGAAGATCAACGATATCCCAAGTATGATTTGTTTGAAGAGCACTAAACTCTTTTTGCATAGCTTCTTGCCAGGCTATATGTTTAGCAGCCTGCTTGTAAGAAGTTGGTTCTTGCAGCATGTCAAGAGAATAAATAATATGCTGACTAGGTAAAGTCAAAGTATGAATAGGTAACTGAACAGTGGCAGAACAAGAATGAACAAGAGTGTGATAACAATGAATAGAAGTATCAGAAGAAACATGATTACATACATAATCCTTCAAATGTGAAGGAGGAACAGTATGTCTTGAGGATCTGCGAAGGATAGGATGTTCAACAGGAACAGAATTTGGAGAATTAGAAGGGAGGGTAATATTGGAATTATCAAAAATGGGAGCAGAATTGGAAGTATCAGAAGAAACAGAAGTATTAGGGGGAATAGAATTGGTATTAGAAGAAGGAATAAAGTCTTCAAAGAAGGTATCAAGACTATCAAGAGGAGGAAATATGAAAGAAGGATCAGAATTGGTGACAGAAGGAAACAAGTTTTCAAAAAATACCACATTTCTTGATACAAAAACTTGTTGAGTGTATAAATTGTACAGTTTGTATCCCTTTTTGCCATATGGATAACCTATGAAAATACAAGGATGAGCCCTTGGTTTGAACTTATCACGACCTTGTTTTAAAGTTGAAGCATAGCAAAGACAACCAAAAGCTCTTAAATGTTCATAGGAAGGGTGTTTAGAAATTAAAAGTTCATAAGGTGTAGAACCATTAAGAACTTCTGAAGGGAACAGGTTTATCAAATGTGTTGCTGTTAAAACACAATCACCCCAAAACTTAAGAGGTAATTTAGATTGAAACAGTAAAGCACGCGAAGTTTCTAAGAGATGTTTATGTTTTCGTTCCACAACACCATTTTGTTGTGGAACTTGGACACAACAAGTTTGATGAATTATGCCCTTAGTCAGAAAATAAGCAGATTCTTTAGTTCCTGAACCAAGTTCAAAAGCATTATCTGATCTAATACATTTAACTCTCTTATTAAACTGAGTATTAACCATCTCAATGAATCCTTGAAGTACAGGAAAAGCATTGCTTTTAGAGGCTAACAAGTGTGTCCAAGTGGTACGTGTAAAATCATCTACGATGGTAAGAAAATACCTATGACCATTATAGGTTGGTGTATTGTATGGGCCCCAAACATCAATATGTATAAGATCAAAGCTAGTATTAGTAGATCTACTACTGTGAGAAAAAGGAAGATTATGTTGTCTAGCTTGAGGACAAACAACACAATGATCAAGCATATTCAAATGATTATTAGAAAGCATAGACAATTGTTTCATTTTATAAGCGGGTAAATGACCAAGGCGATGATGCCATATAGTACTGTTTACGACTGAATTACAAAGTGAAGTAGTAAAGTGAACAGAATCAAAAGAAGCTTTGTTTGCTGCATGCGGAATGTAGAGTCCATGCAAGAGTTTACCAATTGCCAGTGGCCTCTTCAGTGAAGGGGCCTGCAGCATACAACATTTATGAGTGAAATAAACAATGCCATTAGTATCTTGACAAAGTTTAGAAATGGAAAGAAGATTATGTTGAAACTGAGGAACAAAAAGAACGTTAGATAGAGAAAGATGTTGATTTAAATGAACAGTACCAATCTTATCAACAAAGATGATGTGTCCATTTGGAAGTTTGATTGAAAAAGGTTTTGAAAGACTAGAAAAATTAGAAAACAAGCGTTCATCATGACACATGTGATCACTAGCACCAGTGTCAATTATCCAATTGGTATTAGATTGCTCAGAATTGCAAGTAATCATACCTGCAAAATTTGCATATTTGATAGATTGAGTGTCATTAGAATCTTTGGTCAACTGAGATTTCTGTAATAGCTGCAACAGTTCATTATATTGTTCTGTGGTAATAACAGGAGCAGATTGTGAGGATTGGTTTTGTGTGTAAAGACAGAGAGAATTGGGGAAAATTGATTGAATTGAATTCATTATTACAAACCCTAATCAAGTATATAAAGACAGATACACTAACAACTAACTAACTTCTAACTAACATCTGTTAATATCATGTGTACGATAAATAATAAGTGATAACAGGTATCAAGCGGTGCAGCGGAACCAACGCTCACGCACAAACGATATAAACACGCAGACAGAAAATTATAATGATGAATTATGACATAATGATTTTACATAGATCAATCCTAGTGGGGGCACATGCGACCACGGGCTGCAACTAGGTATTTTTCATCAAGCTCAGACAAAGATTACAATACATATGATGGGTTAGATATAAGATAACAACTAGGGTTTGTGACTTAGGCCCTAAGAAAATAACATGGACCAAAACAGAGCCCAGTTCTTCTAAGCCTTCACTAAACCTAACAATCTCTCACTAGAAGGATTTGCAACAATCTCCAGCCCACCATCAAGCATTCAATAACCCATTCTTCAAGCACTCTGTAATCTTTAACAGATTTCTTCCGGGTCTCCAACTCCTAAGAACAAAGCAAGACTTCAATCCATCCACCTAGTTGTAGCGACCCTTCTCATAATTAAGAGGCCCAATGAAACTCCCGACAACTCCAATACAGTCATCAAAGACCTGTCTTAGCAAAACCAACCAATAACTCATCCTCAATCTCGATCGGCACCTACTTACTCAAATCACCGGCTATAGAGACTCCAGAGTAAAGAATGCTCTCAAAATTACAACAAGTACCCATGGAGAGAATTTCCATTCCTGGTCTCAAAACCCAATGTCACAATGTAACTGTGCCGGAACTCCCCATGCTCTCCCACTGTTACCAAATCTTTGTCCTGGTTTAAACCTCTTAATACACTTGAGCTGACCTAATTGTGGCTCTAGGATTCATGCCTGCAATACCAATTCACATAGCTCTACCCAATGCAACAAACCAAGACTTTACTACTTGAAAGTTGGTCCACTTCTTCCTGCGATACATAAACTGTTGATACATTTAATGTGGACACGGCTCGTTTCGGTTCGCCCGCACTACGAAGTGAAGATCAAAGCAAGTATCATCCATCTTGTCTAGGAGAGAATTCACTTTGTTTATTGTAAAACAGATTGCACATGAGCAAACTGTTTGATGTGTGTAATCTCTCTGTTTGCTGCTGGATATTTCAAGCTCTACAAGTCTGCATGTTATGCATGATACCTGCTAGTCTGCGAAGAACCACCTTGGCCGAAGAACCCTCCCAGTGAAGAACTGCATCTGCTGAAGAACCCTTGCCTGCGAAGAATGTCTTTCTCCATTGGTTCTTTGTTGGTTTGGGTCTTGAACAAAAGACCTGATCTTTCGTTGTTTCTGGTTCTTCGTGGGCTTCCTGTTCAGGCCCAGTAATACTTCGTAGGGTATGTGGATAAGGTTGCTATATAAGGGCTTGCAGCAAACTGTTTTCAGGGAGAACATAGAGAGAACATAGTTTAAGCACTTCAGTGACTTTGAGGGAACTTCTTTGTATAATCTTGTAACAACTCTTCTGAAGTAATATACTTTGAACTTTAACGTTTGAATCTTCTTGTATTGCTTGTGTTCTTGTCTTGGTTGCACACCCGTTCGGATTCCGCACTTGCGGGTGTGTTCGGTAACAAGGATAAGGTTTTCTAGATC
This sequence comes from Helianthus annuus, assembly GCF_002127325.2. Classification (NCBI taxonomy): domain Eukaryota; kingdom Viridiplantae; phylum Streptophyta; class Magnoliopsida; order Asterales; family Asteraceae; genus Helianthus; species Helianthus annuus. The sequence goes on along the minus strand of NC_035433.2, from coordinate 117,116,226 downwards.
CTCCTCTGAGGACCTACAAGTGGTATCAGAGCCTTGGCTCTCATCCTTGTTAAAACCGAGCCGTGTGTCGAGTTTTCAAACATTGTTCTTGAAGATTTTTGAGAAAGTTTGTTTGTTTTAAATGTAAAATGGGCTAAATCTCTGAAAAACTTGTTTGTTTGTTAAAATTTTTCATAAAAACCTTATTAAAACTCATGGAGAGATTTGGTTTTTCTTAAAATTTTTGGCAAAATCATGTTCGGAAATTTCTCCGGTGAGTTGTTTTGACCGGAAAAGTCACCGGATTTCACTGTGTGCTTGTTGATAAGATAAGATTTCAAAAGTCTTCTAAAAAGGGTGATTATATTTTTTTAAAATATATTTCGTATACCATACTTTTCACCAACTTAGAAGCCAGATCATTAGAGAAAGGTCACCAACTTTTACCAACCTTCTTAGACTTCCATACCTGCGAAAGATCTGAGTCAACGAAAAACACTACTATTTTTGTCTTATTTGGAGAAGAACTTATTAGTCAAAGAAGAACCAAGTTGTTTGTCTTATTCACCAAATTTTCACAAAGTTCCACAACACAAGCTATTTCACGAAAGATTGCATTTTTCGTGGGTTTCATTGGGTTCATTCCATTCTTTTTGGGCTTGTTTATTCAGTGGGGTTTAACATTTTGGCCTTCACAGAATATTTTGTGGATTTCTTCACTAAATACCCACCAGATTGTCAAACAATTGGGCCCTATCTTTCACGTAAAAGGTTTATTATTTGTGGGGTTGTTAATTTTGGGCCAGATTCTTCGTGGGGTTATTTGTCTGGGCCCAAACATTTTCACGAAAGACTTAGCATATTTCAGGAGGGCCAGATTTTGTATTGATTATTTGTTCAAATCTACAAGTCAGGAAATACATAATTGGGCTCACAACTATTCATTATTGTTTTGGCCCTGGTTATTCGTTTGTTTTTGTTCCGTGTGGGCCTACACTCTCATGAAAAACTTCATCAGATCTTATATACTTATTGGGCCTCTTATTTTTCGTAAGAATCATACCTCACGAAAAAAGTTGGAATTAGCATATTCTTCGTGGGTTGTTGTTGGGCTCAGGCGACTTCTTGGGCCATGTCTTTTAATTGGGCCTCTTAAATTGTTTCCTTGTCCATCAAGTTCTTCGTGAGTTGTTTATTTTTCGTGGATTCTAGTATTTCACATTTGGTTCACAGTTGTTTCACAATTGTTTTTAAGCTGTTTATTTTCAATCCATCATGAGTTCAGACTGGTGGGGTGGGAAACCTGATCCTAATGCGGATATGTATACGGGTAAAGGTTTAGTGCCTTCATGGGCTCAGTCTTCCACAACCTCGTCATCATCACAAGCAAGTTCTATTACGGTAAACCAGTGGGCATTTGTTACTAACCAAAATCAAAGTATACAAAGTCTTCTTTTGAGCGAAAATGAAACCGGTAGTAACAACTGTCCTCCAAAACTGATCCATATGAACGAGTATCCCGGTTGGCAAGAGAGATTTCATACGTATATTCTTGGGCAAAACACGGAGTTCTGGTTGTCTTTTTGTCGATGATAAAAAGGCATATGATTTAGAAAAGAAAGCATTTTCAATTCTAACTCAAGCCTTAAACAAAGATATTTACCATCAGTTTGTGAGATTCAAAACGACAAAAAGTCTATGGGATGCATTAAAGGCGAGAGGTCAAGGAAATGTGTCGTCACGCAAGCTGAGACATGATCTGCTCAAAAAGGAATTCGACGGCTTCATGTGTATGGAAAGGGAGTCGCTGGGAGATATGATAAGTCGATATTATCATCTGCTGAGTGAAATGGGTAATTTTTGGGTAGTGACAACTCTGGAAGAGGTGGTCACAAAGTTTGCTGATGCATTGCCAGCTCAATGGAATGGTTTCTTGGAAATTCTGAAGTATAATGGCACGCTTGCTACAACCAACATCCATGATTTCATTCAACTCTTGGAGAACAAAAATCAAGAGGAAATCAGGAAGGCAAAAAGAGTACCGGTACCACAAAATCCTGAGATGTACTATGGAAATTGTGGAGGTACTAGCACGGTTGCAAGACCTGCTCAGCTACAAATGGCTTTTGTCTCGAGCACCGATATGTATGGAACACCACAACCAGCTTCCTCATAGCAAAGCTATCAGTCTACTAGAGCACCGTCATTTCTTGATCTAAACTACAAAGGTCAACAACAAGCCTGTTATGGAAACACTTCATCAACAGTCAATGTTGGTCAACCAACTAATCCAAACACAGTTCGGCTAGACACTTCAAGTTTCTCAAAAGTGAGTGTTGAGGTGGCAAAGGAACATATGGAGCTCCTAAACACTTTGGTGAGAGCGTACTGTGGGTTAGTAGCAGGGCAAATTGGAAACATCAATTTGACTTAGGAAGATTATCAGCAAATAGATAAGGATAAAATGGATTTGATGGATATTAAGTGGGCATTTTCTAGTGCAGTGAGGCGAGCAAAAGACTTCATGGAAAGAACTGGTAGAACCAGCTTGGAAAGCAAGAAGGACACCAAGTATGGGTTCGATAAGCAGACAGTCAAGTGTTTCAACTGCGGTGAACAAGGTCATTTCAAACGAGAATGCACGAAGCCAGCTCAGCATGGGAACCAGAATCCATTCAGAAATCAAGGCAATCAACAGAATCAGAATCAGACAAGGAATAATGAACGTGCCTTGATGCCTGCAAACAATTCTCATCAAGCAAGTCCATCAAACAACAACGAGCTCTTGTGGTACAAGTTGATGAAGGTTGTGACTGGTCGATTCAACTGGGTAGTGGTGATCAGGGTGGAACAGCTTGTTTTGTTGAAGTTGTCAAGGATCTAAAAAAAGCGTGTGGTGGAGAATTATCAGATGAAGACAGTTCTGGTTATAGTGGAAGCTCAGATGAGGAAACCTCAAGTTCAGGTGAAGACGACACGGATGAAGTGTCACATGAGACCATTGATGCAGATGTTGAGAAGCTTTTGAGTGAAGCTAAAGCAGGGAATGGCAGAAGATCAATTCTGGTTAAGGCTAGCAATAGATATCTGTATAAGACACGATTAGAGCTGTTTACTGAAAAAGTACACAGTGTGAATTTTTACTATTTTAAAAATAAATAAAATTATGAGGTTATGATCCATCATTTCTTTTTCTTGGTGCATAAAACATAAAACTGTGTTATAGACATGAGATATTAAGTAGTTAAACGAGTTGTATTCATATTTAATACTTGTGTTATACGCGTCGCCAGAGACCTGTTAAACCCGATAAGACACGATTTGCTAGCCCTAATTCTGGTGGATCAAGCTGTTTATTCTTCTTCTTCTCATCATTCAGCCTTTATGGGAAATGTTGGCGATTCGTCAAGTCAGGTATGTGTCGATTGTGACATATGTGCTTGTAATCATTGTAAACAATTTAGTTATCAATGAAATAAAGTTATTTGATCCCAATGTTTGTTTATTTGTGTTTGATATTTTTCATGTTTTGACTTTTATCCGATTTCAAACTCTATATCGCTTTCTGGAGAATTATACGCAAACTGGTGCATAAACGTAATCAGTTAAACGCGACAAATACTCCGGAACATCAATTTATGCTTAACATACCTTAAATAACCTTTATATAACTTAGAAATAAGTTTTGAAGGCTTTGGTATGGCAAAATCTAGTTTATTCGCTTACAGGGACTAAAATTGACAAACTGCGAAAGTATGCCGATTTGAACCGTAAGGAACATTCCGGAACATGATCATAAGTTAAAAACACCCTAAGTATCCTTTACATAGCTTAGAAATAGGCTTTGAGGGGTTCGGTGTGCTAAAATAAACTTTATGCTCATTCAGGAACTAAAAGCGTCAAAAAGTGCATAAGTTTACATTTTCGTGCATAACTTACGTTCTGAATGCATCCGGACATCCAAAAATTTATGCAAGCATTAAAATATTTTATTTTAGTGTTTGGCATAAGAAAAATCCATTCGTCGCCCAATTTGGATCGTCTTTCGCGCTTATGCGCATTCCGTCGTAATTAAGCGAACATCGCGATCGTACGGCCAAACGAACCGACGTCCGGAATATTTTTGAGCATGTTTCAAGTTCCCCACACTTTAACTTCATCTTAGAGCCTTGAAATGAGGTTAACGGGGCTTAAACGTGCCAAAAATGGGCCAAAATACATGTTTCTGAAGTGCAGGGACTAAAACTGCAATTTCTGAACTGTGACCCTCAGGCGGGGCGCGTAAGATCCCATGTATGTCTTACACGGGCCGCGTGGCCTCCCCAGACCTGCAAAATTGTTGCAAACAGCTGTTTATAGCTGTTATACACCTCAAAACCCATTGCAAATGGTATTTTCAAAACAAGGGACTGAAACAATGGGCTCTAATGGTTTTGCAAAACAATGGGTACACATGGACGGCCAAGATCGAAGCACGTTTCTCGATAAACGATCCTAACGGTTGTGCCTTGCCTTTAAATACCCAACCCAACTTCATTCATTTCCCACATTTAATCTGATTCAAAGCCTTCTAAGTGAAAGTATATACTTCCTACCTGAAAGCGAATCGGGTTAAATCTTGCGGGGACCTTCCGTAAGTATTCTTTCGTGCTTTTCATTCATTTTATCGTTAAAGTCAAACTGTGTTTGACTTTCTGCATTGACCAGTTTATGGTCAACGCGAAGTTTGTTTGAACTTCATAACGTGAGCGTAATCACGATGGTTATAGTCCCTAGTGACTATACCTACTGATTACCACGTTATCTAGGCTCAGTGACGAGTCGTAGTTTCGGCCAAAATGCGTTTTCTCACGTATTTTGTAACCAAACTACTCTAGGGTATTAAAACCGTTTGTTTTAATACCAAACCTGTTTTCTAACCTTACTAAACATGTTCTAGCATGTTTAGCTCGTCGCTTCTAGTTTTGTGCATGTTTAGGGTCGTAAGGTAAGCGATCTAAACAATCGCTTATACTTTCGAACCCGACCCATTTGGTCGATCATTAGGATCTGACCAAACACTTTAGGTGACCATAGTTGTATAGGGAGTAACCTTCCGAGGTTATACCTTATGGTCACAACGTTTAAGTAGTTGTATGATAAGTAGTTCTTATGCCTTAGGTAAATTACCAAAATACCCTTTTTGCGCAAAAATTCATTTTAAGCCTATGTAACATAATTTTTGGTATCTAAACTGATTTAACAACAATATTAAACATGTTAAGGCATATTTTACTTGTCATAGGACTAGTTAGGCATTCAGAACGCGTTTTACACGAGCGATGCATTAAAGTAGCATAAGCTACCTAAGCGGGTCGTAACGGTTCAAAAGCACTTAGGATAAGTTTTGTTTTATTATGTAGGCTTTGTTAAACCATATTACATAAGTTCCCACACTTATTTAGTTTACGAACCCTCGTACTACCCGATCCTCCGATAGGTCCGTTTATTAATGTAGATACCTATATAGGTGTCGTTTGATTCCGTGATCTTCTAGCATTGCTTGGTGGTTATCCTAGGACTTCTAAGCAATCTCATGTGAGTACATAGTACCCCTCTTTTACTGTTTTTCAAACATTTTGGGGTGAAACACATGTGCCTACTTGTTACTTTCATGCTTTCCATGTTTTCATATCATATGCTTGTTTTGTTCAATAGTACACATATAGTACATGCTTTCATTGTGTTTTTGCTATGTATGTCCATTGTGTGCATACTTAGTACATCGTTTTACATGACATTTTATGCTACGTATGTTCGTTTAGCGCATACTTAGTACATTGTTTTACGTTACCTTTTCACGCTATTTATGTTCATCATACCTAGTGCATTTGTTTTACATCACACGCTATGTATGTTCATCATACTTAGTGCATTTGTTTTTCATCACATGCTTACATATTGGGTATGACATTTGGTTTGTTTAAGTGGGACCATATACATTCATTAACTTTTATCATGCTGCTCGTTAGTAGGTAGTGGTACCATAGGAATTGACAACTCCCGTTCCTGACATCCTGGGTATGTTTGGATGGAAGGAATGACCGAATTCGATTTAAACATAACACAGATGGACCTTTAATTTGTTTAAAGGTTTATCACCACAGTCGCAAGGCTTGGATGTATGCATTTTCACAATACCGCATAAATGTTTGTGTTCTTTATAGCATGCATTTTCCACAAAACATAACATTGATTTAAACCAATGTTTTACTTCAATACATTGTTTTGTGCATTTTTACCTATGGTTTAGTTGATACATATTTCACTTGCCATACATGACATTTTGTTTACACATTACATGATTGACATTTGACATAGACATTTTGACATGGTTTTCACAATGACATTTGACAATTTGGTTTAGACACGGGCAATTTACATTGGTGGTTTGTTTGGGTAAGTGGTTTAAGTAAGGAGACGTATGTAATGTGATACAAGCATGGTGGATACGCCGTTGGTACTTCCTATATATAAGTGCTTGTATTATATTACATATCGTAGCGTTATTTAAATCATTCATGTGAATTTTTACATTTTTACACAAATAACATATTTTCACACAAATAACATATTTTCACAAGACCTTGTTTTACAAAACAGTTTATTTTATACAACTTATTTTACCTGGCTATTCATTTAACCACACATATTTCTTTTCATTTATACATATCATCTGCTTTTATCACTTTTCGAATGGTTTACAAAACAAAACAATTTACAAGGTTCATGACTAAATTTTCTTAAACATTTTCTTAAACTTAAGTCATGAATCCTATTTTCACAAAACCTATGTATCTCACAGGCATTTTTATGCTGACGTACCTATTTTCACAAGTGTTTCAGGAGCTAATGCATAGGACGTTCGTGACAGGCTAGGGTGGACTTGGGCCTTAGTGACGATAAAATGGAACTAGACTAGTTAAATCTTGTTATGTACTCTTTGTTTCAGTTATTTTAAGACAATGTAACTCGTTTGTTTGATCAATAAAATATAACTTTGTATGCCATGGATGTGAAACAATAATTCTGTTACTACACTCCCTGACGTTTCCGCCACGATTTGATCTTTTACGTGGTCGGGGTGTGACAGAAGAGTTGGTATCAGAGCCAATGGTTATAGGGAATTAGGTTATTAGTAATGTTTTGACCTAGACTATAACCTTTCTAGGACCCTAACACAAGTTATCTTGTCTTTAGATCTTAAAACATGCACTTCACCTATCCTTAGGTGATCACCAAAACAAGAACCCAGTTTTCTGAAACGATTTTTGAAAAACAATCTTCTGTTTTCAAATGATTTATTATATGGTTTTGAACCCTTTTTGATTTTTCAATTTGATTTTGAAACTTTATCATTTGTTTTTTGAATGATTCTTTTGGCCTTGTGCCTTCCAAGTTTTCAAAATCTCGTCAAAGTTTTGGGTTCTAAATAGTGTGAACACGTGCAAACTGGAAGGGTGTACGCCTGTACCCTGGGTTTTCTGTCTAAGGCTAGAGTGTTCGTACAAATCCACATAATCGGACCAGTCACTCTTACCTGGGAACTCTTGGGGTGAGTGTTCACTTATAGGCGAGCTTGTCCTCGCTAAGCATTATTTATGGACCCATTTACTTTGATTAGTCACTGTGCGTCGTTTGTTTGCTTTGTGACACGGACAAATGACCACCATCCTTGCTTTGTTGATTTTGTTTCATCTCATTCTTTTCATCTAATCATCTCACTCGTTTCCTCTCATGTTTTCCTCTTTTTAGCATGCCTCCTCGACGTGAAAACCCGTTATCTAATGCCGAAATTGTAGACATTCTGGCACAGCACATGGCTGCCGCACTCCCAAACCTTATCGCTCAGATAAACCAAGCCAACAACAATCAGAACGCTCCTTGTAACTTCAAGAGCTTCAATTCGGCTAAACCACTCAAGTTCAGTGGTACTGAGGGGGCAACTGGGCTCCTTCAATGGTTCGAGAGCATTGAGAGTACATTCCGTCATGTTCTGTGTCCTGAAAACTGGAAGGTTGAGTTTGCTTCTAGTGTATTTCAGAAGAGGGCGCTTACATGGTGGAACGGGGTTATGAGAGATCGTGGTGCTGAAGTTGCTTTAGCACAAACATGGGCTGAACTGAGAACTCTTATGATAAGGGAGTTTTGTCCTCGTCATGAGTTGCGAAAATTGGAGAGGGAATTTGATGATCTGAAGCAGGAAAGTGGTGAGCACCGGGCGTATACTGATAGGTATGAAGAGCTGAGCTTACTTTGCCCAACTATGGTTACCCCACTCGACAAGGCTATCGAGAGGTACATCGATGGTCTACCTGACTCTGTGCAAGACATGGTTACTAGTAGTAATCCTACCACCGTCCGTCAGGCAATCGAGTTATCTGCAACGTTGACTGAGTCGCAGATTCGAAAGGGTAAGTTGCACAGAAAGGGGGACAAGAAGGGTAAGAAGCAGGAGTCTGATAAAAAGGATAGCAAGAAAGGTAAAAACAAGCAGGGTAAAGATTCGGGTTCTGCAAAGGGTTCTAGGAAGCGTAAAGCTTCCCAAAGTTTTGCCGTTACTACTCAACAGAACCAGGCAGCTCCCAATCAGACAGCACAGCCTCCAGCAAAGAAGCGGTATGAAGGGACTGCACCTTTGTGCAATAGGTGCAATAGTCATCATCATCAGCAACTTCCGTGCCTTTTCTGTACCAACTGTGGGAAGTCTGGACATGTTACAGAAGTTTGTCGTTCTGCTCGAAATCAGGTCGCTCAACAAGTTGCTCAGCCTCCTGCTCAGCAACAGGGTCAAGCTGCACGACCTCACTATCCTCCTGGCTCGTGCTTTAATTGCGGAGACCTGACCCATTATCGAAACCAGTGTCCAAGGCTGGTTAATGCAAATCCAGTTCAGGCTCAGGCTCGTGGATGAGCTTTTAACATGAATGTTGTTGAGGCGCAAGCAGACAATGAGGTGGTGAACAGTACGTTCTTTGTTAAATCAACCTGCGTATGTTCTTTTTGATTCAGGGGCCGATAAGAGTTTCGTGTCGTTATCTTTTGAGCCATTGCTTCGCGTGTCTAGAACGAAACTAGGTAAGCCTTTGACAGTAGAAGTTGCTAATGGAGAACCCGTTATTCTTGATTCGGTTCTTTGCAACTGCCAATTGAACCTTAACGACCATCTTTTTCCCATTGACCTCACGCCTATGCAACTTGGAAGCTTCGACATTATTGTGGGTATGGATTGGTTAGCCAAGCATCGCGCAGAGGTAGTTTGTTTTGAGAAGATTGTTCGAGTTCCGCTTTCGTCTGGCGAGATTCTACAGGTTCGTGGTGAGAAACCTGTTAGTAGCCTCAAGCTTATGTCCTGTTTTCAAGCTCGAAAGTATCTGCGAAAGAACTATGTGGCCTTCTTGGCACATGTTACAGCAGATAAGGGCCAAGGTAAGTCTAGTCAAGATATCCCTGTTGTTCGGGATTATCCGGAGCTGTTCCCTGAAGAGTTACCTGGTCTACCTCCTGCACGCCAAGTCGAGTTCCGTATTGATCTTGTACCTGGTGCAAATCCCATTGCCAGAGCTCCATATCGTCTTGCACCATCCTAGATGCAAGAACTGTCTAAGCAGCTTCAGGAGCTTTCTGACAAAGGTTTTATCCGTCCTAGCTTTTCACCTTGGGGTGCTCCCGTTCTTTTTGTCAAGAAGAAGGATGGATCCTTCAGAATGTGCATCGATTATCGTGAGCTGAACAAGCTTACCATTAAGAATCGATATCCCCTACCTCGCATTGATGATCTCTTTGACCAGTTACAGGGTGCTACTTGCTTCTCGAAGATTGACCTTCGTTCTGGGTATCATCAACTTCGTGTGCATGAAGAGGATATTCCCAAGACAGCATTCTGCACTCGATATGGGCATTATGAGTTCACAGTCATGCCATTCGGTTTGACCAATGCTCCTGCTGTTTTCATGGACTTAATGAATAGGGTTTGTAAGCCTTATTTGGATAAGTTCATCATCGTTTTTATTGATGACATCGTGATTTACTCTAAAACGCGAGCTGATCATGAGCAACATCTTCGTCTTACTCTGGAACTCCTAAAGAAAGAACAACTTTTTGCCAAATTCTCCAAGTGCGAATTTTGGCTTAAGGAAGTTCAATTCTTGGGACATATTGTCAACGAACAAGGTATTCATGTAGATCCCTCCAAGATCAGTGCGATTAAGGATTGGGATACGCCTACTACCCCTATTGAGGTTCGTTCTTTTCTTGGTCTTGCGGGTTATTACCGCCGCTTCATTGAGAACTTCTCAAAGATTGCAGTTCCTCTAACTGCTCTAACTCAGAAGAATAAACCCTTTGAATGGGGTTCTAAGCAAGAAGAAGCATTTCAGACCTTGAAGCAGAAGCTTTGTGACGGACCTATTCTAACTTTTCCTGATGGCAATGATGATTTCGTTGTTTACTGTGATGCATCGAAATTGGGTCTTGGCTGTGTTCTGATGCAAAGGAATAAAGTCATAGCCTATGCATCCAGGCAATTGAAGGTGCATGAGAAAAACTACACCCCTCATGATCTTGAGTTGGGTGCAGTTGTCTTCACTCTCAAAATCTGGAGACATTATTTGTACGACACAAAATGCGTGGTTTTCACTGACCACAAAAGTCTTCAGCATATCTTCAATCAGAGAGAACTCAACATGAGGCAAAGACGTTGGGTAGAACTCCTAAACGACTATGATGTTCATCATACCTAGTGCATTTGTTTTACATCACACGCTATGTATGTTCATCATACTTAGTGCATTTGTTTTTCATCACATGCTTACATATTGGGTATGACATTTGGTTTGTTTAAGTGGGACCATATACATTCATTAACTTTGATCACGCTGCTCGTTAGTAGGTAGTATACCGTAGGAATTGACAACTCCCGTTCCTGACATCCTGGGTATGTTTGGATGGAAGGAATGACCGAATTCGATTTAAACATAACACAGATGGACCTTTAATTTGTTTAAAGGTTTATCACCACAGTTGCAAGGTTTGGATGTATGCATTTTCACAATACCGCATAAATGTTTGTATTCTTTATAGCATGCATTTTCCACAAAACATAACATTGATTTAAACCATGTTTTACTTCAATACATTGTTTTGTGCATTTTTACCTATGGTTTAGTTGATACATATTTCACTTGCCATACATGACATTTTGTTTACACATTACATGATTGACATTTGACATAGACATTTTGACATGGTTTTCACAATGACATTTGACAATTTGGTTTAGACACAGGCAATATACATTGGTTGTTTGTTTGGGTAAGTGGTTTAAGTAAGGAGACGTATGTAATGTGATACAAGCATGGTGGATACGCCGTTGGTACTTCCTATATATAAGTGCTTGTATTATATTACATATCGTAGCGTTATTTAAATCATTCATGTGAATTTATACAGTTTTACACAAATAACATATTTTCACAAGACCTTGTTTTACAAAACATTTTATTTTATACAACTTATTTTACCTGGCTATTCATTTAACCACACATATTTCTTTTCATTTATACATATCATCTGATTTTATCACTTTTCGAATGGTTTACAAAACAAAACAATTTACAAGGTTCATGACTAATTTTTCTTAGACATTTTCTTAAACTTAAGTCATGAATCCTATTTTCAGAAAACCTATGTATCTCACAAGCATTTTTATGCTGACGTACCTATTTTCACATGTGTTTCAGGAGCTAATGCATAGGACATTCGTGACACGCTAGGGTGGACTTGGGCCTTAGTGACGATAAAATGGAACTAGACTAGTTAAAACTTGTTATGTACTCTTTGTTTCAGTAATTTTAAGACAATGTAACTCGTTTGTTTGATCAATAAAATATAACTTTGTATGCCATGGTTGTGAAACAATAATTCTGTTACAACACTCCCTAACGTTTCCGCCACGATTTGATGTTTTACGTGGTCGGGGTGTGACAGAAGAGTTGGTATCAGAGCCAATGGTTATAGGGAATCAGGTTATTAGTAATGCTTTGACCTAGACTATAACTTTTCTAGGACCCCAACACAAGTTATCTTGTGTTTAGATCTTAAAACATGCACTTCACCTATCCTTAGGTGATCACCAAAACAAGAACCCAGTTTTCTGAAACGATTTTTGAAAAACAATCTTCGGTTTTCAAATGATTTATTATATGGTTTTGAACCCTTTTTGATTTTTCAATTTGATTTTGAAACTTTATCATTTGTTTTTGAATGATTCTTTTGGCCTTGTGCCTTCCAAGTTTTCAAAATCTCGTCAAAGTTTTGGGTTCTAAATAGTGTGAACACGTGCAAACTGGAAGGGTGAATGCCTGTACCCTGGGTTTTCTGTCTAAGGCTAGAGTGTTCGTACAAATCCACATAATCGGACCAGTCACTCTTACCTGGGAACTCTTGGGGTGAGTGTTCACTTATAGGCGAGCATGTCTTCGCTAAGCATTATTTATGGACCCATTTACTTTGATTAGTCACTGTGTGTCGTTTGTTTGCTTTGTGACACGGACAAATGACCACCATCCTTGCTTTGTTGATTTTGTTTCATCTCATTCTTTTCATCTAATCATGTCACTCGTTTCCTCTCATGTTTTCCTCTTTTTAGCATGCCTCCTCGACGTGAAAACCCGTTATCTAATGCTGAAATTGCAGACATTCTGGCACAGCGCATGGCTGCCGCACTCCCAAACATTATCGCTCAGATAAACCAAGCCAACAATAATCAGAACGCTCCTTGTAACTTCAAGAGCTTCAATTCGGCTAAACCACTCAAGTTCAGTGGTACTGAGGGGGCAACTGGGCTCCTTCAATGGTTCGAGAGCATTGAGAGTACATTCCGTCATGTTCTGTGTCCTGAAAACTGGAAGGTTGAGTTTGCTTCTAGTGTATTTCAGAAGAGGGCGTTTACATGGTGGAACGGGGTTATGAGAGATCGTGGTGCTGAAGTTGCTTTAGCACAAACATGGGCTGAACTGAGAACTCTTATGATAAGGAATTTTGTCCTCGTCATGAGTTGCGAAAATTGGAGAGGGAATTTGATGATCTGAAGCAGGAAAGTGGTGAGCACCGGGCGTATACTGATAGTTATGAAGAGCTGAGCTTACTTTGCCCAACTATGGTTACCCCACTCGACAAGGCTATCGAGAGGTACATCGATGGTCTACCTGACTCTGTGCAAGACATAGTTACTAGTAGTAATCGTACCACCGTCCGTCAGGCAATCGAGTTATCTGCGACGTTGACTGAGTCGCAGATTCGAAAGGGTAAGTTGCACAGAAAGGGGGACAAGAAGGGTAAGAAGCAGGAGTCTGATAAAAAGGATAGCAAGAAAGGTAAAAACAAGCAGGGTAAAGATTCGGGTTCTGCAAAGGGTTCTAGGAAGCGTAAAGCTTCCCAAAGTTTTGTCGTTACTACTCAACAGAACCAGGCAGCTCCCAATCAGATAGCACACCCTCCAGCAAAGAAGCGGTATGAAGGGACTGCACCTTTGTGCAATAGGTGCAATAGTCATCATCATCATCAGCAACTTCCGTGCCGTTTCTGTACCAACTGTGGGAAGTCTGGACATGTTACAGAAGTTTGTCGTTCTGCTCGAAATCAGGTCGCTCAACAAGTTGCTCAGCCTCCTGCTCAGCAATAGGGTTAAGCTACACGACCTCACTATCCTCCTGGCTCGTGCTTTAATTACGGAGACCTGACCCATTATCGAAACCAGTGTCCAAGGCTGGTTAATGCGAATACAGTTCAGGCTCAGGCTCGTGGACGAGCTTTTAACATGAATGCTGTTGAGGCGCAAGCAGACAATGAGGTGGTGAACGGTACGTTCTTTGTTAAATCAACCTGCGTCTGTTCTTTTTGATTCAGGGGCCGATAAGAGTTTCGTGTCGTTATCTTTTGAGCCATTGCTTCGCGTGTCTAGAACGAAACTAGGTAAGCCTTTGACAGTAGAAGTTGCTAATGGAGAACCAGTTATTCTTGATTCGGTTCTTCGCAACTGCCAATTGAACCTTAACGACCATCTTTTTCCCATTGACCTCACGCCTATGCAACTTGGAAGCTTCGACATTATTGTGGGTATCGATTGGTTAGCCAAGCATCGCGCAGAGGTAGTTTGTTTTGAGAAGATTGTTCGAGTTCCGCTTTTGTCTGGCGAGATTCTACAGGTTCGTGGTGAGAAACCTGTTAGTAGCCTCAAGCTTATGTCCTGTTTTCAAGCTTGAAAGTATATGCAAAAGAACTATGTGGCCTTCTTGGCACATGTTACAGTAGATAAGGGCCAAGGTAAGTCTATTCAAGATATCCCTGTTGTTCGGGATTATCCGGAGCTGTTCCCTGAAGAGTTACCTGGTCTACCTCCTGCACGCCAAGTCGAGTTCCGTATTGATCTTGTACCTGGTGCAAATCCCATTGCCAGAGCTCCATATCGTCTTGCACCATCCGAGATGCAAGAACTGTCTAAGCAGCTTCAGGAGCTTTCTGACAAAGGTTTTATTCGTCCTAGCTTTTCACCTTGGGGTGCTCCCGTTCTTTTTGTCAAGAAGAAGGATGGATCCTTCAGAATGTGCATCGATTATCGTGAGCTGAACAAGCTTACCATCAAGAATCGATATCCCCTACCTCGCATTGATGATCTCTTTGACCAGTTACAGGGTGCTACTTGCTTCTCGAAGATTGAACTTCGTTCTGGGTATCATCAACTTCATGTGCATGAAGAGGATATTCCCAAGACAGCATTCCGCACTCGATATGGGCATTATGAGTTCACAGTCATGCCATTCGGTTTGACCAATGCTCCTTCTGTTTTCATGGACTTAATGAATAGGGTTTGTAAGCCTTATTTGGATAAGTTCATCATCGTTTTTATTGATGACATCTTGATTTACTCTAAGACGCGAGCTGATCATGAGCAACATCTTCGTCTTACTCTGGAACTCCTAAAGAAAGAACAACTTTTTGCCAAATTCTCCAAGTGCGAATTTTGGCTTAAGGAAGTTCAATTCTTGGGACATATTGTCAATGAACAAGGTATTCATGTAGATCCCTCCAAGATCAGTGCGATTAAGGATTGGGATACGCCTACTACCCCTACTGAGGTTTGTTCTTTTCTTGGTCTTGCGGGTTATTACCGCCGCTTCATTGAGAACTTCTCAAAGATTGCAGTTCCTCTAACTACTCTAACTCAGAAGAATAAACCCTTTGAATGGGGTTCTAAGCAAGAAGAAGCATTTAAGACCTTGAAGCAGAAGTTTTGTGACGCACCTATTCTAACTTTGCCTGAAGGCAATGATGATTTCGTTGTTTACTGTGATGCATCGAAATTGGGTCTTGGCTGTGTTCTGATGCAAAGGAATAAAGTCATAGCCTATGCATCCAGGCAATTGAAGGTGCATGAGAAAAACTACACCCCTCATGATCTTGAGTTGGGTGCAGTTGTCTTCACTCTCAAAATCTGGAGACATTATTTGTACGGCACAAAATGCGTGGTTTTCACTGACCACAAAAGTCTTCAGCATATCTTCAATCAGAGAGAAATCAACATGAGGCAAAGACGTTGGGTAGAACTCCTAAACGACTATGATTACGAAATTCGCTACCACCCTGGTAAAGCGAATGTTGTGGCTGACGCATTGAGTCATAAGGAACGTACTAAACTTCATTGCGTTCGTGTTCAATCTGATATTCAAGCTCAATCAGATATTCAAGCACGCATTACTCAGGCTCAACATGCTTGTGTTTCACAAGATTTGATGGGTAAGGAATTACCCTATCACATTAAACCTGATCTTGTTCTGAAGGAAGATGGATCGTATTATTTCATGGACCGTTTGTGGGTTCCAAGCCAAGATGATCTTCGCACTTTACTTATGGATGAAGCCCATAAGACTCGTTATTCTATTCATCATGGCTCAGACAAGATGTATAAGGATATTCGTACTCAGTATTGGTGGCCTGGTATGAAGAAAGACATTGCCTTGTACGTTTCAAAATGCCTTACTTGTCTCAAGGTTAAGGCTGAACACCAACATCCTTATGGTCTTTTGGAGCAACCAGAAATCCCAGTTTGGAAATGGGAAAGCATTGCTATGGATCTCATTACCAAACTTCCGCACACAAAGAAAGGTCATGATGCCATCTGGGTAGTTGTTGATCGTCTTACAAAGTCAGCGCATTTCTTGCCAATCCGTGAGGATTTTTCTGCTGAAAGGCTGGCCAAAATCTACATGGATGAAATTGTATCTCGACATGGTGTTCCTTTGAACATTATTTCTAATAGGGATGCTCGCTTCTCTTCTCGATTTTGGAGAACCATGCAATCTGCTATGGGAACCCAACTCAATCTGAGCACATCATATCATCCACAAACAGATGGCCAAACTGAAAGAACAATCCAGACTTTGGAGGATATGCTTAGAGCTTGTGTGATCGATTTTGGTGGTAGTTGGGATTCACATCTTCCATTGATTGAATTCTCCTACAACAACAGTTATCACTCCAGCATCAACATGGCTCCTTTTGAGGCTCTCTATGGTCGAAAATGTCGTTCACCAGTCTGCTGGAATGAAATAGGTGAGGCTCAGCTTACTGGACCTGACCTCATTCTAAAGACGACTGACAAGGTTAAGAAAGTTTGTGATAACCTACAGACAGCTCGAAGCCGTCAAAAGAGTTATGCGGATTGACGACGCAAGCCCTTGGAATTCCAGGTCGGTGATCGTGTATTACTTAAGGTCTCACCTTGGAAAGGTGTGATCAGATTTGGAAAGACAGGAAAACTTGCACCTAGATACGTTGGACCATTCAAGATCGTCGAAAGAATCGGTAAGGTGGCCTACAGACTTGCATTACCTCCCGAACTTGGAAATGTTCATCCAACTTTCCACGTATCCAATCTCAAAAAGTGTCTAGCTGATGAGAACCTCCACATACCACTTCACGAAATCCGTGTTGATAAAACACTACATTTTGTTGAGAAACCTGTGGAAATTATGGATCGTGAAGTCAAATGGCTTAAACGCAAGCGCATTCCGTTGGTTAAAGTTCGCTGGGAATCTAAACGTGGACATGAGTTTACTTGGGAATGTGAAGATCAAATGAAGGCGAAGTATCCACATCTTTTCCCACGAGTTTCCTCTAAACAAATTTCGGGACGAAATTTCCACAAGTAGGGGAGACTGTGACATCTGTGCTTGTAATCATTGTAAACAATTCAGTTATCAATGAAATAAAGTTATTTGATCCCAATGTTTGTTTATTTGTGTTTGATATTTTTCATGTTTTGACTTTTATCCGATTTCAAACTCTATATCGCTTTCTGGAGAATTATACGCAAACTGGTGCATAAACGTAATCAGTTAAACGCGACAAATACTCCAGAACATCAATTTATGCTTAACATACCTTAAATAACCTTTACATAACTTAGAAATAAGTTTTGAAGGCTTTGGTATGGCAAAATCTAGTTTATTCGCTTACAGGGACTAAAATTGACAAACTGCGAAAGTATGCCAATTTGAACCGTAAGGAACATTCCGGAACATGATAATAAGTTAAACACACCCTAAGTATCCTTTACATAGCTTAGAAATAGGCTTTGAGGGGTTCGGTGTGCTAAAATAAACTTTATGCTCATTCAGGGACTAAAAGCGTCAAAAAGTGCATAAGTTTGCATTTTCGCACATAACTTACGTTCTGAATGCATCCGGACATCCAAAAATTTATGCAAGCATTAAAATATTTTATTTTAGTGTTTGGCATAAGAAAAATCCATTCGTCGCCCAATTTGGATCGTCTTTCGCACTTATGCGCATTCCGTCGTAATTAAGCGAACATCGCGATTGTACGGCCAAACGAAACGACATCCGGAATATTTTTGAGCATGTTTCAAGTTCCCTACACTATAACTTCATCTTAGAGCCTTGAAATGAGGTTAACTAGGATTAAACGTGCCAAAAATGGGCCAAAATACATGTTTCTGAAGTGCAGGGACTAAAACTGCAATTTCTGAACTGTGACCCTCAGGCGGGGCGTGTAAGATCCCATGTATGTCTTACACGGGCCGCGTGGCCTCCCCAGACCTGCAAAATTGTTGCAAACAGCTGTTTATAGCTGTTATACACCTCAAAACCCATTGCAAATGGTATTTTCAAAACAAGGGACTGAAACAATGGGCTCTAATGGTTTTGCAAAACAATGGGTACACATGGACGGCCTAGATCGAAGCACGTTTCTCGATAAACGATCCTAATGGTTGTGCCTTACCTATAAATACCCAAACCAACTTCACTCATTTCCCACATTTAATCTGATTCAAAGCCTTCTAAGTGGAAGTATATACTTCCTACCTGAAAGCGAATCGGGTTAAATCTTGCGGGGACCTTCTGTAAGTATTCTTTCGTGCTTTTCATTCATTTTATCGTTAAAGTCAAACTTTGTTTGACTTTCTGCATTGACCAGTTTATGGTCAATGCGAAGTTCGTTTGAACTTCATAACGTGAGCGTAATCACGATGGTTATACTCCCTAGTGACTATACCTACTGATTACCACGTTATCTAGGCTCAGTGATGAGTCGTAGTTTCGGCCAAAATGTGTTTTCTCGCGTATTTTGTAACCAAACTACTCTAGGGTATTAAAACCGTTTGTTTTAATACCAAACCTGTTTTCTAACCTTACTAAACATGTTCTAGCAGGTTTAGCTCGTCGCTTCTAGTTTTGTGCTTGTCTAGGGTCGTAAGGTAAGCGATCTAAACAATCGCTTATACTTTCGAACCCGACCCATTTGGTCGATCATTAGGATCCGACCAAACACTTTAGGTGACCATAGTTGTATAGGGAGTAACCTTCTGAGGTTATACCTTATGGTCACAACGTTTAAGTAGTTGTATGATAAGTAGTTCTTATGCCTTAGGTAAATTACCAAAATACCCTTTTTGCCCCAAAATTCATTTTAGGCCTATGTAACATAATTTTTGGTATCTAAACTGATTTAACAAGAATATTAAACATGTTAAGGCATATTTTACTTGTCATAGGACTAGTTAGGCATTCCGAACGCGTTTTACGCGAGCGACGCGTTAAAGTTGCATAAGCTACCTAAGCGGGTCGTAACGGGTCAAAAGCACTTAGGATAAGTTTCGTTTTAGTATGTAGGCTTTGTTGAACCATATTACTTAAGTTCCCACACGTATTTGGTTTACGAACCCTCGTACTACCTGATCCTCCGATAGGTCCGTTTATTAATGTAGATACCTATATAGGTGTCGTTTGATTCCGTGATCTTCTAGCATTGCTTGGTGGTTATCCTAGGACTTCTAAGCACTCTCATGTGAGTACATAGTACCCCTCTATTACTGTTTTTCAAAAATTTTGGGTGAAACACATGTGCCTACTTGTTACTTTCATGCTTTCCATGTTTTCATATCATATGCTTGTTATGTTCAATAGTACACATATAGTACATGCTTTCATTGTGTTTTTGCTATGTATGTCCATTGTGTGCATACTTAGTACATCGTTTTACATGACATTTTGTGCTACGTATGTTCGTTTAGCGCATACTTAGTACATTGTTTTACGTTACCTTTTCACGCTATGTATGTTCATCATACCTAGTGCATTTGTTTTACATCACACGCTATGTATGTTCATCATACTTAGTGCATTTGTTTTTCATCACATGCTTACATATTGGGTATGACATTTGGTTTGTTTAAGTGGGACCATATACATTCATTAACTTTGATCATGCCGCTCGTTAGTAGGTAGTGGTACCATAGGAATTGACAACTCCCGTTCCTGACATCCTGGGTATGTTTGGATGGAAGGAATGACCGAATTCGATTTAAACATAACACAGATGGACCTTTAACTTGTTTAAAGGTTTATCACCACAGTCGCAAGGCTTGAATGTATGCATTTTCACAATACCGCATAAATGTTTGTATTCTTTATAGCATGCATTTTCCACAAAACATAACATTGATTTAAACCATGTTTTACTTCAATACATTGTTTTGTACATTTTTACCTATGGTTTAGTTGATACATATTTCACTTGCCATACATGACATTTTGTTTACACATTACATGATTGACATTTGACATAGACATTTTGACATGGTTTTCACAATGACATTTGACAATTTGGTTTAGACACGGGCAATCTACATTGGTGGTTTGTTTGGGTAAGTGGTTTAAGTAAGGAGACGTATGTAATGTGATACAAGCATGGTGGATACGCCGCTGGTACTTCCTATATATAAGTGCTTGTATTATATTACATATCGTAGCGTTATTTAAATCATTCATGTGAATTTATACATTTTTACACAAATAACATATTTTCACAAGACCTTGTTTTACAAAACAGTTTATTTTATACAACTTATTTTACCTGGCTATTCATTTAACCACACATATTTCTTTTCATTTATACATATCATCTGCTTTTATCACTTTTCGAATGGTTTACAAAACAAAACAATTTACAAGGTTCATGATTAAATTTTCTTAAACATTTTCTTAAACTTAAGTCATGAATCCTATTTTCACAAAACCTATGTATCTCACAGGCATTTTTATGCTGACGTACCTAATTTCACATGTGTTTCAGGAGCTAATGCATAGGACGTTCGTGACACGCTAGGGTGGACTTGGGCCTTAGTGATGATAAAATGGAACTAGACTAGTTAAAACTTGTTATGTACTCTTTGTTTCAGTTATTTTAAGACAATGTAACTCGTTTGTTTGATCAATAAAATATAAATTTGTATGCCATGGTTGTGAAACAATAATTTTGTTACAACACTCCCTGACGTTTCTACCACGATTTGATGTTTTACGTGGTCGGGGTGTGACATCGATGAACCTAAATCTGATAAATGTGATAGTTGTGTTGATTAGGTGCTAAATTATCTGGCTTGCGAAGAAAATATGATGATTTGCAAAGCAACTATGACGTGACATTTATCCACCATCAAAATTTGATCGTGGATCTTTCAAAATGCACAGAGGCCAACATGTTCCATAAAAATCATGAAAAGGAGTTTAAAAAGGTAATTGACACATTGTCCAAGCTTATAAAAATAGTTTCAAGAAAACAAACTGCTATAAACAATTACATCACTAGGCTCGAGGAAGCACAAAAGGAGTTGGCTTGTGTGAAGTGAGAGAATGAGGCGATCCAGCTTAGGTTAGATAGTTACTAAAACTCTAGGTATGTGCTGGATCACATCATTGACATACAGAAAAGGAAGAATGATGTCATGTCCATTGGATATAAGAAGTGCCCTCCACCTGTTAAACACAATTATACCGCAATGCCTGATGAGGAAGATAAACCTGAATTTAAGCCATCTGTTCCTTTAGATGTTGAGGAATTCGCAGCTGGACTTGGTTACAAAAAGGAAGTATCATCAGATTCGGATGTGTCAGCAAATACGAAAGCATCAACTGCTGAACAAAATCAGGATCCTCCAGTCATTTTTGAGGATGCTGATTCTTCAGATGATGAATCAGATGATACTGACTCAACACAGTCTGATGCGGTAATCAAAGAAGAGGACATACCTCTCGAGAATCATATTTTATGTGATCCTCCCGCAAAACCTGCTAAGACTGTTTTGGCTAAGTCCACTTCTGCACTAGAGTCTGAGAGTATGAATTTGCTATATACTTTGATTGGTGACGATAAAGTTTATTCAAACAAAGATTTTCAAATTCAGAATGTAAATCAATCATTAATTAGTAAAGTTTTTGAGGATTCGACAAGTAAGTTTTTGGGAGAGTCGAATTCACGAGTTGTGGTAACACAATGTCCTCCGATTCCAAAAGCTGAAATTCGAAAACAATATGGAAATCAGAAATTACCAACAGAGAAAATTCAGCAAAATCACACTAAACCAAAAGGAAAATCGACAACTCAAGGTCGAAAGGAACAAAACCAGAGAAAGAACAAAAAGGTGAACTTTGTGAAGCCGAAGGGAACTGATAAACTTGAAACATTTGAAAACAAATCTAACATAGATTATGTTAATCATGTTAAAATTCAGAAAAGAAATGGTCAAAACAATTCAGGACCAAGTACTTCGAAATCACAAAGTTCCTCAACGAGACATCAACATGATACTTCGGGGTTTGTTGAACGAAGATCATGTTTCGAGTGTGGTGAATTTGGACATATCATTCGAAATTTTCCGTATCTTCATAAGCTAAAGGCTAAAGCTGATGTTCCCCGTGAGCAAAATTACCAAAAGCGATCTGTTTCTCCAAAACAAGATCCCCGTCTTGTGAAAGAAAGGGAAAAGAAACAGAAACACAAGCAAATCAAGGTAATTGAAAAGGCTCTTAAAACCAATGTGGTTCAAAAACAATCTATTTCAGTCAAACCGGAAATTTCAAAAACTTCAAATAATCACGAAGTTAAAATTTTAAACAATCAAACTGGTAAAACTCAACAGACATGGAAACCTAAATTGGTCACAAATTCAGGGAGAGCATCACCATTTCCAAACCATCGCGAAGTTGAAATAACTTTTGTCGATGAAAATGGAAGACCCAAGTCCACGAAGGCTTGGGTCCCCATCTCCAACTGATCATTTGAGTACATGTGCAGGGTGTTTCATGAGGAACTATCAGTAGTCTTTGGATTGTTGATAGTGGGGCATCCAGGCACATGACTGACGACATGAGACTTCTCTACGACGTAAAATCTATTAGAGGAGGTTATGTTGCTTTTGCTGGAGTTAAAGGTGGGTATATTACTGGTGAAGGAATGGTATCCAACGGGGTTGTCAGTTTTGACAAGATTAACTTTGTGCAACAACTTGATCACAATCTTCTCAGTGTTTCTCAAATCTGTGATAAGAAGTTTTATGTGCACTTTGATGCAAATGGATGTTACGTGCTGAAACCCGGTTTCAAGATTCCTATAGACTGGATTCTCTTATCTGCTCCAAGGATTAATGATTTGTATGTCCTTGATATGAGCCAAGCAATTACAACGTCTCCAAAAGTAACGTGTTTTGTTTCTAAAGCCACAGAAAAGGAAACAATCTCTTGGCACAGGCGGATGGGACACATTCACCTAAGGAAAATGAATCATCTGGTGAAGAATGAGTTTGTAACTGGTGTTCCCGTAAAAAACTTTCATCTTCAAGATGTCTGTGTTTCGTGCCAAAAAGGAAAACAAGGCAAGAAATCGCACCCGATAAAGAAAATCAACACAGTGGCTATGCTGCTTGAACGTTTGCACATGGATTTGTTCGGTCCTGTCAAGTATAAAAGCATCAGTAATGACTCGTACTGCCTCGTGGTGACAGATGATTATTCAAGATTTTCATGGGTGGCGTTTATGGCACACAAGAGTGAAACTTTCGAAATTATCAAAAACTTGATCACAACGATGGAGAATTTGTATACTTTGAAAGTAAGACGCATACGCAGCGACAATGGAACTGAGTTTAAGAATCATGCTATGGAGGAGTTCTATAGATCCAAAGGCATTCTTCATGAATTCAGTGCCAGATACACTCCTCAACAAAATGGCGTCGCTGAGCGTAAGAACCGCACACTGATCGAAACTGCAAGGACAATGTTGGTGGAGTCATAGTTGCCCATTCCTTTCTGTATTGAAGATGTGGTCTCTGCAAGTTACACGATGAACCGAGTCCTTACAGTAAAAAGACACAACCAGACCTACTTTGAGCTACTACACAAACGGAAACCAGACTTACAGTTTCTTGAACCGTTTGGGGCTCCTTGCACTATGATCGATCCAGGCTGAAAGTTTGGGGCAAAAGCAATTGAGGGATACTTTCTTGGGTATGCCACCCCAAATTTAAGAGTTTGGAATCTCGAAACAAAAAGGATCAAGGAATGGTCTGAAGTCAGAGTATAAAGGCACACATTGCCAGTCAGATGTCCTGGTCAGCGATGGATGTTTGAGTACGATGACTTTTTCAATTCCATCAATATTGAATAAGAAGTAGTGGATGCTGCGGCACAAATCTTTTTCGAGAGTGACAACGCAACAGATTCACCGTTGGTTCGTCCAATTATTGTCAACAATCAAGAATCATCATCAGTTAACAATAATGCTCTCGAGAATGAGGATTTTCACGATGCTACTGAACTGAACGAATCTTCAGAGGATGATGAATTTCTCGATGCTGACCAAGAAGCTCCTGCAACAGTTGTGCATGGTACCTCTGAGGCTACACCTCCTGAGGACTGCCCTAAAACAGCTGAAGCTACTGCATCATCCTCTTCACCAGTTCAGGGTATTGATTTGGTTGTTGATCTCAACTTCAACAATCTGGGTATAAATATTCCAGTTCCGGATAATCCAGAAATGAGAATCATAATACCCATCCTCAACAAAACATCATTGGTAATGTTCAAAGTGGCGAATAGACAAGAAATCAATTGAGAAACAATAGCAATGCTGGTTTGTATGCAGCGATTAGAGAATCGGGTTTACAGAATGATTGGTCCCTCACGTGTTATGTCTCACAAGAAGAACCAAGGTCTTGGAAAGAAGCGATAAAGGATAATTCTTAGGTGGAAGCTATGCAGGAGGAACTGCAACAATTCCAGAAGCTAGGTGTCTGGAAACTGGTTGAAAAACCTGAGAACTACAAGAAGATTGGCACCCATTGGTTTTCAAAGCAAAAAGGATGACCGTGGTGTAGTCGTTCGAAACAAGGCGAGGTTAGTTGTTCAAGGGTTTCGTCAGGTAGAAGGGATAGACTACAACGAAGTTTATGCACCAATTGCACGTCTTGAAGCTATTCGAATCTTTCTAGCCTATGCTTCCTTCAAAAGAATTCAAGGTTTACCAAATGGACGTGAAAAGTGCATTTCTTCATGGTGTGGTTGAAGAAGAGGTGCATTCGAACAACCTCCGGGTTTTGAAGATCCTATTCATCCTGATCGTGTTTCGTTGCTCAATAAAGCTCTCTACGGATTACATCAAGCACCAAGAGCTTGGTATGCAACCTTATCTAACTATCTGCTGGAGAATGGTTTTCGTTGGGGTCTTATCGATTGCACTCTTTTCATCAAAGAAAAGGATGGAGATCTTCTGTTGGTTCAGGTATACGTAGATGATATTATTTCTGGTTTAACTAACGATGTTTTGTGTAGGGATTTCGAGCGTGTTATGCAGGAGAAATTCCAGATGTGTTTCCAGAAGAATTACCAGGACTACCGCCAGATATAGAAGTTGAATTCAGAATTCATTTACTACCAGGGACAGCACCAATTACCAAAGCACCTTACCGTTTGGCACCCGCAGAAATGCAAGAATTGAAGAAACAATTAGATGAACTGTTGGAGAAAGGATTCATACAGCCAAGTTCATCGCCATGGGGAGCACCGATTTTATTTGTTAAGAAGAAAGACGGATCAATGCGTATGTGCATTGACTACCGCCAATTAAACAAAGTCACGATTAAGAATCTGTATGCATTACCAAGGATCGATGATCTATCGATCAATTGCAAGGAGCTCGATTTGTCTCTAAAATCGATTTATGGACAGGATATCATCAATTAAAGGTACAGGAAGAGGACATTCCTAAGACCGCATTTAGAACAAGGTATGGCCATTATGAATTTACTGTCATGCCATTTGGTTTAACCAATGCCCCAGCTGCATTTATGGACATGATGAACCGAATATGTAAGCCATATTTGGATAAATTCATAATTGTCTTTATAGATGATATTCTCATTTACTCTAAGAGTAAAGAGGAACATGCAAAGCATTTGCACGCGCTTTTAAGTTTATTGAGAAAAGAAAAGCTTTATACAAAATTTTCAAAGTGCGAGTTTTGGTTAGAACAGGTACAGTTTCTTGGACACTTAGTCAATCATGAAGGAATTCATATGGATCCCACCAAGATTGAGGCGATTACTAAATGGAAAACCCCTGAATCACCAACCGAGATTAGAAGTTTCTTAGGATTGGCCGGTTACTATAGAAGATTTATTCAAGATTTTTTTAGAATAGCCATTCCCTTAACTAAGCTAACCTGTAAATCTGTTAAGTTTGAATGGGGACCAAAACAGGAAGAAGCCTTTAGAATTCTTAAGCAAAGGTTAACTAACGCACCCATACTAGCGTTACTAGAAGGAACTGAAGACTTTGTAGTCTATTGTGACGCTTCTAAATTAGGTTATGGATGTGTGTTGATGCAACGACAAAAGGTTATAGCTTACGCATCTAGACAACTTAAGAATCATGAAGAGAATTATTCAACCCATGATTTGGAATTAGGAGCCATAATTTTTGCTCTTAAGATTTGGAGACATTACCTTTACGGTAGTAAGTTTACCATTTTCACTGATCATAAGAGTTTAAGGTACGTTTTTGGGCAAAAAGAACTGAATATGAGACAAAGATACTGGATGGAGATACTTAGTGATTATGATTGTAATATCCAGTATCATGCAGGAAAGACAAATGTAGTGGTTGATGCTTTAAGTCGAAAGTATCATGAAAAGCCAAAAAGAGTGCATTCTCTTAAATTAAATCTATAGATAGATTTAAATGAACAGATTAGACAGGCCCAAGAATCAGTAATCAAGGACGATACTGAAAATTTGAAAGGAATGATTAAGGAATTGGAACAAAGAACAGATAGAATTTGGAAATTCCATAAGAAAAGAATGTGGATACCTAAATTAGGAAACCTACGCCATCGTATATTAGAAGAAGCCCATAAGTCTAAGTATACGATGCATCCTGGAAATGATAAAATGTGTCAGGATTTAAGAAAGAATTTCTGGTGGATAGGAATGAAGAAAGATATAGCAGCTTATGTTTCTAAGTGTTTAACCTGTTCACAAGTTAAAGCTGAACATCAGAAACCCTCAGGTTTGTTGCAGCAGTTAGAAATGCCAGTGTGAAAATGGGAATTGATAACAATGGATTTTGTTACCAAATTACCCAAGACAAGAAAACGTAATGATACGATCTGGGTGATTATAGACAGGTTAACTAAGTTAGCTCATTTCCTACCAATGAAGGAAAATTTCAGTATGAAACAATTAGCTAAGTTGTATGTAAATGAAATAGTTTCATTGCATGGAATTCCTTTATCAATTGTTTCTGATAGGGATAGTCGTTTTACCTCTCATTTTTGGACAAGTTTCCAAAAAGCAATGGGAACCAAGTTGAATCTAAGCACTGCTTATCATCCTCAAACGGACGGACAAAGCGAAAGGACAATTCAGACAATGCAGGATATGCTTAGAGCTTGTGTAATTGATTTCGGAGGTAATTGGGACGATCATTTACCATTAATAGAATTTTCTTACAATAACAGTTATCATACAAGTATCAATGCTGCACCATTTGAAGCACTTTATGGACGAAAGTGCCGAACCCCAAACTGTTGGGCAGAAATTGGGGAAAACAACTATCTGGACCAGAGATAGTACAAGAGATAACCGATAAAATCATTCAAATCAAGGAACGACTGAATGCAGCACGTGATCGACAAAAGAGCTATACTGATGACAGACGAAAGCCGTTGGAATTTCAGGTAGGAGACAAAGTGTTATTGAAAGTCTCTCCTTGGAAAGGAGTGGTAAGATTCATCAAAAGAGGAAAGCTAAGCCCCAGGTATGTTGGACCTTTTGAGATTAATAGAAAAATTGGACCTGTAGCCTATCAGCTACAACTGCCAGAAGAAATGGCAGGAATACATGATGTGTTTCATGTATCTAATCTCAAGAAATGCTTAGCTGATGAATCACTAGTAGTACCTCTTAAGGACATAGAGGTAAATGAACAGTTAAAATTTGTAGAAAGGCCTCTACAGATCGAAGACAGGAAAGTCAAGAACCTCAAGCACAAGAGATTAGTTCTAGTCAAAGTAAAATGGGACTCCAAAAGAGGACCAGAAAACACATGGGAGCTTAAATCAGAAATGCAAAGAAAATATCCACACTTGTTCCAGAGATCTTGAGGACGAGCTCTAAAACAAGGTGGGGAGGACGATGTTTTAAAAACCGAGATATACCGGCCGGTAATACCGGATACCGGATGTTTAGGCGGTACGAAACTGGCCGATAATTCCTTGAAACGGCATTCAATTTAAACCGCCGGGAAGTTACGAAATACCGGTATGAACCGGTGTACCGTACCGGCCCAATGTAAGTTTTGGGTTTTTTTTTACAATTTTTCAGCCCATTGAATTTACCCATAATATTAACCTAACGGCGTTTTTATCTTCTTTGGCATACTCATTACTCGATCAAAATTCAAACCACCATTCATTCAGTCGATAGTTCATCCCTTCATCTTCTTCAACTCTGCACTTACTCCTTTCCCTCATTTGAACTGGTAAGTATTACAGTCTCTTTCAAACATGCAGGTTTAATGTCTAGGTTTTAACGTATAGGTTTTAATGTGATTTATGCTTTCAAACTTGATTTAATGTATTTAATGGAATTAATGGAATATATTGAAAAGCATATCCAACGTGCAGGTTTATTGATGGAATATTAAGAAGTTTTCAAGGGTGTTCTCAAAATGGTTGAGAAGAATTTTTTGGGTGAGGATGTTATAGATATTACGACATCTTTAGGCAAGTTTCGTGATGACAAAGAATGTTTTGGTAGGAGTAGTGCCGTTGCTTCTCGTAAAGCAATTCAAACCGGTAAGATATATTTTTCATGTTATTATTAACAATATTATTTTTTTTTGTTATTGTTTTGATAACTATTTTCTTTTGTAGCCGAATGGTGGAGATTATTTGGTGGAGATTATCCGTTAATGCAAAACTTTGCCGTTCGAATATTAAGTCAAACCGCATCTTCCTCCGGTTGTGAACGTAATTGGAGTGTTTTTGAAAGGATTCATACGAAAAAAGAAATCGGTTGGAACATGAAAGACTAAACGATCTTGTGTTTGTTCATTACAACTTGCGTTTACAAAATAGGTACGATATCTTGAATTCTTTAAAATGTTTTTTACATCATAATTTACTTTATAATGTTGACATTTGGGTAGTTGTTTTCGTAGACTCAAATATGCTAAAAGATCCTATGACCCGGTTGTTTGGTGAGGAAGATTATGATTATTTGCAACTAAAACTTCTTATTTAATAATGTAGGAAACGAAAATAGTTATGCTCTAGTTGATGAGGATGGTGGCGATAGTGAATTTCATCCTTTAAGCGATCGGGAACTTGATGCATTCAACACTCCAATGGCTTAAACATATCATACACTTCCATTTAAAAGAACTTTGTTGGAAAACTGAATACTTTTGAATTATCTTTTTTGTTATGGATTAACTGTTGGATTGTTTTTAATTTGTTATAATGCACTTGAATTTTTCTTTTTTTTTTTTGAGTTGAAGTTGCAATTTATGAAATTATAAAGTTAACTAGTCAATCCGGTTGAACCACCCGGTACAACCCGGTTCAACCGGTTAAACCATTTTAAGCCCAATGCGGTACGATTAAAATACTGGTTTTTAATACATTGGGGGAGGATATAACAACCCTCCTAAATAATTTTTGACACCCCTAAAATATTTAAAATGTCACTATATGTCCTAAAATACACCCCGTATGTGAAAACGGGCCCCGAATACCTTTATTTTTACAAAAATTAAATAAAAACGAAATTAAATGGGCTGTCACGGGCCGCGACGGCTGGAGATCAGGACGCACCCTAGGGCGCCACGTGTCAGGACGCGTGTGGAGGCTACGAGTCGACTCAGCCAAGCTAGGGACTACCCTAGCTGGCCTCGCGGGCCGCGAAGGCCCTGGAGAATGTCTATGCGGGGCGCGAGGGAAGTCGAAAAGACCCTATAAATTGAGGCCTTCAGCCTCAGTTTCAAACCGTTCAATCTCTCGTTCTCTCTCTCAAAATTCTACATAGCAATTATAATTTTCGGGCATAATACCCCCCCTAATTAACGAAGTTCTCCCTCGTTGTAAGTATCGTAACCCCGGTTACGTATTAGATACGCTGCCCGATTGATCCAGAGTTCCGTAACGGCTGTCGTGGTTCTGCCCGACGTAGTCGTTGGAATGCCGTCTCGGGGAGGGTATTACTAATGTAAATATTGGGTTATTATACTAACACGTGTGCATTTGTGTAATTTATAATCACCAGGAAATCCTTAAAGAAAACCGTAAGACAGCAATGTGAGTAATCTCCTTTTTGTAAACTGTTTTTACAAAACCTTAAATATTTTACAATGTGATTAAGCAGTGATTGAGTCTTTGTATTCTTCAATTTCTGCCGGTATGTTGGGGTTTTGTATACAAAATGTGGAACACGTTACCATTGGACAAAGAGTTAGCCAATGCATAATATGACCCACTGGTCAGGATTGACAGCACTGAATGAGTAATTGTGTAGATGTAAACAGTGTAATCGCTCTCAATACTGTTAAAAGATAAAACTCTTCTTAATTAAACTGGGATTCACTCACCAGTATTTCTCACTGACAAAATGTTTTTAAACACGTTTCAGGTAACAAAATGTGAAAACCAAATAGAAGCCAGCTGGACAGCACTGAAGGCTTGGAAAAGTGGCTATAAAAGTTACCTAAATAAAGAAGATGTTTTATTTCAATAAAATAGGGTTCATCCCTATAAATCAGTTTGTAATGAAAACTTGGGTTTTATCCCAATATATTTATTAATATTGTTAGGATCGGAGGCTGTCATGATTGAAATGAAAACAAGACTTTGTAAACACAATCAAAAGAGAAAATAGTTTGGTAAACAAATGCTTCTCATTAAGTTGAATGATTAAAATGCAAAGCAAATGATTACAAGCATGCTTACAGAACTAAGCTCCCCCTCAGCCTGATACTCCAAGGTTGGTTGCACAAGATGAAAGGATTGGACTGGAGAAGAAGAATCCACTCAGTCAATCAAATGTAACAGTACAGGGTACTGTTCCATTTATAGGCAAACCAAACCACTGAGGCATCTCGGCTGACGTCACCATGATAGTGACATCTAACAACCTAACAACCTATAAACACTGTTATATACGAACTACTGATGTTAACAACTGATTATAAGTACAATATAAAACAAGAGATAACTACTGCTTCACGTTCCACTGTTGTAGCCTGAGCACTGATGTTGAGCATCAGTGCTTTCTTCAAAGGTGATCAATCCTTGAATGAGCAGTGCTTGTGTCTTCAGTAGTACTTAGGAAACGACAGTGGATAGAGCAACAGTGTTTGTCTTCATTAGTCTTTAGAGTTTCACCAGTGTTTGGTTCATCAGTTGTTATAGTGAGCAGTACTTAAGATCCAACAGCTGTTAAATTACCACTGTCAAGGGGAAAGCCAAGTGTAAACAGCTGCTTATTCTAAATCCACTGTTGTGATCCGGTTTTGGCTTTCATTATCTGTTCCTCTGGTAGGGTTCAATCCCAACAATCTCCCCCTGGAACAGATAATGCCAAAACCCTTCATTATTCTGGACCTTTATTTCTCATCAGTAGTTCTTGAGCTTGCCTTTTAAATTCTCCTTCAAAATCCTTGGAACTTGTGTCATCTTCATCCCTACACAGTGTAAGTTCAAGGAGATCCTGCAAATCTTCAACACTAAGGCCTAGTGCTTCTTTCCTTGATATGTACTTCACTTCGCTGTTGGATCTGAACAAGGTCAGTACGTGGGTCTTTTGATCAGACAACCACTTTAGTACTTTTAATCCAGACGGGTTTCTTGGGAGAGAGTTATTTCCTGATGAGTTTGACGATGTTGGCCTTGTGAAAATTTGTAAGCTGTCAGACATTTGTTTGAGGGCCTTCTCAATGACATCATTTGCTGCATCTACATCTTCTGCAGTCTCTCTTTCAATTAGCTCTTGCCTCTCAATGTCTGTCATGCCAGTTGGAGTGTTTGGTGATGCAGGTTTGGTTAATACCTCCTTAAAAAGGTTTTGAAGTTTTGTTGAAGTCTCTTCTTTTAGACCCATTTTCATGATGGTATCCTTGAAGTACTCAGCTTCCTTTTCTTTGACTCTTCACTGGACAGCTATTTTCCTTCTTCTTGGTTTGACATAAGAATAGGATTATCTGCTAATTTGAACAGTGCTTGGAGGTTTTCAATCTGTTATTCAAGCTTCATCATTTGTTCACGCTTCTTTAAAGTGCCTGAAACAGTTATATTTCTTTTCTTCAGCCTATCATTGGCTTCATCTGTATGCTGCTTTGGCCATTTTGAAATGGCATTGGCAGTATCCACTTTTGCATCCACCAGCTCCTGTTTCTTTCTCTTGTACTCAGATGTTAGGTCAGCGATGAGCTTTTTGTATTTGCTCCAATTTGGAGCATTCTTCTTCTTTTTAGGATCATTCTTGATTTTATCAATCCTATCAGCCTCATGCTTCAAAGCCACTATTGGCCATTCTTCAAATTGGTTTTCTTCAGCAGGATAAAATTTTTCTTGCATAATGTATGCAAGAAGTTTTCTTCTCATCTCCTTTCGTTGATCTGCCTTTTCTTTGCTCAGCTCTTGTGCAAAATCTTTTATCTGTTTGACTTTTGTGAGCAGAAATTCCAATTTTTCAGCAATGGCTTCATCACTTTGACCTTCACATTCAACCTTGGCTCTTATCTTGGCCTGTCTTGCTTTGAGCTCAAGGTATTCATCCATGTCTTCTGGGATTATAAAGCCAACGGGTGAAGGGAATCTTCTGTTTGAAGGATCATCATCAGAGTAGAATTACCTCATCTCATTTTTATAGCCTCTAATTCCAATGGATATTTTGCAGCAATGAGATCATATTTGTCCTCATTTGCCTGAGTAAGTTTTCTTTTTCTGGTATAGAGCTTTGCTGGTTGTGCTGTGGGAATGGTGAGAGCAGTGGTGGATGGTTGACTAACAGTGGTTGAAAGAACTGGTGCTTCAACCGATGTTGTCATTACAACTACTGACAGCAGATGTCTTCTGCTTTTGAGCAGGGGTTGTGATGGAAGTGGTTTGAGTAGTGATGAGTGACTGACTAACAGTAGTTGGAACAACTGGTGTTTTAACCACTGTTGTCATTACAGCAGATGTTGTAACATCTGCTGTCTTCTGCTTTTTGGCAGGAGGTGATGAAGGGGTGGTAGTTTTTGATGGTGAAGTTGTTGTTGGTGATGTGATCACAAATGTTGGTGGAGCAGTGGTTATGGTGGTGTGTGGTGATGTGGTGTGTGTTGACACAGTAGCTTTGGTTTGGCTATTTTCTAGCTCAATAAAGATGCCATCATCAATTCCTTTCTTTTTCCACTTGATCTTCTCCCCCTTTTGGCATTATCTGGGAAGGGTTCATT
Organism: Helianthus annuus; assembly: GCF_002127325.2. Classification (NCBI taxonomy): domain Eukaryota; kingdom Viridiplantae; phylum Streptophyta; class Magnoliopsida; order Asterales; family Asteraceae; genus Helianthus; species Helianthus annuus. The sequence goes on along the minus strand of NC_035433.2, from coordinate 117,082,858 downwards.
CATGAAGAGAATAGTGGGAGGGACTTTTCCAGAGACACTTTGGATATGAGCCTTGATAGCTTTAATATCTGCCTGTGTATCTTTAAACCTTAACTCCACCATGTTTGTCAGCTTTGTACATGTATAGCATGCTGCTGATCAGCCATCTGCTTTGGTCTTTCCAGCAGTGGTTGGAACATGTTCCATAACTCATTTGTACCATATCCTTTATTTCAGCAACTGAGGTTTCCAGGTTTTCAACCCTGCCCGTCAATTCCTGATATTTTGAATCATCACCCAAGTTAATGGGATCATCTGAATCCCAACCAGCAGTGGTTGTACCAATGTGTGACTTAGGGACTGAGTCCCAAAAATCATTCATTGATGCCCCTTGTTCTTGGTACTGGGGACTTCTTTCTTCAGCACTTGATAACCTTTTTATGTTGCCAGTGGTTAAAATAAACTCACTGGTGGTTCTCAGTGGTGCTATTGAAGAAATTACCTTCAAGGGAGTTTTATGAATGTAACCACTGTCCAAATGTAAACCAGTGGGTGCAACATTTGTAGTGGCTGTTCCACTTGAACTACTGACAGGAGTTATTTGTAACTCCTGCAGTGTAACCTCCTCAGTTGTTGCTGGGATAACAGAGATATCAACATCAGACCCAGTCACTTGTGGGAGTATACTCTCAGTGATAGGTGTTTGAGAGGAACTGGTTTGTGTCTGAGTAATACCAATTGTATGCAACAAGGGTATTATGGATGGTGGTAATATAGGGGGTGAGGGTAAAGGAGTTGAAAGAGACATGTCCTTGGGATCAGGACTGTGGAAGATGGATCCGAGTGGGTCCAGAGCTTCATATTGTGGGGTCCCTGTGTTTACAACCTGATCCTTTTGTGAGGATGCAGGAGGAGTTAGAGGTAAGGGTGGAGATCTTTCTTCCAACTGCTATGAGGAAGTAGCAGCAGTGGTTATTGGTGACATTTGTGTTGTCACGGGCATTTTCTCTAGGATCTCATCTTCCAAAGATGCCTTTGTTTTGGGTATGGGGGGTTTTCTGGATGTTTTCTTTTTGTTCTTTTTGGTGGTGGCAGGTGTGGGTTTCAAAACAGTGGGTGTGATGCTTTGATCACCTGGAGCAGTGGGCTCAGCAGCCGATACCTGAGGAGCAGTTTCATCTGCTAAATTCTGCTCAGGTACCTCTGCTTTTGTTTTTATGGGTACCAACATTCTTGAGAATGTTTCAGGCGTTAAACAGTTTATTTTAAAATGAGCACCTTGTTTGGGCAATTCTGCATCTTCTTTCACAAATTTTTGTTCGAAGTAATAGCTTAAAAACCTTGGAAAGAGCAGAAATGCTTTGCTATCAAAATTTTTCACTAAATCATCAAAAATCTCCTGGGAATAATTAAAATTTTCATTGTTTAAAATTGCATATCCCAGGCATTGAATTTTTGATGGTATTTCATTAAAAGAAGTTGTTTTATTAGAGACACACATCAACAGAGTGTAAAATAAAAACCTTGGTGCAGAAGGGAAGAAACCTTTTTGTAAGGTATCCCTTTTCGGTTGCTTTGCATAACCCCTATTCATGAAATCCTTTTTCAACTCGTCTTTAGAAAATGAGGTTTTACCTTTCAAATCGTCGAGTTTGAAGACTTCTGAAATGGATTGTGGAGTGATTTGGATCTTTTTACCCTGTATCAAGGAGTTTATGGCTGTGATAGTCTCTCCTTGTTTTTCAAGGGTAGCGTTGTTTGTCACACCCCGACCACGTAGGACAACAAACCGTGGCGGAAACGTCGGGGAGTGTTGCAACAGAAGCTATTGTTTCACAACCATGGATACAAAATAGTTTTGTTTTATTGATAAAATTAATCATTTCATTTGTCTTAACACATAGAACAAACTAGTTTTATATCGTCAATCATAGTTGTTATGTCACTAAGGCCTTGTCCAGATCCTATGTGACGCATGCATCCTAGAAATCAATCAAGCATCAACACCTGAAACATATGTAAAAACTTAGTCAGCAAAGAAATGCTGGGGAGTACCTAGGTTTTATAAGAGTATCAGAATCATGGCTCGTTTATATGTTGCAGTACTTTATAAGACTACAAGAGTCAAAATACAAACCTTGTTTTGAAAAGTGTATTGCAACATAGTTAACCAACTCAAATCAAGTGGGTTATAGTTTGTAAAATCCCATAGCCATGCTTCTTAACCCAAAAACATTTGTTTTAGAAAACCAACTTGTAAAACATCTTGTAAAAATTCGTTAAAAACTCGTATGGTTTATAACCTTTAGAAAACATCGTTTGTGTGACATCGTTTCAAAATCGTTTACCCAAGTGAACTAAATAACGCCACGGTATGTAATATATTGAAAACACTTATATGTAAGAAGTATCAGCGGCGTATCTACCATGCTTTCACCATGTTACACCCGTCCCGTTATCTATACACTAACCAAAAACCAATCGTTTATCCAATTCGTATAACTTGTTCAAATCGTTTCCAAATCGTTAACTCGTTTTAATCGTTTAAAATCATCCTCGTTTTAATTGTGAAAACTTATTTATGGTCGTCTCGCTAACAACATTCAAACCTTCGTGACTCGATCACCTCGCTTCTCGCTTCTCGAATTAACAAACCACCAAAGGGTAAGTAACAAACATCAGATTCAGTCACTACCCACAACCCCCACACATAACCATGGGTGCAGTGCAATAACGGGATTTGTCAGATCCTATGGTACCATAACCTAATACTGGTCGGCTTGATCAATGCTAATGAATGTCATTTGTTATGTAACTACAACCATCAACTTTCGTTCACATTATTGAAATCGTTATCAGTTTAGTAAGAATTGTTTTAATCATTTTTGAAATCATTGTTATAATATCGAAAATCGTTTTGAAAACCATCGTTAAATCCTTGAAAACATTTAGCACATATGAATCACCCCAAAACAATTGAAAACGGTAAAATAGGGGAACTATGTACTCACATGGAGTGCAAAGTATCTTCAATCAATAGAACTCAAGCAACTCAAGTAAACCAGAGCAATCAAACAGCACCTAGTAATCGAATCACTAGTCAAACAATAGATGCCTAAATCGGAAGATCGGATAGAATGAAGTCTTGTAAACCAAATGAGTGTTGGAACTCATGTGATATGGTTTAACAAAGCTTACATCCTAAAATTGAAACCTAACCTAAGTGCTTTCGACCCATTGCGACCCATTAAGGTAGCTCACGCTACTTTAACGCATCGTGTGCGCAAAAGCGCATTCGAGACGTCTAACTAGTCCTATGACAAGTATTATATGCCAAGAAATGTTTAATTATGTTACATAATCAGTTACGTGACAAAAGTTTAGGTTACATATGCTTAATTACCAATTATGTATGAAAAGGGCATTTTGGTAATTTACCAAAGGCATATAAACTACTTATTATGCGACTACCTAAACTAGGTGACCATAAGGTATAACCTCGGAAGGTTATTCCCTATGATACTATGATCACTAAACATGTTTGGTCGGATTCTAAGGATCGATCAAACGGGTCGTGTTCGAAAGTCTAAGCGGGTGTTTAGTCCGCTTGACTTACGACTCTACATAAGCTCTAATCTAAAAAGTGACGAGCTAAACATGCTAGAACATGTTTAGTTAAGTTAGAAAACAGGTTTTGATATCAAAACAAACGGTTTTGATATCCTAGAGTAGTTTGGTTACAAAATACGCGAGAAGACGCATTTTGGCCGAAACTACGACTCGTCACTGAGTCTAGATAACGTGGTAATCAGTAGGTATAGTCACTAGGGGCTATGACCATCGTGATTACGCTCACGTTATGAAGTTCAAACGAACTTCGCATTGACCATAAACTGGTTAATGCAGAAAGTCAAACGCAGTTTGACTTTAACGATAGAAACGAACGAAAAACGCGAAAGAATACTTACAGAGGGTCCCCGCAAGATTGAATTCCAAGTATTTCTCAGGTATGAAGTGATAATCACTCTAACTTAGAGAAAATCTCAGAATTCAAGTGAGGAATGAATGAAATGAAGGTGGGTATTTATAGGAGAGCTAGAACCGTTAGGATCGTTTATCAGGAAACGAGCTTCGATCTAGACCCTCCACTTGGGCCTGGTATTGCTAAACAATGGGGCACAAGAAAACCATCAAATTTAGCCCATGGTATTGCAAAAATTGCATTAAAACCTCTGAATTCGACCCAGAATGCAAAATCTGAAGTTTCTGTCTGACAGGCTCTCGCGCCCCGCTTAAGAATTAAGCTTGGCTTACGCGGGCCGCCTGGCCAACTTTGGCAGATTGTCAAAACAGGTCCCTGCACATCAGAAACTTGCATTTCGGCTCATTTTTAACATGTTTAAGCCCCGTTAACCTCATTTCAAGGCTCTAAAATGAAGTTAAAGTATAGGGAACTCAAAACATGCTCAAAAATATCTCGGATGTCGGTTCGTTTGGTCGTACGATCGCGTTGTTCGGTTAATTACGACGGGAGTCGTAACGAACGCAAAAACGATCCAAATTAAGAGACGAATGGAATTTTATCATGCCAAACACTAACATAAAATATTTTGATGCTTACATAAATTTTTGGAAGTCCGGATATATTCAGAACGAAAGATGTGCGCGAAAATGCAAACTTGTGCACTTTTTGACGCTTTTAGTCCCTATTGATCAATAAAGTTTATTTTAGCATATCGAACACCTCAAAGCCTATTTCTAAGCTATGTAAAGGTTATTTAGGGTATGTTTAACTTATGATCAAGTTCCGAAATGTTCGTTACTATACAAATCGGTATAGTTTCGTAGTTTGACACAAATAGTCCATGCGATCGAACAAACTTGATTTCAACACACCAAACCATCCAAAACTTATTTCTAAGTTATGTGGAGGTTATTTAAGGTATGTTAAGCCTATTTCACTATTCCGGAGTGTTTGTTGCATTGAACTGGTTATATTTACGCATCCGTGCGCATATACCTTCTAGAAAGCGATTTAGAGCTTGAAATCGGAATCGAATTGAATTGAAAATTTGCCAAACACAATTACACACATAATAACATAAAAACACATATAATAACACCAAAGCACATTGCTTTATTGATAACCAACATTGTTTTATATTGAACCACGACTACAGAACACAGTTGTCACATTATTCCAGAACTCTCTCTGGGTTTGTAGATAAATGGGAGCGTCTGCTTGTTGGACCGTTGTTTTGACCCAAAAAGTCAGTCAAGGTAGCTCATCCTCACATATAAAGGCGGAAACAGAATATGCAAGGTTACAACAGCTTGTCCTTTCAATTCTACTGCTTTTATTGCTTTCTAATGTGATTTTGACAAAGTTTCGCTCCAGAGCACACACATACACCTTAGATCCGCTCAAAAGACACTGCTATTTATAGGCAGCTCTGGTTCTCTTATGTGACTGACACAACAGCGGACCTACAACTTGGCACTATAAGCGAACCACTAAAGAACCTATAAGCGGACCTCTATCTATATTGACATAAAAGCGAACCTACATATAAAATACATAATTTGACATTTTTAACCCTGTTGACCTAATTAGACCTAAGACTTCATGTAGACGTAGTCAACAGACATCCTATGCATCATCAGACTCCCCCTTGGATGTTGACGTAGTCTTTATTGGACTTCAGCTCCTGAATCTTCGGTCTTTGTCTTTTCTCCAACTCTGTATTCTCCTCGTAAGCATTCTTTACATGTTTCAAAATTAACACCTGGCTCTACTTTCATCTTCCCTTTAGCATTTGATCCAGACTCCTCCTTTCACAGACTCCCCCTTTCAGTATGCTGGGATCTTGAGATATCTGGTTCAAGCTTTGACAGTTTGCCTCCGTTGGGAATAATGAAATCTCCAAACCTGTTACTCAACCAATAATATTACGATCTATCTTTTCTAACAACAAACACAAATTCAATCAGTTTTAGAAATCCACTCAAGTCTTCAAGTTCAAATTAATGACCCTGATCACTTGATTAATCTACCAAGTTCAACTTAATGACCCTGATTGATCTTTTGACGAATCAAACTGATTTAGTAAAAACATTTTCAACTTTTTCTGAAAATAACAAGTATCAAATTAATGAACTTGTTTGTGACACAGAAAACAAACAAACTTCCAACAAGGTAAGCTCTCCTCGTTCTTCAGCTCAGAATCTCCTGCATTTGCTTCATCTTTCTACAATCCAACAATCAACTTTCCACTCTGGTTTGTCTAAAATAAAGCAGAAATAAAATCTTTTTGGATTTTTAATGAGATCTAAACTAAGAAATGAAATAACAGAAAACTTAAATTGCGAAAAAGTAAACTATTTACAAGTTTATTTTTGGCAAGCGTGTCAGGGAATCATATCAGCTTTTCAGACAGATTACAAGTACCGTTAAGCTACATTTCATACTCAGACTTAAACAATTCACCTCGATCGTCGATATACTGATCCATCTTAAATTCTCACACAAACTTCAATCTATTCAGGATACAGTTTAAGTGTCTTAAGAACTTAGTTCAATTCATGTGTCCCATCTCTTGAATATACTCCCGTATCCAGAATCCCAGATATTCAGTCTTACAGGTGAGTATACCACAGATGATATCTGTAAGGGGTTAGGTGCGAAACCGTGAGAGCTCAGGTCAGAACTTCCGTTCAGCAGAGAGATGACGGTTCGACTTTTGGTGTGTCCCCTTTAGAGGATCTTTTAGCATTACAACAGCAGTGACTATCAATTTTATTGTTTCATCAGCTTGCTGAGGGCGATGCTATATTTCAAGCATTTTGCAGAAAGTATTATTCGGGGACTAGGTCAGTACTTCCATACAGCAGAAGTCCCGGAATAATACCCCAGATATCACTGAGTATAAAGACCTAGTATCTCAGAATATGGGACCTTTCAAACGAGATTTCAGGGGTTACCTATATATCCAAGTAGTGTTCCCCACGAATTTCACAAGTTTGAAATTTTAGGTTTATATCCTGAATAAATCTACTAAATGTACGAAAACCTATCGACACATCGTTAGTGAAACTGTTTAACTCATTTTGTCTTTCCAAATCTTTAGCATACTGTAATTGTCTAGCTGATGTACTATCATTTTCCCTATATACACAAGCTCTTTTTCAATTTTATCATGTTTTTGTATTTTTGCATTTTTTACTGTTTTTGTATTTTTCTGAAAATAAACTATGTACAACTATCTATCTCCCCCTAAATACCAAAACACGTAAAAAGTCGACAAACCATCGCAGATTGTTTCTCGTCTTCATCCGCAACAGTACTCTCATCAACGCTCACAATTCCATCCGACACCGAAAGCAATTTCATACCATTAAGTTTTAACAAATATTGAAACCGATTTTTATCAAAAGCTTTGGTATGCAGATCAACTTTTTGTTCGTCAGTGTGGATTTTTGCAATTTGTATCAACTTTTTCTCGAAACAATCGCGAATAAAGTGATGACGAAATTCATATGTTTAGTTTTAGCGTGATGTACTGGATTTTTAGTTATATTAATTGCGGCCTCATTATCAACAAATAGAGGAGTGTTAAGAAACTGCAAACTGTAGTCGCGCATCTGTTGCTGTATCCACAGGATCTGAGAGCAGCAACTGCTAGCAGAAACGTACTCCGCTTCACATGTAGATAGCGCCACAGATGTTTGTTTCTTACACTGCCAGGTAACCAATCTAGGACCAAAGAACTAGCATCCTGCAGTTGTTGATTTCGCGTTGACTTTGCAGCATCCGAAATCCGAATCGGAATACCCTTCGAGCGTAAAGTCGCCTTTCCTAGGATACCATAACCCCAATGACGGAGTACCTTTCAGGTAACGTAATATCCTCTTGACAATAATCATGTGCGATGCTCTCGGGTTAGACTGAAATCTTGCTGCGAGGCACGTTGGGTACATGATGTCAGAACGTGAAGCAGTCAGATACATCAAAGAACCTATCATGGAACGGTAGAACGTTTCATCAGCCCTGTCTCCGGTGAGATCTGGGTGAATCCCATGATTAGTGGCAAGTGGGGTAGCAGCTGGAGTAGAACTTGACATTCCAAATTTCTCTAGAATATCATGCACGTACTTCGTTTGATGAATGAAAATTCCCTCAGGAAGTTGTTCAACTTGTAGACCCAGAAAGAATTTCATCTCCCCCATTGAGGACATTTCGAATTTCTGCTTCATCACCTGTTCGAAATCTTTGCACAATTTCTCATTCGTTGACCCAAAAATTATATCGTCCACATAAATTTGTACTATCAGAAGATGACCATCAACAACTTTAGTGAAGAGAGTGGCATCCACTTTTCCACGTATGAACTGGTTAGCGAGTAGGTGTTGAGACAAAGTCTCATACCAGGCTCTCGGCGCCTGATGTAGACCATACAACGCTTTGTCCAGCAGATAAACTTTGTTCTTGTGGATTGGGTCAGTAAAGCCCGGCGGCTGACCAACATAAACCTCCTCTTTGACCTTCCCATAAAGAAACGCTGACTTTACATCTAACTGATATACTTTGAAATTCTTCCAAGACGCAAATGCTAGGAAAATTCTGATAGCCTCTAGTCGTGCGACAGGAGCATAGACTTCGGTAAAATCAATCCCCTCCTGTTGACTAAAGCCCTGAACAACGAGTCGAGCTTTGTTCCTTACAACCACTCCTCTATCGTCCCTCTTACATTTGAAAACCCATTTTGTATTGATTTTTCTTTGACCATCCGGCAAATCAACTAACTTCCACACCCCCAATTTTTCAAACTGACTTAACTCTTCTTGCATCGCTATGACCCAAGAGTCTTCAGTAAGCACCTCTTTGTAAGTTCTCAGTTCAACCTGCGAGATAAAACAACTTAATGAAAATTCAGTTTGTAAAGGTGCTACTGTAGAATAAAAAAATGTTAAGCCCTGGTCAATTTGACGTCTCGTGCGAACGCCTGATTGCAATTCTCCTATGATCAACTCCTCTGGATGATAAGAAAGAGTTCACGGCATCACTTCGCTTGGAACTTCTACATTTCCCTCCAGATTAGTAACATTCTGCTCTGCATCTTGTTCACCAACTTGGTTTGTTTGACTTGATAACTGGATCTGCTCCCCCTCAAGGTCTGAATCACCATGGTCAAATACTGGCATATTATCAGCTTCTTGATCATCATTCACTACCGACTGATTACTAGGAGCAACATCATCATCTTGTTCACCAGCATTACTAAGACCTGCTTCATCATCATTTGAAATCTCCCAAGGTCTTCTAGAATACTCTGCTGGGAACCTGAGCTGTGACTCATACTCTCGCAAAATATCCAGCTTATCAAAGAAATCTTCCTCTTCCTCTGATTCTTCTCTCATGTCAAACGAATCCCAAAGTTTGTCATAATGATAACGCCATGAATCACCAGGATTCTGTGGCGGCATAGTGTAACCTTGACATTCAACATTCGCTGCTTCAATAATCCGCTTCTCACTTGGAACGAAGACACGCCGTGTAGGACTTGAATAGCCAACAAAGATACCTTCAATGCTCTTCGGACCAAACTTTCCATTTGGCTCTATCACCGTGCAGGGAGATCCAAACGGTTCTAGATACTTCAAATTCGGCTTGCGGTTATTGATTAGCTCAAAACACGTCTTGTTGAACTTCTTTACAGTAAGAACTTTGTTGAGAGTATAGCATGCAGCAGAAATAGCTTCAGCCCATAAATTAATTGGTAACTTAGAGTCTGCAAGCATCGTTCTGGCTGTCTCGATTAGCGTTCGGTTTTTGCGTTCTGCAACTCCATTCTGTTGCGGAGTGTACGGAGCACTAAACTCATGCAGTATACCTCTTTCGTCACAAAATTCTTCCATCTTACTGTTTTTGAACTCAGTACCATTATCACTGCGAATTCTACAAATCGGCCTCTGGTACAAATTCTCAATCTTCTTAAACAACGCCATCAGGCTGTCAAACGTTTCGTCTTTCGATTTCAAAAACATGACCCAAGAAAATCTGGAATAATCATCAGTCACGACCAAACAGTAGGAATCTCCTGTTATACTCTTGACATTCACTGGACCGAACAAATCCATGTGAAGTCTTTCCAAAGGTCTTGAAACTGAATTGACTTGCTTTGTAGGGTGTGACTTTTTCTTCTGTTTGCCTTTGGCACAACTTATGCACTCCCCTTCCAGATGAAAACCTTTGACATGCACTCCTGTAACCAAATCGTTATGCACCAAGTGATTCATCTTCCTTAGGTGAATATGCCCCATCTTTCGGTGCCATAACCTTGATTGTTTCTCCGTTGCTCTGGACACAAAACAATGAGCCTGACCCGTGGTTGTAGTAGCGACGCTCATGTCCAACACGTACAGATCATTGACTCTTGGTGCCCTCATGATGATCCATTCCTCAGGTATCACAAATCCTGGTTTCAAGATCAAACATTCTTTGTCGGTGAAATGAGTAGTATACATCCTGTCACAGATCTGGGAGATACTCAGCAGGTTGTTCTCCTTCTCAGCGATGTAGTTAACTCTCTCAAATGTTATGATGTCGTTCGATAACGTTCCTTCACCTATGATCCTTCCTCCTTGATTACCCGCAAAACCCACGTAACCACCGTTAATGTTATTCACATCATACAGCAACGCGGTCTTCCCTGTCATATGTCTCGATGCTCCACTATCCATGATCCATCTGGATACAAGTTTTGGAAGATCCTGCACATAACAAATCATCATTTAAACAACTTCAAGAAAGATGCCGATTCATGCTTCGCGAACCAGGAAGCTCCGGCAATTCAAACTGTTTAGTCAAACATGGTGTCCACCCAGGCCTCATCAGCCTTAGGTGTAACTTTGACTCTCGCAATTTGAATTTTGAAATTTTCAGCCTTGAGAGGTGGAAAATTTGCATCATAATCAACCGTAATTGATTCTTCAGCCTTTTTCACCTCAGAAATTGAGACTTTCTTCTCAACTTTTGATTCAACTTTAGGTTTCCACACCTATTGAGTTATAGCAACCCTTTTGTAAAAAGTGTCATTTTTAGTTACCGACTTTTTTACGGGTTCATTTTTCACTTTTAAGTTGTCAATTTTAACATTTTTCTTCTCAAGAACCTTCTTCTCAACAAACATCGGTGCTTTACCCTTCACATCAACCTTCTTCTGTTGAACTTTCACAGCTTCAGTCTTAGGCTTCACCTATGTACACTTTCGTGCAATATGACCAACCTGATCGCATCTGAAACAAGTACGAGTATCAGCTACTCGACTCGTGCCTTCAGACTGAGCCTGTGAAGCTCTTTTCTCAAAAAATTCTTTGCTAGATTTTGAAAAAATTTCTTTTTCTTCATCAGCAAGTGAACTTGAACTATTCACAAACTTTTTCTTTTCGACAAACCTCTTGTTTGGAACATTTCTTTTCTGATACGGTTTACCTCCCTGATAACCACCCGACCAGTTGTTTCTGTTGTTATTGTAGAAACGTGGTGGATTAACCGATTTCTTGTTGTAAATCTTTTCTTTCTTTCGACTCAGATTATTCACTGCTGACAACTCAACTTCAACAAGTTTGAAAACATTTGTCAATTTGTTCATGTTTACATTCTCGATCGGAAACTCTGAATCCGAAAACAACTTATCCGAACCCTTCATCTTGTACATGACAAGGTTTGATTCTTCATCTAAGTTGTTCTTGGACTGTTGTTTCGGAATGTATTTATCCAAGAAACACCCATCCTCCTCAGAAGTGTCACAATCCGGTTTAAGTACTTTGTCAACCACACTTTTTACCACATCATTCTGGACACTATCTTCATTGGAAGACGTGAACATGACATCAATGTTCTCAGGAAGTTGCACTTCACTTCCCTCCTCAAGTTCAACCAACCCAGATTCCTTTTTAGTGTAATTATGCAAAATTGGCGGTGGAACTTTGTGAAACCCTACACCGGTACCGTCAGAAAACACATCTTCGCCAGCTTTGTTTTTCCCTATAGGTTTAGGAACAATGTTCTGCAACACAAAGCTTGCGGAGCTATAACTGTTAAGTTTCAATGGAATTCGCTCGTTCTCTATTTCAGCTTCTTGAACTTTAAGTTTCAATTTAGCGATTTCAACCAGTTGTTTATTAATTGATTCTTCTTTTACTCTTACCACAGCTCTTAGATGTTCGTTTTCTTTAAACGTTTTACCATTTCGATCATCACTTTCTTTAACAGTGCTTTTTAGTTTTTCAAATTTTTCAGAAATCTTTCGATTTTCAAGAATTAATTTTTCATTTTCATTTTTAACTTTTTCATGATCAATTTTATCTTTTTCAATTTGACTAGTTAATTCTCTGATTCGTTCAGTTGAAGCTTTCACAGTTTTGTCACGACCAAGTATTTGATCCTCAACACTTCTAACCTTCGCAGTCAGATTTTTAATTTTCTCACTGTTGAGGTACGTGACAGTGCTACAAAAATTGCATTCTTTGGTGCAATTTTTGCAGTCAGCATTTCCATCAATCTTTTTACCTGACGCATTTGTTGACGCACTTGGACTGACTTGGCCCTTAGACTCAGTCACAGAATTAGAGTCCACCTCAAGTGCTTTCGCAGCTAGCACTTTGTCAGCCATTTTTCCCAGGTTCTCTTCTGTCAACTCTTGCGTAGTATCGATGATGCCCGTATCAACCTTCTTTGATTTCTCGATTTCTTCTTTTTCTATCTTCTCTTTCTCCTCTTTTTCCTTTCTCCCTTTCTCTTTCTCTTCTTCAATCATTTTCTTGGTTGGCGTTCCCCACCATTTGTGTTGCCAATACTCATCTTCCTCTTCATACTCCTTGACGATGGCTTCTATATCAAGTGTCTTGTCATCAATTGCAATGTTGCCATACGGATCAAGGTAGCACTCTCTGTCCGGATCCCATCTTTTCGCTCTTCTAGCTTCCAGAAAGATACCAGATATTCTAATGATTTTATTTTGGGCAATCATTTTCCTATAGTTATACTTCTGTTCTTCTGTTCGATTATCTTTCCACGGAATGGGTTCATTCTTTGCCATGAAAGCATAACCGATAGCGTCTTCTTCAGGTAAAACTTCCTTACTCCAATCGTACCCTTCATCATCGTAAATCACAGCCAGAGCCCTTGATTTGTCTCTGTTCTCTTCAGACTGCTTCAATCTAGGCGGCTCGGATTTATTCTGATGGTAGATTGCCTTTTTGTAATAATCATCTCGAAACGGATTCTCTGACTCATCAGCATATGCATTCCTGCATTCCCGCTTGAAGTGACCCTTCTTCTTACACTTAAAACACGTCACCTTTGATTTATCGAACCCCAACTTTGTAGACGGACCACCGATCGTCTTCCTCCCAGTAATTTCCGTGAAACGCTGAGCGCGTCGAACAGCACTCGCCATCGCCTAACGAATGTCAATAAGCTCCATTTCTTCGGGATCTATCTGATCGTAATATTCTTTCGTCATATTTGTGTTCCCGATCTTACCAGCCACCAACCCTTCATAAGATTCTAACACAGATGCCAAAAAGACCATCTGTTGCTTAGCCGACTCCTCATCAAAATTCTGTGCGTTCTTCAGATCTATCGCGATGTTACAAGAAAACTTCGCATCAGAATGATTTGCAGAAGACGAAGATCCACTGCGATAACCACTGTGACTTCCGCTGCTTGGACTGCTTTGACTTTCTTTGCTTGCTGAAGATACATTCGCAGCTGAAAATGCAGTCTTTGGAGAAGTTGCTTTTGGCATCATGCTTTTTGGATAATAGAGATCCAAATTCTGCTGAGAAGAAGAGTGATTGACTTTGTAAGTTTTCTTTAGTTCCAGCTCGTGACTTTCAAGTCTCTCAATCACCAAATCTGGAGTCAATTTTTCAGGAGCAATAGTGTTCTTCAACATAAGTGCATAATATCTCCAATCAACCTCATCTGGTAATGAATCAAACAGTTTGTCAACTAGTTCTTCATCAGAAAACTTGATTTCATGTCTTGCTAACTCCAGCTTCAGATGACCGAACCTTTCTATCATTTTACAAACCGATTCATTCTTTATACATCCAAAAAGATCAAATTCTTTTCTAAGAAGCTTTCGTTTGTTTTTCACTATTTCCGAACTTCCTAGACATTTCTTTTCAAGCTTATTCCACAAATCTTTCGCATTTGAATAGTCTATTAAGGAAATAATATCTTCCCGAACTGATTGGAACAACAAGGCTACACACTTTTGTTCGGCTACAAAAGATTCAATTTCTTCAGCTGATGATAAAGTTTCTCCAGTTTTGTCTCCAAGTGTATATCCATTTTTCAAGCTTTTCCAACTTGCATACGCAAATGCCATCAACCAATCTTCAAATTTTCTCGACCACCGGCTGTACTCCTCGATTGCCATAAGCTTCGGAGGTTTGTTGAATGTTCCGAATGCACTCTCGGACTCCCAAGCTTCTTTCTTTTTCTCTTTCGGTTGATTCTCGTTTGTATTGCTCGACGACGTATCATTGTTTCCCGAACTTCCCGTGAATGCGTACATGTCGCTGAACGGATTCATGAAAATATCATCCATTTTGACTGTACCTACAAAATCAACCAACACTTAGAAAAATTTTCCGAAACTTTTGAAAAACAGGACAAATAAGCGGATCTATCTGTGAATGACAGATAAGCGAATCTGGACGGTTCAGATAAGCGGATGCTTAAAAGCGAACCACTTCGAGCGAATCTACTAATATGCGGATGCTTAAAAGCGAACCACTTCGAGCGAATCTACTAATGTCCGTTCAAGCGAACCACAAACTGTCCTTTCGAGCGGACCTGTAATTGTCCGAATGAGCGGACTGTAAAAGTGAATCTATCACTTTGACAGATGAGCGGACCAGTATAGTTCGTTCGAGCGGACCAGATGTTCGAGCGAACCAACACTTGTTCGTAAAAGCGAATCTCGGTTTTTACCCTGTTTTAACCATTTTTAGTCCGAATTTTAATCTGAAACTTTCAAGGGTTTGTTATTAGTATGTTTTACACGTTATATTCCATTTTCAGACAATTTCAACCGCAGGAACCACTGAAAATCGAAAAAGTATTAGAGAAAATGAGTAGAATAGAGAGATTTCTGCAGATATAAGCTGTAGTAGTATGAACTCCTCGTCCTGAGCTCTGATACCACTTGTTGGACCGTTGTTTTGACCCAAAAAGTCAGTCAAGGTAGCTCATCCTCACATATAAAGGCGTAAACAGAATATGCAAGGTTACAACAGCTTGTCCTTTCAATTCTACTGCTTTTATTGCTTTCTAATGTGATTTTGACAGAGTTTAGCTCCAGAGCACACACATACACCTTAGATCCGCTCAAAAGACACTGCTATTTATAGGCAGCTCTGGTTCGCTTATGTGACTGACACAACAGCGGACCTACAACTTGGCACTATAAGCGAACCACTAAAGAACCTATAAGCGGACCTCTATCTATATTGACATAAAAGCGAACCTACATATAAAATACATAATTTGACATTTTTAACCCTGTTGACCTAATTAGACCTAAGACTTCATGTAGACGTAGTCAACAGACATCCTATGCATCAACACTGCTGCTATCAAAGTTTTGTACTTTGATGCAGATAAGATGTCGATGATGGAGTCGAAGGAGTTGTTGGTTGTGGGTTTTCTGAGTATGCCCACATAGGTGTGAGGTGATTTGTAACGAATTTCTGTGGTTTCAGTGGCCATTTGAGTGGCGTCAGTGGAAGCGGAGGAAGAAGATGATTTTGATTTTGATTTCGATTTTGATTCGTCATTTTTGATTAAGAAGATCGAAGAATGTTTTTGGAGTTATGAGTGGGAAACTGCTTTGTGAAGAGAATGTTTGGAATTCAATTCGACAGTGAAACCCTGTTTGGGGTTTTGATCAGGGTTTTATTTAGGGAAAAAGGAAATACTGACGTGGCATCGGTTATAATGATCTGACGGCTAAAAACTGACCACGTGCCAACCCCTGATGGAAGAGTAAATAATGGAGGACAGTTGTTTTGAGGGCCACTGATGAAACAAGCATCAGTGGTTACAACGGTAATAAATGAAGCAGTGGGTGATTTTTACCATCAGTGGATGCTTTTACTACATCAGTGGATAGCATATCAGTAGATACAGCACTGATTTTGAACATCAGTGCTTATCAGAGGAAAATGAGAACAGGGGTTGACTTTCGGCAGTGGACAGACATTAGAGAGCAGATGTTTGAGGCACAATCAGTTGTTTTAAGGAAAAACAGTGGTAGAAAACAAAAATGAAGACCATTAATATAACAACTGTTAGTGCAGCAGTGTTTCAACTTTTGACAAGTAATTCTAGCATCTGCTTGTTCAGATGTGGGGATTGATTATGTCTTGTGTGAGCTCAATATCATGTCCAACATCTGTTATTCTGCAGGAATGCTATACTTAGCTACATTTTAGATGTAGATTATCAAATTTAATTTGTCAGCAGTTTTTCTTGGAGATTATGTTCTAGGTTTACCACATGTTCACTTTTTCCTGATAGTGGTTTAGCATCCCAGATGATGAAAACTTCTTTACTAAGCCAACTCATTTTGTGTCTAATTATTTGAACTAGAACATGAGTGTCTCAGTATTTTTAGAATTAATTTGCAATCAATTTTTTTTTCTATGATAAAACTTGAGCTTAATGTAACCTTGACATGTTCACCATTTCCTTTTGATCAGTTTTAGGAATAGTAATTTCACACAAAAATAAGGAAATTACATCCTGACCGGAGAGAAAACTTTTACTATAAAAAGAAGTAAAAGTACAAAATATATTATATATAAAAAAAATCAATAATATATCCGGTTTTATTTGAGAAGAACACCTTTCTAAAAATAAAGGTTATTTTGAAAACAACATCAAAAGGATCTGGTAACTTCCAAAAAAGGCTTATGATCACATCATTATGACCACTGATTAGGATCATTTTCTTGTTAATTGATTGCAAATTCTTCTTTTAAAGTCAATCACTCGAGATACCATTGTTACCTGAACTTCTCCTAAATTAATGAATGCACACGTTGCATAATGACCATTGTTTTCCCAACCTTTGACTCATAGGTGTTTTATGTTTATACTTTTTTCTTTTGACTTCAAAAGTTTTGAGATAAACACACTTTTAAGTTTGTTCATTTTCTTCTTCCCTTTTTACCCTTCCCATTCATAAGTACAGAAAAATACTTACTGGGAGATTTTATTGAGGAAATACTTAATCCAGAATCATTTTGCAGTAATGTTTTGAGAGATCTGGCCGCATGTGAACATGCTTTATTACCAAATCTCACATTACTTATGATTTGGACTGTTTTTGAGCCCTGATTTTCTTAATGTGTTTTGACAGGGTTGATTTAGTCCTTTTGAGGATTCTCAACCTGCCTTCTAACACATAAGATTTCATGACTAAAGTTTTATTTTCCTCTTTCTGAGTTAGCAAAACACTAATGTTTATATGAACATAGGTTTTGTTAATCTGAGGTTCATACTTAGCATAAAACATGATGAAATCATCACAAATTCCATGACAACAGTTGAAATCAATTTTGAAAGAAGATAGTTATACCATAGTTACCAGACAACTTTCCAGATCTGGAAACTATGAGTGATTTGTGCATGACATCACTAGTTGTTTGAGATTTGTGAATCTTATGACATCTTGGTTATATTACAGAGTGTCTGATTCATCATTTTGAACATGATTTCTCGTTGCTCTGTTTTTCAACTAAATACAATCAACCTTAGTATCAATGAATTTTGAGCCGAACTGTTATGTCAGGTTGATTGTTAGATCGAATTTGACTGTCCGAGCTCTGATACCAATTGTTAGGATCGGAGGCTGTCATGATTGTGCTTGTTTGTATAAATTTGACAAATTAATGAATATAGAATAAGATTAAGTGCAGCGGAAATGAAAACAAACTTTGTAAACACAATCAAAAGAGAAAATAGTTTGGTAAACAAATGCTTCTCATTAAGTTGAATGATTGAAATGCAAAGCAAATGATTACAAGCATGCTTACAGAATTAAGCTCCCCCTCAGCCTGATACTCCAAGGTTGGTTGCACAAGATGAAAGGATTGGACTGGAGAAGAAGAATCCACTCAGTCAATCAAATGTAACAGTACAGGGTACTATTCCATTTATAGGCAAACCAAACCACTGAAGCATCTCGGCTGACATCACCATGATAGTGACATCTAACAACCTAACAACCTATAAACACTGTTCTATACAAACTACTGATGTTAACAACTGATTATAAGTACAATACAAAACAAGAGATAACTACTGCTTCACGTTCCACTGTTGTAGCCTGAACACTGATGTTGAGCATCAGTGCTTTCTTCAAAGGTGATCAGTCCTTGAATGAGCAGTGCTTGTGTCTTCAGCAGTACTTAGGAAACAACAGTGGATAGAGCAACAGTGTTTATCTTTAGCAGTCTTTAGAGTTTCACCAGTGTTTGGTTCATCGGTTGTTATAGTGAGCAGTACTTAAGATCCATCAGCTGTTAGATTACCACTGTGAAGGGGAAAGCCAAGTGTAAACAGCTGCTTATTCTGAATCCACTGTTGTGATCCGGTTTTGGCTTTCATTATCTGTTCCACTGGTAGGGTTCAATCCCAACAAATATAAAACGTGGTGTTTTACTCTGATAAAATATTTCCTAACTACGATCCTGATGTAATTTCCGCTGCCAAATTGATAAACACCGATACCACCAAAACTGATTCTCGCGGCCGCCCGTTCCCGGGACAGATAGGGGGCGGGGGTTGCGACAGCAACTTTGTGTAATTTTAATGAGACACTCCGAAAATGTTGTTACTATGAAATTATCTCTTTTGGTTTTCATAAAATTGTCATTTATTTTTATATGTAACTTTATATACCATCATCATCATTATACTCAGTAAATCCCACCAATAGAAAAGTAAAGGTAGGGTCTGAGGATGGTAAGATGTAGACAGTCTTACCTCTACCCGAAGGAATAAAGAGGCTGCTTCCAGTGAGACCCCCGGCTCGATAGTAGTTTTGCATCAAGCCTTGGACATAAGGCGCATAACACTCAGCAATCGGGACAAAGACCGATTAGTGCATGTACCCTTTTGTCTTTCAGCTATCAACGCCACCACATGATGCATGATTAACCGTCGTCAGCATTTAACGTTATTTTCACGAAATTAGTAAAATAACGTTAAAATTAGTGCACTTTCACTTTTGCCCCCCGAATGCCTACACATATATACATTATATGCGCATACCGCATGCAGGGGGTGATGTAACTTTATATATATAGTGTGTGTGTGGGTGTGAGTTTTATTGGGGAACACTAAAAAGTGGGAAACCGGGGAACACTCTTAAAAATTTAACTTAACATGTTAAAAATCAATTTTTTTAAATTTTTTTCGACGCTTCTCCTTTTAAATACTTGTAGAAGCATTTTTAATAAAAAAAATCAAAAACTAAAAATATAAAAAAACAGTTAAAAAAGGCTAAATTTTTTTTCACAAAAAAATATTTTTTATTCGAATAGTTTCTACCCATTTTTATAAGGAAAGGCGCTGAATTTTGTTTGAAAATATTGATTTTTAACATGTTAAATTAATTTTGTAAAATCTATATTTTTTAACTGTTTTTTAAACATTTTTTTAATATTTTTAGTTTTTTACTTTTTTATTAAAAATGTTTCTACGTGTATTTATAAGAAAAAGCGCCGAAAAAAATAAAAATAAAAAAAACTTATTTTTTTGGGTAAAAAAAAAAACACTTATTTTTAACATGTTAAGTATAATTTTTAAGAGTGTTCCCCGGTTCCCCACTTTTTTAGTGTTACCCAATGAACCCTCCCCTATATATACTCAAATCTTTAAGAAATTGCAAATAATACCTTAATTGGAAGTCAAAAGTGTCTTAAATTTCATCTTTGTTTCGAAGACCCTAATAAATAATACTAGGTGTTTATGATTTACATTTCAATGAAGTTTAAAGATTTACAAATAAAAAATAACATGATAAGTTAACTTGAACCATTTGATGCACATGGATAGGGAAATAATTTACAATGAGGCACCTCTCTTTGGTTTGTACAAAAATACATGCATACAATAATACAAGCGCAATATCAGTATCTGGTATTAGATATTTTACTTTTTCTAGGGAAACAAATAATTCAATTAATATAAATAAAAAGCGACGTGCATGGATGGTTTGATCACAAGTAAAGGAAGAGAAAAGGAAAAGAAATGAGAAGAAAGAAAGATAAGAGTGGAAATATATGGTAGTATGCTCTTATAGTTAATGTGTTTCAACTTTCAACCTACAAACACATGTTTTAAAGATCATTGTAGAGCTCAAAAGCGGGAAGAAAAGGCCTAACATGAGCAAGAAATTCATGTGAAGTAAGCCAAGGAGCGACTGCCTAGTGAACCAAACAAGACGTTACTTTCCAACACCTTGAGGTGTGATTAGGCAAGTCATCCTTGGCTACCAAACAAGAACTCTTCCCTTCATGTAAGAACTTCTCTTCAAGATATGTTTTTGGACATGGAGTGAAAAAAACACTAGCAAAACTTCATATTTATAGCCCTATCTTAACTGAGTGGCCAATGGAACCACATGATTCTTTTCCCAATAAATTTATTTTTAAACTTCCTATCATTATTAGCATCTTTAAGAGAATATATCGTTACCGTTGTTCTTCGGTCAGTGGCCAAAAATCTAGCATGTGAGTTGACTTAGGCTATTTGATGGCTCCTTGAAAGATTAGCTGAAATATTCTATATTCTGTAGGTTCCCATTTTGTAAATATACTCCAGAAGACTCATTGAGTGAATGAATGTATTTGGAAAAAACATGCACTCTATTTTACATCTCAGGCTGAAGTTTGACTTTTGATACATATGCAACATGTCATCCATGCTTTGGAACAAAGTTTTATGCAGATTTCATAATGGTTTTCTGATTTCTTTCACAAAGTCAAAGAATTCTGTTATACTTTTCATATACATACCAATTAGAATATATTCTACTTGTATTGAATTAAGTTGTATCTCCAAGTCGTTGTATTTGGTTTTCTTCATTGATTGAATGCAGTAATGAAATGTTCATATGATCTTTTCCCATTTGCTCTTGAACATGCATTTTGCATAAAAAAAAGGTTGCACCTTATTTGTAAGCACCCGATTCTAGTAATTTGATTTCAACGAAAGAGAACGCAATATGAGGTGTATGGGGGTGTATGAAAATGTTATATTGATCCATAGGGGTGTTCAAAAAGCATGTGGCTCGTAGGTTGCTTGAAACTCGCTCGAAAAAAACTCGAAATAAGCTCGGCTCGAAATTGACTCGGTTTGTAAACGAGCCAGCTCGGTTTGTAAACGAGCCAGCTCGGTTTGTATTCGAGCCAGCTCGGTTTGTAAACGAGCCGAGCTCGAGCTAGGTCTGGTTCGGCTCGTGAGCTCGTGTGCCGGCTTGATAAGCCTTACCGTATATGTGTGTATATATTTAGTGAAAGGGTAAAATACAATATCCATGTACGTACATTGGGTACGCGATAAAATTACGCATGTTGAAAAACCATAATCACTAAAAAACAAAATCACGAATGTTCAAAATCATAATTACACATGTTGAAAATCAGAACCATGAGTGATTATGTTTTTCTAACATGCATGATTTAGGTTTTTCTAACATGCGTGATTAGGGTTTTGTGTGTTTATAACGTGCGTAATTTCATCTCGTATCAGTGTACATTAAGGAATATTTTACATGGCCCATATATATATATATATATATATATATATATATATATATATATATAGGACAATGCTAGATAGAAAACCCTAAAAATTTGAGAAAACCCTAGAAAACCCAACCTCCCGACCTTTTTTTTTTTTTTTGAAAAAAAAAATAACACATGTAATATACATGTTTTTAAGAGTTTTGAGCAAAAAAATCAAAAAAGCGCCGAGTGGATGTTTTTTAAAAAAATAAACAAGTTTCAGCAACTTTCATCACTAACATGTGTTAGACAAAAAAGTGCTGAAACTTGTTTATTTTTTTTAAAAAAAAACCACTCGGCGCTTTTTTGATTTTTTTGGCTCAAAACTCTTAAAAACATTTATATTACATGTGTTATTTTTTTCAAAAAAAAAAGTCGGGAGGTTGGGTTTTCTAGGGTTTTCTCAAATTTTTAGGGTTTTCTACCTAGCCCTACCCTATATATATATATATATATACGTATGTATAGGAAAAGTGTAAAATCCAATACGGCTTAACGTACATCACGTATGACAATGTGCGTGATTATGTGTATAACGTGCGTGATAAATGTTTTCATCATGCGTGATTAATGTTTTCCAACATGCGTGATTTGGGGTTTTTAGTTTATAACGTGTGTGATTTTCAAATGAACTTGCGTAATTATCCGTCATACGTGATGTACGTTAAGCCGTATTGTAATCTCAACAATTAGATCAAAAATCTAATGTTGTAGATTCTTTCTTACCTTTCTCACAAAAAAAACCTCTTTTTTACAGGAACCTCTATATATATATATATATATATATATATATATATATATATATATATATATATATAGGTAGAGGATCCTGTAAAAAGTGCTCAAAGTGTATTATAACACTATATATAATACTATATAACACCATATAAACACCGTATAACAATATGTAACACCGTATAATACCATATAACACTATGTAACACTATATAACATTATATAACAAATATAACACTATAGTTTGTCTGATAGCATGTCTATGATAGATGTATAGTGTTATATTTGTTATATAATGTTATATAGTGTTACATAGTGTTATATGGTATTATATGGTGTTACATATTGTTATACGGTGTTTATATGGTGTTATATAGTATTATATATAGTGTTATAATACACTTCTCACACTTTAGGCCCTTTTTACACTATCCTTACCCTATATATATATATATATATATATATATATATATATATATATATAGGCTAATGCTAGATAAAAAACCCTAAAAATTTTAAGAAACTCTGGAAACTCAAAGCTCCCGACTTTTTTTTTTTTTTAAATAACACATGTAATATACATGTTTTTAAGAGTTTTGGGCCAAAAAAAACAAAAAAGCGCCGAGTACTTTTTTTAAAAAAAATAAACAAGTTCCAGCAACTTCGGTGACTAACACGTGTTAGACAAAAAATGCTGAAATTTGTTTTTTTTTTAAAAAAACCCTTCGGCGCTTTTTTGATTTTTTTGGCCCAAAACTCTTAAAAACATGTATATTACATGTGTATTTTTTTTTTCAAAAAAAAAAAAGTCGGGAGCTTTGAGTTTCCCGGGTTTCTTAAATTTTAAGGGTTTTCGATATAGCCCAACCCTATATATATATATATATATGTATATATATATATATATGGTAGGGTTCATGCGAGAACCACCTTTATTGCAAGAACCGTAAGAACCAATGTGAACACAACAAAATAAACCCATTACACCACCAAAAACCTAAAAAAACCTAACCCCCCCCCCCCAAAAAAAAAAAAAAAAAAAAAAAAAAAACTAAATGCCCCAAAAACTTAAAAAATTTGCCCCAACCCACACACACACATACACACCAGCTAAATGCTAAAAAGTAAATCATAAAGCTAAACCCCCCAAAAAACTTTAAAAAAATCTTAAAAATCTAATAAACACACAATTTTTTTAATATTTTTTTTAAAATCACTACTTTTAGTATCCAAAAAATAGTTTTTTTTTTAATTTTTTATTAATAAAAAGTAGCGATTTTAATAAAAAATATTAGAAAAAATTTTTTGTGTGTTTTTTAGAATTTTTTAAGTATTTTTATTGTGTTTACATTGATTCTCGCGGTTCTCGCAATAAAAGGTGGTTTCTAACGGATCCTTCTCCTATATATATGGTAGGGTTCTAGAGTGAACACTAGTGTATTTTGATCATCAAATCCTGACCATTGATTTACACTTGTGCATTGATAATCAAGGGCGAGGATTAATTCACTAGTGTTCACAATCAAGGGGGTTGTTCACTAATGAACCCAACCATATATATATATATATATACATATATATATATATATATACATATATATATATATATATGTATATATATAGATATATATATATATATATGTATGTATGTATGTATGTATAGTCACAACTTGTTTGGCTTGAGTATCGTTAATTTGAAGAAAATGAATCACGGGACTAAAGTAAAATTTTCAAAATACAAGTCACGAAGGCTAAAGCTAGTAAATGACACATTGTACGTAGAAGACAGAAGCTAACCTTCACATCCTTCATTTTTTTTGTCCCACACCGCTGAGAAGACAAAAACTAATGGAGTATCTCCCCTGTAAAACATGGAAAAGATAATGTACAAAGTGAATTAATTATTTATACTTCCATATTTGGCCATTTGGTTAGATTACATTGCAATTATGGTCCTTAGTCTACGAAGAGTTTCATCTTTTAGTGTTTTCTAATTAGTAAATTTTATACTTCTTTATTAGTTAGAGCTAAATGGAGCCGAGCCGAGCTATCTCAAATTTTAATCAAGTTAAGCTCGCAGCTCGATTCCCATGCAAGAGCCAAGAACAGCCAAAGGCTGCCTTCAAAATCGTAACTGTGCGTTCCCTCTTCCAAAAAATAAGGCTCATCAATCTATCAATAGAACCAGCTTGCCTATTTGCACACCTTTGTGCCCTAGACGCCTCGCACAGGCCTAGACGGGGGGTCTAGGCACTGAGTTTAAGGGGTTCAAAACTGGGTGACAGACACTGAATTTAAGGGATGTATACGCCTAATACAGGCCTAGACGTCGCGTCTTGAAGGGTGATGTTTTCTAGTGAAGAATTGGGGGTTTTGGTGGGGTAATTTGATGTGTTTTTGATGAAAAGTTGTATTTTTTGTATAAACATTATTAGTGTTATTATAACTAATGCCGAAACCAAACTCAAAGCCGAGTATTAATTTCATCGATCGTGAATCAGAAGAATGATTTTTGTATTAATTAATATTAGTGTTATTATAATTTATATGATTGTTGTACAATTAATATTAGTGTTACTATAATTAATAATATGATTTTTGTATAATTAATATTAGTGTTATTAATTATAATTAATATGAGGTTTTTTTGAAACTCGATTCCAAGTTTCATGCTCGAAACTCAGAGTTCCTTAGTTTCGTTTAAGTCAAAGCGCTTATTGTTTTGAAACTAATCTAAGGGGCATTCAAATGAAAAGTTCTCATACTCATTACACTTGTAACAATTAATTGTTACTTTTTCAGTTGATAAATGACTTGCATTTTCTGGTTTTTCATGGATTTGTCGCCCATGGTCAGAATCAAGTGTAACATTCTGTATTTGTTCCTTTTGTTTCTTCATTGCAGCCTTAAATTTCCTTCTTTTCTTCGGTCTTCCCCAATATTCAAACCCAAAAGTCTGATTATAACGTCCATGTTATGATTAGAATCTTCCCCAATATTTCCATCTAATAGTAAGGGGACTGGGAGTGGTGCCCTTTTGTCCGTGATAGAGCCTTCTTCCACGCGTGATAGATTTCAACAACCCACCGCCACCACATATTTCAACGAGTGATGGATGTACTGCATGATATATTTCACGCGTTATGGGGTATTGAGTGATAAATGGATGTGAGGGGGTGTGAGAGTTTATTGTTGGGTGTTGTGAGTGATTACCATTGCCACTAAAAAAATTGTGAGTGATGGAATAATGGTTGATGACATGGCAGAACATGATTCGATGTTGTGAGTGATGGAATTTTTGCAAGTGATGACCACCCCTTCCCCCCTAAAACAAGTAGGATTGATATATGTAACCCATGTGTTTTAGGTAGATTCATTGAACTCGTATTCAAATGCTAAAATGAACACTCCGCAAACATTTGAGATATAAAAGGACTTGTTTACTATTCAATTATTAAAAGAATAACTAAATATTGAGAAGCTCATAACTTAAATCTAGGACTTAAAAGGTAGTGTCGGCGAAAGGTATCTAACAAAACCATGATGTTCCAACTTAGTTCAACGAGATTGACATAAATGCAACTAATGAAAAGCGAAAGAAACTGTTTATTGGGATCACAAGTCAACAATGCAACACTATTTATGTGGATTGGATAGCCAAATAGAATACTAATGATATCTCATCTAATCATTCAGGGAGGCATCAAGTGTTGAAGTCAACTCCGATTCAAGATTGTGGCCATTGGTTGAAGAATGTTATTTCTTGGGTCTACATATTCACACACCCAACTCCCTATTTCCACACTGTAACAACTCTCACTAAAATTAATACTTAGTATGATAATTATCCAATAAGGAAACCCTAATTGAGACACCCAGGTGATTCTGCATAAACCCTAAAATTTCCAGAACAATCGGAATCAGGATCAGGGCCCCTAAAACTCAAAGGGGGTAAAACCCTACCTAACGATTATCAACATAAAACGTTGTTTAATTCTTATTGGTCAAAATCATCAAGTCAGCAAGGCTAGTCCCGAACCTAGGCAGCCTATAAATAGAGTGCCTCCCTTACGGACCGTAAGGGATATGGCTTACGGTCCGTAAGCCTGCCAAATTTCGTATATAAATAGCAGACATTGGCATTCGATTTCTGCTGTTCAAACGACGTTCAATTTCTCAATTGACGTCGAGTTATTCACTGTACAACACACAAATCACTAATTAGTGTAGCGGGGTGCTGCTACGATGCCGGGTATTAACTCGATCGCTGTTCAATTCTTTTCTTTCCGTCAGCTTTTATTTTTGTAAATAATAGCTCGGGATTTTGCCCTCTAAATCCCTAAACTCTGCCCGTTATTAGGGTAATAACTCTAATCACTGGTACGATACTTTATCCGATTGATTATAACTATCCAACGATTGTCTGAGTGCTGCTCAAATTGAGTTATACTTTGTTATTCATCGTGATTTCGACTTGAATGTTTGAGTGCTGTCCGAACTCGGGCTATACTCTATCATTCGTTGTGAATCCGCTGAATTGTTAAGTATTGCACTTGTAAATCGTTGTGAGGGTTCCTATCTCGTGATTATCGTTAAAGTTGAATTGAGTTAATACACTAATACGAGTTCCATTGTGTCTAGAAACTAGAACTCGTAATCAGGAAACTGCTAGAATACTTAATAGTTAAATAAACTTAGCAGTTAAGTTAGCTGAGTAGATTAATTAATCTGTTAATTAAATTAAGTATGATTAATTAATTAGTTAATCAAGATTAATTAAGTTAATCCAGACTAATTAAGCTAAACTAGATTAATTAAGCTAAGTACAATTAATTAATATTAAGCAGGATTCATTAATCAGCTAAGCAAGATTTATTAAACACCTAAATAAATAAATATACATATATATAATAGATAATATCAAAGGAAGGTGCTAAGAAGGTGTAAGAGGATAGATATAAGTGAATAGGAAGCTTCCTAGAAGATGCATAAGTAACTTCCTAGAAAAGCTATAGGAAACTTCCTAGAACTTTCATACTTCTTGCCTATAAATAGGAAGCTTAGGAATTCATTTCCTTTGTTCATTTCTTTCTTCTTTTCTCTATACGTTGGTGTTCTAACCAATAATCACCGATGCGATGCTCTGTCCGATCGATTCATGAACCATCCAACGAATACCGAAGTGCTGTGCTTTGTGAATTTCGTTAAACGGATGCCAAAGTATTATACTTTGAGAGTTCGTTAAATGGATGCCAAAGTACTATACTTTGTGATTTCGGTAAACGGAATCCAAAGTGTTACACTTTGTGAAATTCGTTAAGGTTCGAATCTCGTGACTACCGTTAAGGTTTGATTTGGGTTTTACACAAATACGTATTCCATTCTGTTAAACTATATGTTTAACTACCAAAAATACTCCCAACTACACACTCACAATCAAACAAACTATTAAATCATCAGAAGATCCAGAATAATAAAGTGCATGCTTAATTATCGGAAGAAGTAGAATCAAGAAGCTTGTTAACTCAATCTTGCATGCTTATAAAGTGAGTCATTCTCTTTTTATCAACTGTTTTACAAAACTCCAAATTATTTTCCAAAGTTATAATTACAGGGATTAAGTCTATGTAATCACCAAAATACAGCCGGTATGTGGGGTTTTGTATACATTACTTGTTTCCCGTCACACTTGGACAAACGGGTGGCCAAGGGGTGATCTGACCACAGTCACAGACACCATTGGACAAATGGGCTAGCCAATGGATGGTCGAGTGACAAATACTGTGGGTAGTTGGTTTGATATTAGAAACATTGTAATTCCCCTTAATACTGTAGATTATAACAAATGTGTCGTTTTCAGTAAAATGAATGATTCACTCAGTATTTCCCGCTGACAAAACCTTTTTTAAAACACGTTTCAGGTAATTACAGTAGATTGATGTAAGGATTGGATCCGGCACTGAAAGGACTTCAAGAAGTGGCTTATTTTATTAATTAAATCAAATTAAGAAATATTGTTTTTATTAAAAGCTACCTTTGTAAAACATGGAATTTATTCCATCTATTTAAATAAAATCCGGTGTTTCTAAACTCTGATATTTTTCCTAACTCACGGTCCTGATGAAATTTCCGCTGCAATGTTTTTCAAAATAATCACCGGTACCACTGGACTGCTCACGGCACCGATTCCGGCCAGGATGGGGTCGGGGGTCGTGACAGTAAAAGGTGGTATCAGAGCTAAGCCACTGCTTTAAGCCTATAAGTGTTGTGATAATAATACTTAAGCTTAAATAAAAAAAAAAAGAGTTAGGAGATTACTGTTATATGGTAGCACAACCGATAGCAGTTAGACTTGAACATAAGAAAAGATGCCTTAGTATAAGCTAAGCCACTTGTTTACGCAATTAGGTGTTATAATAATACCTAAGTTTAAACGGAGAATTAGAAACTTAATATTATCTGATAGCACTCTGAATGATATTTAGACTTGAACTTAAGAATTTTGCCTTAATATAAGCTTCAAGATAAAATTACTTATATAAGTATAATGTAAGGGATAGTGGTATGCTATAAGAATAACGGTTAGCAGGTAATAGCACTTAAATTGCTATTAATTCTTGCTTATTGATATTACTTGGTTTAGAATAAAGATATGTTATGGAAATATAAATTTCCTTGATTCTGGATAAAAGCCCTAATAAAAGAGGCAGTTTTAAAATCTTGAAAAGATACTATTTATGGGAAAATAGAAAAATTTTCTCCGGCAAAACTGGGTATAGAGTAGCAGACTCTCCAGCTTGTCCGGATATACTGAAATTACCGCTCCGGCGCGAACCGGATAAGACGGGATAAATGGTATGTCAAACCAGTAACAAGATTTCCCTAACTAGTATCATGACCAAATATCTGACTGGTTTTTGGAAATATGAATCTATTATATACATTTAACCCTATGAAAGGTATGTATATTACAACATGTGAAATATATAATATAGATATGTATATCTATAAGGAATTCCAAAAGTCAATTAAGAATAAAGCACAAGCATATGTATATAGATTTCTTTATCAGGAATCTCTCGCAATATCTTTAATTTCGATGTCAAACATTCTTTCGTTTGATCATCTACCTCGTAACTCGTGCAACAAAATAATACTGGAAACCCATTAAGTTGGGACACCATCAAAAATATATGAATTTCCAATGCGTTACCATAAACTATTAACGCAAGTAAGAAGCATATAAAATTTTGCTAATACACAAGAAAACACATGAAACTTAAATTATATGTCTACAGACATCTAAGTTTATCACACACGACTTCCAAGGCAAGACCTTTGAAAAATTTAAATTTGAGCACGATGATACCAATACTAATTCCGTCAGTAAAAGAACTCCTAATCAAAAAGCGGCACTTTGCCACCTGATCTTACAAACGATCAAAATATCGCTGAGATACATTGGAATAATATTTCACAACCATCGGTACACAGTCAAATCATTGGCACTACAAAAGAAGTCATCTACCTTTGCAAATCACCTATTTCATTTCATTTCATTCGACATTCTTTGGTAATGTCACTTAACAAAGGTTATCACACGAAATTCCAGATAAAGCTCTTATATTCCCTTCGTTGCAATTCTGACTTCTGCCTATAAAGAATTGACTTTCGTGTTTCTACTTCCTCTAATAGTCATCATACCATGAGGATTTCTTTCATAGTAGCAAATATTGATCTATTTCATTTCTTGGTAAATCCACACTTTACACATGCACTGTTTGTTGCGCATGTGATTCGTTTGATTTGTGAAGACCACTGGAGGGCTTCATTCCAATTTATTATTTTTATCAAAAGTTCAAATATCGTGTCACTATACTTGATCTTTGCATTTATAAACCATGTTTATTGCAAAACGTTGACTCTTTAATATCAAGTCAATAAGTTTCTTGAAACACTCAATTTCCTTTAGCATACATGGTTTTTGTTGTAACCATATCCAAAATTTCTTATTGATACATGAACTCGTTTTGTTTACACCAAGTTCAATTGTTTGAACTTGCTCACATTACGTATTCAATTCGAAGTCCCATATGATGGATTGAAACCATCATATTCAAAATAGTCCCAACAAGCACTTCAATTCTCTTGAACCATAACATGCTTGTTTAGTCCTCGAAATTCATCAAATCATTTCTTTGATCACGATCACTTTGTGATGACATTTTCACAAATTTGAAGATTACGCTAATCTAGGATCTAATTATTTATTTATTTATATTGAATCCGCTTTGTTGATTTATTTTATAAAAGTAATCTTAACACAATTGTGTGCTAAGATAATGATCCACCATTTCATGTCCTAATTCCGTAGTCCTTACAACCTCAATCGAGCCTTTCGTGATATTTCTTACCTTATCATCATTGATCGAAAAACATTATATAAACTTAATTGATTATATATAGAAACTTACAATATAGTATTCATGTATTTAAAATTTTGTTAAAACCATTAAGGTAAAGAATTTATATTTTTACGTATAAAATTTTGTTTGAAGTATATTCTCATTTAAGTTTATGCATCTATTATTGGCAATTAATATTAGTTTTATTATTAGTAATAATATATTAATAGTAATAGTGTTAGTATTATTTTTAGATACTAGAGTTATTATCAGGGGCATGTATTGAATAGGCTAGCCTTAGTTAGGCATGGACTGGCCACCTATGCTTAAACAAGGCAGCACTAACCAATATCCGCCGTGATAATGACTAGTTAATTAAGTCATCATACTTATTTAGTAAATTTCAATTATATATTTTTATATTATATATATAGAAATATATATACTTTGTACTGTAAAGAGAAGACATATTTTCATAAAACAATTAAAGGGACGAATAAAATTATCTAAATAATTGTCTAAATATTCATGAACAAGACATATTATAAATAAATGTTCAACTTGATTAATATTTCACAACTATTAAATACTTATAGAAATATTTTTATGTATATATATATATTAAAATATCAAATGTCATTTACGCAAGCCAATATTTAAGTATGCTTGATATTAAAATAAACATTTATTATTCT
The DNA here is from genome assembly GCF_002127325.2 of Helianthus annuus. Taxonomy (NCBI): domain Eukaryota; kingdom Viridiplantae; phylum Streptophyta; class Magnoliopsida; order Asterales; family Asteraceae; genus Helianthus; species Helianthus annuus. Next base: position 117,051,171 of record NC_035433.2, on the reverse strand, counting down.
ACTTTTATGATTTAAAATACCCTAATCTTATAGTTAAACATACTTGATTTTAAAAATGATAATCATGAGTTCTACGATATTGGATAAACCTATTTATAAAACATATATCATTATTTTGTCAAAATTTACCACGGATTTGATATTTTAAACCTATCTATATTTATTTATTGTGACAACCCGAAATCTAGAACTTTTCGTTGTGTCGTGATGTAACTTGTTTGTACATTATGTGACTAGTGACTGACTAAACTTAATGATAACGTGAATCTCTATGTGATATGTGCTTTGTTATGTGTGCATTGGTATGTATATATGTATGTGTTATATGTGAGCCGAGAACCCAACCCGAGAACAAGGAACCCGACTCGAGACCATGAGGTCTCGAGTGATTTGTGACCATGACTCGCAACCGGGCGGTTGCGAGTGGGCCTTTGGGCCGTAACCGGCTTGGGCCGAAACCCCAGGCCCAAACCGAAACATCCCTTGGTATATATACCCCACCTTCCCCACTTTCCTTCACTTTACACAAACACACACTCCTCCTATTTTTCTCTCAACTAGAAACCTTCAACAACAACACCACTCTTCTTCTCTTTTCGGTTCAAGCAAGGATCCCGGACAAGAAACTCGGTCAAGGCTATCACTCGGACACTTCATCTTCTCTCATTTCCTTCCTTTCTTTCGGCTCATCCTCCTTCTTCACAACCGGTTAGTGTTGTTACTATGTGCATGAGATTTATGTTTGTTGTATGAACTAGAAATGCTTGGTTAGAATGATTATGCATGATTCTTAGGTTGATTTGTAAAGTTTGACAATATTTGGTAACATGTTTACGAAAATGGTAGTTTAAGAATGATAATGCCTAACCATACTATGCTTCATTGTTTCCTTGTAAAAATAATGATGTTAAACTTAAGATTTCGGATATAATGTATGTTTTGCATGTTGATCTTGCTAAAACATGTGATTTTGGTTCATAAATATATGATTATGTTGATATGAAAACCCTAGAAAATGATGAACATAAGATGAACTTGTTTGAATATGACTTGAAGATGTAAAAATGGCAAAGTTTGATCTATCTTTACTAGTAATCAGATTAGGAAAAAGTGTTGGTGGAACCTTATTGGTTGTTTCCTAATCTGGGTCTGAATACGTGGTACAATTTCGGACTGTTGCATCTGCATCATCACGTGTACGTGAAAGGGACAGTTTACGACTCGCAACCGCACCGTTGCGACTCGCAACCAAGGCAAGACAACTCGAGACCACGTAGTTGCGACTCGCAACCACTGCATGACTACTCGAAACCACAAGATTGCGACTCGAGACTACGTCGGTTGCGACTCGCAACCACAGCATGATGACTCGAGACCACGGTTACGACTCGCGACCATAACGTGACAAGCCGAAACCACCTGGTTGCGACTCGAGACCAGCTGGTTGCGAGTGGGCTGTTCATTTTGGTTATCGGGCCCATATGTGTATAACTTGGGCTATCTGTTGACTGGATTATGTGTTGTTTAGGCCGGCCCAATAACCCAACGACTGTTTATTTATTTATATGTATGTTACGTGCCAGTATGTGTTTTACGTGAATGCTTGTATACCGAACCTGACCTATACCGGTAACCATGTTAGGACGTGGTGACCAACGTGATTGACAAGTAACCTAAACCTACCGAGCAACCCAAGGTGAGTTCACAACTTAAAAGCATGCGTCCCGGTGGTTTGGGACACGAGACTAAAACAATCCTATCCCCTGGTAAAAGGGGATACCATTTACATACTTTCCCTGGTTATTGGGAACAAAACTTACTTTTCCTTCCCTGGTATTGGGAAACCTTTTGGACAATCCTATCCCCTGGTAAAAGGGGATACCATTTACATACTTTCCCTGGTTATTGGGAACAAAACTTACTTTTCCTTCCCGGGTATTGGGAAACCTTTTGGTTAATTACTGTTTATACGGATTGCAACTAACGGCACTAAACGAAACTCTATCACTCAAGTCCCTACTACAAATACCGATTAGTCGCCGGGTTAGGCGAGCGGGTTATTAGTTGATAGCGCTATTTAGGTGTTTACCAGCCTCACACCGTGCCCTGGTTTGGGATCGGTCGTGAACTAATAGACTCAGAAATCCGTCAATGATGATAGAACATTGACATCGGGGCATCCTGCGGATACGCAACGGTTACCCAGTGTTCGGTATTGGAAAAACAGTTTAGTCGCTAACTTTTGGGGTAGCTCCCCAGGGCATGTATAAACGGATAAATTAACCGGTGAAACAAGTTTTTAGTAATTAAAACTGGACAACTAGTGAACTCACTCAGCATTATTGTTGACTCCTTACTGCATGCTTTGCAGGTAGCCAATGATTCAGGAGCTGCTGCTTGGGGATGTGTAGTGTTCGTCAAAACCCGTGTGTTGGGATAACTGTTTTGAACAATGAACTGCCTTTAAAACTATTTTGGTTTATGCTTCCGCTGTTTTGTTAAACTAATTACCGAATCTAAACTCTAATGTTGCTAATTACCCCGGATATTAAATATTTCTATTATTAATTAAATGCTCAGTATAATTGGTGGCTGGATCCTGGTCAGTCACGCCCCCGAAGCGGGTGTTATCCGCAGGTGGATTTTGGGGGTGTGACAGATTGGTATCAGAGCCATTGGTTATAGTGAACTTGGTTTTAAAAGGGGAAAATCTTTTTGGAGAAAACCAGACTATAACCCGTGACTCGTGACGACACTACACTCCAAGTACAAGGCTCAACACTTTTGACCTCATAGCTCGGACCAGTGTTTACTTGTTTGCTTACTTTATGTTTCCTGTTTCGCTATACGTACTAGTATGCCTAACTAGTGAACGCCCACATACGATATTGCATGTGATTGCACGTTAGCACACCAATATGAATTCATGAACACTTTCTCGTATCATGTGATTGATAGGGTGGTAATTCCCTAAACCTCCATGACTTACACTACTTGATACTCTTTGAAATCTACTCGAGTGTGGGGAACCATTTGACATGAGTTAAGAGGAGCTGAGATGAACATGCAAATCACAATATTATTGTGGGTGCACACATAATAATATAGTGGGGTGGATGTGAGTCCCAGTGAGGCTTAACAAGTGAAAAAGGGGTTCCGTTTCGTTATTTGTATGATGAGAAACACAACAAGTCCATAGGAGCCGTAGCAGTGATTGTCTCCTACTCGAACACGATCTTTTCACTTCTCCCTGCACCCCTTTCGAACCTCGATGCTATCGAGTATTACCTGAACACCCATATGAACGCCTAGCGAACTGTGTAGAACATTAGGTGCTTGTACGAACATCCCCGGGATGGATGTTGAAACGACAAAGATTGGTCTATATCCTTCTCACCTTTCTTCGCTTGCTGGAACTTAACGTGTTGACATCTTAAATGCGATCACTTCTGCAACGCTATCTCAACATACCGTGTATTACTCAGTCAAGAGGGTAGACGTAGTACCTTACTGGCTTCAGCATTTGAACGACCCTAGTCACCGACGACGAGCATCAGCGAATTGACTCCAATCGAACCCTTAACCCTAGTCAGCGGCTCATAGGAGCCAGCTCTTACGAATCAGTCGGGCCATAAGCGGTGACAGTTGACAATGGTGCGGAAACGCGTAACGGCCAGCTCAATAAGTACACCTTGGGACGCGGCACGGAAACGTGACAAGATGGACTTGTCAGTGAAGGATCGTAGCGCACCATTTCGAGCAACGACATCAGAAACAACAGTCGCGACAACATCAAGGTCAACAACCAGGGGAATGATGATAGTAATGGGAATCCTCGCAACCGTAACAACATTGGAAATAATGCTCGTGGAAGGGCATTTAGGATTGGCGCAGGCGACGCCAGGCATAGTAGCAACATGGTAGCTTGTATGAGTAGTTGTTTGCTTCATCTCTATTCTGCTTGACCCTGATACTTCTTGAAACCGAACCAGATGTGGAATCGACAGATGGCAAGTCAAATAGAATCTCAAAAGTTCGTTAGGATGTAAACACGACCTTGTGGGACGAGTGCCCAATGTCGACCTTCCTTCTACCACACACGATGGTTACAACGCAGTAGTTAGTGTGAATTGGTTACCCAGGAATCACGCGAATATACCCAGTGAGGAGAAAACTTTGTGTGGAGAATCGGCATTTGTTCTAAAGCATCAGAGTAGTTCAATAGTTAGCGTCATTTCAGCTGTGAAGGCCAGAAGTGTCTACAGAGGGATTACTCCGCTGTGTTAGCAACCGCTACGGATGTTAAGGCTAAGGAAAGGTGGATCGAGGATCCACCAGTTGTTCGTTGTTTCTCTCGGCGTGCTATCCGAGGAACATTCAGTTTTTCTTCCGAAAATTTGTTAGGCGGAATCTCAGTTTGATCTCACGTCTGAGGCAGCCCTGATTACTTGTACCTTTACCATTTTGCGCCAGGAAGGTCGCAAGATCTATCAAAGCAACTATAGGAACCGTGGGGCAGGAGTTTTGTAGGGTCTAGTTCTTCGCTTTGGGGGAGCCCCACTTATCCTAGGGAAGATGGGCCTTTTCGTGTGTATACTGACTATTAAGAACTCATCAAGGTGACAGCCCATAACCGTTTGTCTCGATCCTGTATTGGCAACCTGTTGACCAGTTACATGGGTCATGCTCCTATGTAAAGATTGAGTAGCGAACGAACTAACATCAGATGGAAGTCCAAAGGGAGGATGTTCCTAAAACGGCATAGTGAACGCAATAAGGCCATTTCCAGGAGACACCGGATGAATTATTCCATGACCTTTTGGGGTGAACAACCCACCAGCTGCGTTATGGATCACACTGCAACTGTGTTTATCTAGTACGTTTTGAATCACTTCTAGGAGAAAGGGGCACCTTGAACAACACTTGTATTCCATTGTAGAGCTTCTAGGGGAGGAGCGTCTACGTGCGAAGTCTACCTAAGTATGACTTCAGGATTCGGGAAGTACACATTTTCTTTTATCAAACAACGAAGTGGGAATACACATGGATCTCGCTAAGATCCATTTTGTTAGGAACTGATCAACATCAAAGATCCCTTCGAGGATACAGGAGTTTCTTGGTCCCACTAGATACTAACGCAGCTTAATCACAAGATATTCGAAGGTCGCACAGCTTAAGTCTCGTTGGCACAGCAGGGTGTTGTGTTCGTGAAAGACCAAAACAGGAGGACGTCTTTTCAGCTTTCGAATCCCAACTTTGTAATGCACTGAGCATCATCTTCACCCTAGGGTACGGGTGATCTAGCGGTATACCATGATGCTTCGAATCAGGATCCCAGTTGCACATGGATGCAACGCGAGAAAGTTATTGCTTACGCCTCTCGACAACTTAGGACGCACGAAAGGAACTACACAACGCTTGATTTGGAACTGGGAGCAGTGATCTTCGCACTTAAGCTATGACGGCATTACCTATACGGAACCAAGTGCGCCACCTACACCGACCACAGAAGTTTAGAACACATATTCAAGCAGAAGGAACTGAATATGCGACAGCGACGATGGGGCGAACTGCTGAATGATTACGAGTGCTCTATCAGGTATCACCCGGGCAAGGCCAATGTAGTGGCAGACGCCCTCAGTCGGAAGGACACTACGCCTAAGCGCGTAAGAGCTTTACAACTCACGATCCATTCTAGTCTACCTTCGCAAATACGAGCTGCTCAGATAGAAGCACTGAAACCAGAGAACGTTAGAGCTGAAGCCCTATGCGGGTCAAGGCAACGCTTAGAACAGAAGGAAGACGGTGCTTATTATGTAACAGGACGCATTTGGGTCCCACTCTATGGCGACTTACGGGAACTTGCGATGAATAAAGCGCACAAATCTCGCTACTCAGTACACCCTGGTTCGGACAAGGTGTACCACGATATTAAGACTACGTATTGGTGGCCTAGCATGAAGGCCCACATAGCAACTTACGTCAGCAAGTGTTTGACTTATGCGAGAGTCAAGACGGAATATCAGAAACCCTCAGGCCTACTCCAACAACCAGAGATACCACAATGGAAATGGGAGCAAATTTCCATGGAATTCGTTACTGGCCTACCTAAATCACAGCGCGGAAACAACACTATCTGGGTGATCGTGGATCGTCTCACGAAATCCGCACACTTCTTGGCAATCGAAGACAACAGATAAATTCTCCACTCTGGCGAAGATACCTCAAGGAAGTGGTTTCGAGGCACGGGGTGCCCACCTCTATCATCTCTGATCGAGATGCACGTTTTACTTCGGAACTGTGGCAAGCAATGCACAAGTCTTTTGGCTCACGTTTAGATATGAGCACAGCGTATCACCCACAGACGGACGGGCAGTCCGAACGCTCTATGCAAACATTAAAAGACATGCTTCGCGCTAGTGTAAACGACTTTGGCAACAGCTGGGAAAGGCATCTGCCACTCGTGGAATTCTCGTATAATAACAGCTACCACACCAGCATTAAAGCTGCTCCGTTTGAGGCATTGTACGGACGTAAATGCCGGTCACCTCTTTGTTGGGCAGAGGTGGGGGATAGTCAAACCACTGGTCCAGAACATGTGGTAGACACTACTGAGCGGATTGCTCAAATACGACAACGCATGGCGGCCGCTCGTGACCGTCAGAAGGCCTACGCCGATAAGGGCAGGAAACCACTTGAGCTCCAGGTTGGGGAGCGGGTATCACTCAAAGTTTCACCCTGGAAGGGTGTGGTTCGTTTTGGTAAACGAGGCAAACTCAACCCACGGTACGTTGGACCTTTCGAAATCCTTGAGAAAATAGGCAAGGTGGCCTACAGACTGAACTTACCAGCAGAACTCGGTGCAGTTCATAACGTTTTCCATGTGTCGAATCTGAAGAAGTGTCTGTCAGATGAGACGCACGTAGTTCCCCTGAAGGAACTCACGATCGACGAACAGTTGAAATTCGTCGAAGAACCTGTCGAAATCACGGACCGGGATGTTAAGGTCCTCAAGAGCACTAGAATACCTCTTGTTCGAGTTCGTTGGAACTCACGGCGCGGCCCAGAGTTTACCTGGGAGCGCGAAGATCGGATGAAACAAAAATATCCCCAACTGTTTGAGAACAGTACAAACGCTACAGAGGCTGAAGCTACGGAATTTCGGGACGAAATTCAAGATCAACGGGGGGTGGATGTGACACCCCAGGATAACCGGGAAAACCTTACAACTTGACTAGCTTCCTCAGTGAGTGCCATCAAATTTCGGGACGAAATTTCTTTCAACTTGGGGATGATGTGACAACCCGAAATCTAGAACTTTTCGTTGTGTCGTGATGTAACTTGTTTGTACATTATGTGACTAGTGACTGACTAAACTTAATGATAACGTGAATCTCTATGTGATATGTGCTTTGTTATGTGTGCATTGGTATGTATATATGTATGTGTTATATGTGAGCCGAGAACCCAACCCGAGAACAAGGAACCCGACTCGAGACCATGAGGTCTCGAGTGATTTGTGACCATGACTCGCAACCGGGCGGTTGCGAGTGGGCCTTTGGGCCGTAACCGGCTTGGGCCGAAACCCCAGGCCCAAACCGAAACATCCCTTGGTATATATACCCCACCTTCCCCACTTTCCTTCACTTTACACAAACACACACTCCTCCTATTTTTCTCTCAACTAGAAACCTTCAACAACAACACCACTCTTCTTCTCTTTTCGGTTCAAGCAAGGATCCCGGACAAGAAACTCGGTCAAGGCTATCACTCGGACACTTCATCTTCTCTCATTTCCTTCCTTTCTTTCGGCTCATCCTCCTTCTTCACAACCGGTTAGTGTTGTTACTATGTGCATGAGATTTATGTTTGTTGTATGAACTAGAAATGCTTGGTTAGAATGATTATGCATGATTCTTAGGTTGATTTGTAAAGTTTGACAATATTTGGTAACATGTTTACGAAAATGGTAGTTTAAGAATGATAATGCCTAACCATACTATGCTTCATTGTTTCCTTGTAAAAATAATGATGTTAAACTTAAGATTTCGGATATAATGTATGTTTTGCATGTTGATCTTGCTAAAACATGTGATTTTGGTTCATAAATATATGATTATGTTGATATGAAAACCCTAGAAAATGATGAACATAAGATGAACTTGTTTGAATATGACTTGAAGATGTAAAAATGGCAAAGTTTGATCTATCTTTACTAGTAATCAGATTAGGAAAAAGTGTTGGTGGAACCTTATTGGTTGTTTCCTAATCTGGGTCTGAATACGTGGTACAATTTCGGACTGTTGCATCTGCATCATCACGTGTACGTGAAAGGGACAGTTTACGACTCGCAACCGCACCGTTGCGACTCGCAACCAAGGCAAGACAACTCGAGACCACGTAGTTGCGACTCGCAACCACTGCATGACTACTCGAAACCACAAGATTGCGACTCGAGACTACGTCGGTTGCGACTCGCAACCACAGCATGATGACTCGAGACCACGGTTACGACTCGCGACCATAACGTGACAAGCCGAAACCACCTGGTTGCGACTCGAGACCAGCTGGTTGCGAGTGGGCTGTTCATTTTGGTTATCGGGCCCATATGTGTATAACTTGGGCTATCTGTTGACTGGATTATGTGTTGTTTAGGCCGGCCCAATAACCCAACGACTGTTTATTTATTTATATGTATGTTACGTGCCAGTATGTGTTTTACGTGAATGCTTGTATACCGAACCTGACCTATACCGGTAACCATGTTAGGACGTGGTGACCAACGTGATTGACAAGTAACCTAAACCTACCGAGCAACCCAAGGTGAGTTCACAACTTAAAAGCATGCGTCCCGGTGGTTTGGGACACGAGACTAAAACAATCCTATCCCCTGGTAAAAGGGGATACCATTTACATACTTTCCCTGGTTATTGGGAACAAAACTTACTTTTCCTTCCCTGGTATTGGGAAACCTTTTGGACAATCCTATCCCCTGGTAAAAGGGGATACCATTTACATACTTTCCCTGGTTATTGGGAACAAAACTTACTTTTCCTTCCCGGGTATTGGGAAACCTTTTGGTTAATTACTGTTTATACGGATTGCAACTAACGGCACTAAACGAAACTCTATCACTCAAGTCCCTACTACAAATACCGATTAGTCGCCGGGTTAGGCGAGCGGGTTATTAGTTGATAGCGCTATTTAGGTGTTTACCAGCCTCACACCGTGCCCTGGTTTGGGATCGGTCGTGAACTAATAGACTCAGAAATCCGTCAATGATGATAGAACATTGACATCGGGGCATCCTGCGGATACGCAACGGTTACCCAGTGTTCGGTATTGGAAAAACAGTTTAGTCGCTAACTTTTGGGGTAGCTCCCCAGGGCATGTATAAACGGATAAATTAACCGGTGAAACAAGTTTTTAGTAATTAAAACTGGACAACTAGTGAACTCACTCAGCATTATTGTTGACTCCTTACTGCATGCTTTGCAGGTAGCCAATGATTCAGGAGCTGCTGCTTGGGGATGTGTAGTGTTCGTCAAAACCCGTGTGTTGGGATAACTGTTTTGAACAATGAACTGCCTTTAAAACTATTTTGGTTTATGCTTCCGCTGTTTTGTTAAACTAATTACCGAATCTAAACTCTAATGTTGCTAATTACCCCGGATATTAAATATTTCTATTATTAATTAAATGCTCAGTATAATTGGTGGCTGGATCCTGGTCAGTCGCGCCCCCGAAGCGGGTGTTATCCGCAGGTGGATTTTGGGGGTGTGACATTTATTATTCTACTTTATGATAACATAAAACGAAAAGGTATTTAGTAAATCAAAATATCACCTATCTTTAATCAAACATTTTGATTAAAATCATCTGAATACAATTATATATTAAGACGAAAATACACTAACTTTATTGTCTTTTCATGTATTCTTACAAATCACCCATCACAGCACATTGAATTTCTCATATCATAATTCAATATTTGACGAATCATTTTCATGTTTTCATTTCATTTTGAACACTGTCAATCTTAAGTCTTCCTTAGGTGCCAATCAAGTAAGTTTTTCTTCTGACAAAGAATTTTATTAATTCCAAAAAGTTCTTCACATTCATTCTAAAAATCTATAGATCATATATCTTTTGGCTTAAACATAATCACCTTGGAAACTATATCATTTCACTGGAATATCTCATCTATTGAAATATCCAAATTCGCTTCCTTGAAACTCTCAATTTCGAAAACGGTGAATTTATTCGGTCATCATAATTATTGAATTCTTTCAATCATTATAAACACTTTGTAGCATCCGAATAGATTTGTAGCCTGTGCTAAACCCTATTCATACGCCATTCGTTTGATTTGTCATATTCTTGGTACAATTATGTACTCAGATTATGATACACTAAACTCTATTGTCCAGTACAATTTAAGTAAACAATATTGATTTTCGGATAATCATTAACAAATCATTTTCCATACTTCCATTCACAAATAGATATTTATCAATTCAGAACCTTCCTTAATTGATCAAAGAAAATTCATTTCGGATATTGAATCCAATTGTTCCTATAAGTCATTTTTATTTTCAAAATTCATACCCTCAAAATATCCTTTGATTCCATTTCACGATACATTGTTTCTCTTAATTAGAAGAAGAAACATAACCCAAGAAAATATCATAGTCCAAATCTCGAGGACGAGATTTTTATTAAGGTGGGGAGGATGTAACAACTCTCACTAAAATTAATACTTAGTATGATAATTATCCAATAAGGAAACCCTAATTGAGACACCCAAGTGATTCTGCATAAACCCTAAAATTTCCAGAACAATCGGAATCAGGATCAGGGCCCCTAAAACTCAAAGGGGGTAAAACCCAACCTAACGATTATCAACATAAAACGTTGTTTAATTCTTATTGGTCAAAATCATCAAGTCAGCAAGGCTAGTCCCGAACCCAGGCAACCTATAAATAGAGTGCTTCCCTTACGGACCGTAAGGGATATGGCTTACGGTCCGTAAGCCTGCCAAATTTCGTATATAAATAGCAGACATTGGCATTCGATTTCTGCTGTTCAAACGACGTTCAATTTCTCAATTGACGTCGAGTCATTCACTGTACAACACACAAATCACTAATTAGTGTAGCGGGGTGCTGCTACGATGCCGGGTATTAACTCGATCGCTGTTCAATTCTTTTCTTTCCGTCAGCTTTTATTTTTGTAAATAATAGCTCGGGATTTTGCCCTCTAAATCCCTAAACTCTGCCCGTTATTAGGGTAATAACTCTAATCACTGGTACGATACTTTATCCGATTGATTATAACTATCCAACGATTGTCTGAGTGCTGCTCAAATTGAGTTATACTTTGTTATTCATCGTGATTTCGACTTGAATGTTTGAGTGCTGTCCGAACTCGGGCTATACTCTGTCATTCGTTGTGAATCCGCTGAATTGTTAAGTATTGCACTTGTAAATCGTTGTGAGGGTTCCTATCTCGTGATTATCGTTAAAGTTGAATTGAGTTAATACACTAATACGAGTTCCATTGTGTCTAGAAATTAGAACTCGTAATCAGGAAACTGCTAGAATACTTAATAGTTAAATAAACTTTGCAGTTAAGTTAGCTGAGTAGATTAATTAATTTGTTAATTAAATTAAGTATGATTAATTAATTAGTTAATCAAGATTAATTAAGTTAATCGAGACTAATTAAGCTAAACTAGATTAATTAAGCTAAGTACAATTAATTAATATTAAGCAGGATTCATTAATCAGCTAAGCAAGATTTATTAAACACCTAAATAAATAAATATACATATATATAATAGATAATATCAAAGGAAGGTGCTAAGAAGGTGTAAGAGGATAGATATAAGTGAATAGGAAGCTTCCTAGAAGATGCATAAGTAACTTCCTAGAAAAGCTACAGGAAACTTCCTAGAACTTTCATACTTCTTGCCTATAAATAGGAAGCTTAGGAATTCATTTCCTTTGTTCATTTCTTTCTTCTTTTCTCTATACGTTGGTGTTCTAACCAATAATCACCGATGCGATGCTCTGTCCGATCGATTCATGAACCATCCAACGAATACCGAAGTGCTGTGCTTTGTGAATTTCGTTAAACGGATGCCAAAGTATTATACTTTGAGAGTTCGTTAAATGGATGCCAAAGTACTATACTTTGTGATTTCGGTAAACGGAATCCAAAGTGTTACACTTTGTGAAATTCGTTAAGGTTCTAATCTCGTGACTACCGTTAAGGTCTGATTTGGGTTTTACACAAATACGTATTCCATTCTGTTAAACTATATGTTTAACTAACAAAAATACTCCCAACTACACACTCACAATCAAACAAACTATTAAATCATCAGAAGATCCAGAATAATAAAGTGCATGCTTAATAATCGGAAGAAGTAGAATCAAGAAGCTTGTTAACTCAATCTTGCATGCTTATAAAGTGAGTCATTCTCTTTTTATCAACTGTTTTACAAAACTCCAAATTATTTTCCAAAGTTATAATTACAGGGATTAAGTCTATGTAATCACCAAAATACAGCCGGTATGTGGGGTTTTGTATACATTACTTGTTTCCCGTCACACTTAGACAAACGGGTGGCCAAGGGGTGATCTGACCACAGTCACAGACACCATTGGACAAATGGGCTAGCCAATGGATGGTCGAGTGACAAATACTGTGGGTAGTTGGTTTGATATCAGAAACATTGTAATTCCCCTTAATACTGTAGATTATAACAAATGTGTCGTTTTCAGTAAAATGAATGATTCACTCAGTATTTCCCGCTAACAAAACCTTTTTTAAAACACGTTTCAGGTAATTATAGTAGATTGGCGTAAGGATTGGATCCGGCACTGAAAGGACTTCAAGAAGTGGCTTATTTTATTAATTAAATCAAATTAAGAAATACTGTTTTTATTAAAAGCTACCTTTGTAAAACATGGAATTTATTCCATCTATTTAAATAAAATCCGGTGTTTCTAAACTCTGATATTTTTCCTAACTCACGGTCCTGATGAAATTTCCGCTGCAATGTTTTTCAAAATAATCACCGGTACCACTGGACTGCTCACGGCACCGATTCCGGCCAGGATGGGGTCGGGGGTCGTGACACACACCTTTCAAGACGCCTCGTATAGACCTATACGAGGCGTATTACCTTTTTCAATTTCCAAGAGAATCTCTCATTATTTCATATTTTGTCTTATTTGCCTCGTATATGCCTCGTATAGGTCTATACTGGGCGTCTAGACGTAAAAAGACTATTTAACCCCTGATTTAGGCCTATACTGGGGTAAATTGGTCTTTTTTGCCTCTTATATATGCCTAGTATAGGCCTATATGAGGCGTATGTATATAATTCAAATTACCATTTTACCCCTGAGTTAGGCCTATACTGGGGGCAAAACATGGCTATAATGGTCTTTTGGACACCAGTATACGCCCAGTATAGCCCTATACTGGGCGTCTATTTTTTTTGTTTTCTCTTTTTAAATATTTAAAAAGAGAAAACAAAAAAAAAATAAAAATAGACGCCCAGTATAGGGCTATACTGGGCCTATACGAGGGGTCCAAAAGACCACTATAACCCTGTTTTGCCACCAGTATAGGCCTAATTCAGGGGTATAATGGTATTTTGGTCCACATAGACGCCCAGTATAGCCCTATACTGGGCGTCTATTTTTATTTTTTTTTGTTTTCTCTTTTTAAATATTAATAACACTAATATTAACTATAAAAAACTCATATTAATATCGATAACACTAATATTAATTATAAAAAACTCATATTAATTATAATAACACTAATATTAATTATACAATGCCTATACGAGAGCTATACGAGACTTATACTACACTATACGATACGATACAACACGATAGGCCTATACAAGACCTATACGAGACTTATACTACACTATATGATACGATACGATGCGATACAACACGATACTATAGGATACGATACTACATCCATAGGCCCATACAATGCCTATACGAGACCTATACGAGACTTATACTACACTATACTATACGATACGATACAATACAATACGATAAAAGACTATATGATAAGATACAACACTCGTATAGGCATGTAGGTGTAGTATAGGTCTCGTATAGGACTATAGGTGTGGTTTAGGTCCCGTATAGGCCTATAGGCGTATACAAGACCTATATGGGACCTATACGAGACTTATACTATACACTGTACGATACAATACCATACCATACTATACGATACAATATGATACAATACGATACTATCGTTTCATATAGTGTAGTATAGGTCCCTTATAGGTCTTGTATAGGCCTATCAGCGTATACGGGTGTTGTATCTTATCATATAGTCTCGTATCGTATTGTATCGTATCGTATAGTATAGTGTAGTATAAGTCTCGTATAGGCATTGTATGGGCCTACGGATGTAGTATCGTATCCTAAAGTATCATGTTGTATGGCATCGTATCGTATAGTGTAGTATAAGTCTCGTATAGTTCTTGTATAGACCTATCGTGTTGTATCGTATCGTATAGTATAGTATAAGTCTCGTATAGGTCTCATATAGGTATCGTATAATTAATATTAGTGTTATTATAATTAATATGAGTTTTTTTATAATTAATATTAGTGTTATTGATATTAATATGAGTTTTTTATAGTTATTATTAGTGTTATTATATTTAAAAAAAGAAAACAAAAAAAAATAAAAATAGACGCCCAGTATAGGGCTATACTGGGCGTCTATGTGGACCAAAAGACCATTATACCCCTGAATTAGGCCTATACTGGGGGCAAAACAGGGCTATAATGGTCTTTTGGACCCATCGTATAGCCCCAGTATAGCCCTATACTGGGCGTCTATTTTTATTTTTTTTGTTTTCTCTTTAACAAAAAAAAAAATAAAAATAGATGCTCAGTATAGGGCTATACTGGGGCTATACGATGGGTCCAAAAGACCATTATAGCCCTGTTTTGCCCCCAGTATAGGCCTAATTCAGGGCTATAATGGTCTTTTGGACACCAGTATAGCCCTATACTGGGCGTCTATTTTTATTTTTTTTTGTTTTCTCCTTTTAAATATTTAAAAAAAGAAAACAAAAAAAAATAAAAATAGACGCCCAGTATAGGGCTATACTTGACCTATACGAGGGGTCCAAAAGACCTTTATAACCCTGTTTTGCCCCCCAGTATAGGCCTACTTAGACGCCCAGTATAGCCCTATACTGGGCGTCTATTTTTATTTTTTTTGTTTTCTCTTTTTAAATATCAATAACACTAATATTAACTATAAAAAACTCATATTAATATCAATAACACTAATATTAATTATAAAAAAACTTATATTAATTATAATAACACTAATATTAGTTATACGATGCCTATACGAGACCTATACGAGACTTATACTATACTATACGATACGATACAACACGATAGGCTTATACAAGACCTATACGAGACTTATACTACACTATACTATACGATACCATGCGATACAACACAATACTATAGGATACGATACTACATCCATAGGCCCATACAATGCCTATACGAGACCTATACGAGATTTATACTACACTATATGATACGATGGTATCGTACTGTATCGTATTGTATCGTATCGTATTGTATCGTATTGTATCGTATAGTATTGTATCGCATTGTATTGTATCGTATAGTGTATAGTATAAGTCTCGTATAGGTCCTATATAGGTCTATACGAGACTTATACGAGTCTTATACTACACTATACGATACAATACAATATGATACGATACTATAGGATATGATACAACGCTCGTATACGTCGATAGGCCTATACAAGACCTATAAGGGACCTATACGAGACCTATACTACACTATATGTTAAAAACAATGTAATATTTCTACGATCGAATATTTTTAAAGGCCGGTCTTGAAAACGGTAAAATATTTTTATAAAAAAATAAAACTTTTCTTAAAAAACAACTCAAATTACCCCACCAAAACACCCATATTTTTACTCAAAAAAACATCACCCTCCAAAAACAATCAAATTACCCTAAAAAAAATCCATTTTTCAACTCAAAAAAACACCAACGAGGGGTCCTAATATTAATTATTTAAAATAAAAAAACTTGTTTTTGTATAAAAGTTTGCTAAAACGATTAATATTGTATAAAATGTTTGTTAAAAAAAAAGAAAAAAAACCCCTTATATACGCCCAGTATAGGCCTATACGAGGCATATAAGGGGCAAAGTGTCATATATGAGACCTATACGAGGGGCCCTATACGCCTAGTATAGGCCTATACGAGGCATGTTGAAGCAGTCAAACCAGAAGTGGCATGAGTCAGACACTGACTTTGATGTAACCCTATACGCCTCGTATAGGCCTATACAAGGCATATACGAGGCAAAAGGTGTCTAAATAGGCAGATAGGGTGTGTGAATAGGTTGAGCCTATTTCTTTTACTCCCTATTTTGTTTTTTGGTTTTTTCTTCCTATAGAATTTAGAATTGGATTCTTTCAATCTTGAAACTGGATATATTCTACCAAAGGTGGCATATCTAGTGAGTTGGAAAGATGAGGAAGATTGACATCATGAAATTTCAAGAACCAATGATAAAAGATGACTATAAATAGAAGGTTTCCTTGGACAGTCAGTGCAGGTAAAATTGATAAGACAATAAGAAGAGAGGTTCTTACATGAAGAGGAGAGTCTTGTTTGGTAGCCAAGGATGACTTGCCTTAAATCAAGACAAGGTGATAGTAAGTTATAACACCTTGTTTGGCTTATTAGGCAGTCACTCCTTGGCTAACTTGACAGGCTCTTTTTCTCATGTTAGGCCTTGTTTTCTTAATTACAATTGCTGCTGTAGATTTTAAAAATGCAACACCTGATTATAGTGCAGCAAGCCGAAAGTTAAGTGATATCTAACGTATTATATCTAACGTATTTGATAGCCATTTAGGATTTCCCATGTTGCAACGGTAAATTACCACAAAATCAGATACTTTTTGTTAGGTGCCTCTTCAATACGGGGAGCGATTTTTTTTTTCTATTCAATGTGTATATATACTGTAGAGTGACAAAAGGAAAGGGGAGGGTGTTTAAACACTTTTTGGTTAATGTCTGCTGATGCTAGCAATGAATTATTTTGAAATGTTCAATTATTTTTCTGTGTCCGGAATTTTATTTGTAGGCTAGATTATACTCTGGTTTGAAAGGAAATAACGATGATGGACATGGTTATCAATTGAAGAAATATACGCCGAGTGTTGGAAAAGTCGACGGTGAACATGAGGCCAGTTATATTAATTAGGCAACTGAAGATTGACTTGGTTTCTTGGGGCTCAAGACTATGCCTAAGATTTTTTTTTATTTGCTTAAACCTTATATTCTGCATTGTTTTCTTGAAATTCAATATGTAACCCTCTCTATCTTATTTAAGGTGCGCACGCGACCAAGTGGTTTAGGTGAGTCCGAGTTGGGACAAAGTTGTAGGGCGTGTGATCAGGTAATGTTGTAGGTTCTCTTTGTGATGTTGTTCTTGAAACGTGTAGATCTCTTCTAATAATTGGATGTTACATAATAAATAGTAGTAGAGGGTAGGAAATGTAATATGTTGTAATAGAGGGACTGTAGTGTAATATTGTTGTTAGTGTTAGTTGATGGTAGTTATAGAAGATAACAACCCCAAGCTGATGGTTAAGCTTGTGTTGGGTAATTTCCCTCCTTCTCTCTCTGTATTCTCAATTCAGGCTATGAGTTGGTATCAGAGCCAACCGATTCTCATCGGAGCTCATTGATTCCGGCCACCGCCAATATTCCGATCATCTTCTTCAGCGAATTATCTTCAATTTCTGCTCATTTTTCATTGATTCATGGGGTGATCAATTGTTGATCATTCTATTCCATATTATTAATCAGTTGGCTGATTCTTGATTCCTTTCTTTGTTTCTTTTCTCCTAAATTCGGTGTTCAAACACAATTCTTGAATATGACTACTAGAAATCAAGAAGTGGATCGCATTGTGAGGGATGTCAGTCGTTTGGATGAGTTTACAGCCCAAACTCAGGAGAGTTTGCTAAGCTTGAAAGCAGCTTTTGATGCGATGCAAGCAACATTCTTAAAGATGGAGCAACAAGGAACAATGGTACAAAGGAATGAAGGTGATAGAACCAGTAACAATCGATTAACAAAGGTTGAATTTCCAAAATTCAATGGTGATGATGTAGAAGGCTGGTTGTATAAGTGTGAACACTTCTTTTCAATTGATGAAACTCCTGAAAGATACAAAGTCAGATATGCTGTTGTGCATTTAGAAGGAAAAGCTTTGCAGTGGCATCAAGGGTTTATGAAGTCTACTGGGAAACAGATCTGTGATGTAACTTGGGATGAATACACCAGAAATGCATCTACTAGATTTGCTGTAACACTAATAGAAGATGCTATGGGTGCATTCAAGGCGTTGACTCTCAAACTGGTGATTTAGATGAGTACTGTGATAAGTTTTGTCACACCCCCAAAATCCACTTGCGGCGCACCACCGCTTGGAGGTGTGACTGACCAGGATCTTAACCACCAATCACATTGAACTCATGAGTATATTTAAAGAAAAGTTTCATTTATTAACAATAAGTGTTACAACGTTACAATAATTCACAGTTTACAGCGGAAGCATATTTAATTCGTTAAGTGTTTATAAACCACATGTAAAAGCTCTTAGTCTTGTGTTGCGTTTCCATGTAACTCGACCCATGACCACTCCAGCTTCCCAGACAGCAAGTTCCAATGTTAAGCACCTAAAGGCCTGCAAGGCATGTAACAACAAATCAACAACAAAGTTGAGCGAGTTCACAGTTGGTTGTTTAGTTTTACTAGTATCTTTGTTTCCTAAACCATGTCCATAACCAGTGGGGGCTTCCCCATGTGAACCACTAGACCCGTTTACCATATCGACCACTGACTAAAGTAAGTTGGTGCCCTGACGTCAATGTCTATCATCATTGACTTGTGCCCAGATCCATTAGTTCACGCCCGTCCTCTGCGGCACGGTGTGAGGCTTGTCAAACCTAAATAGCGCTATCTAACTAATGACCCGCTCGCCATTGGCCCGACGATTAAGTCGATATAAAAAGGAGGGACTTCATGATAGAGAGTTTTGGTCTAGTATCCGTGTTGTCACCCTTCAGTGAAGAGGGTGTGTACGTAATCCCCAAGCCAGGAGACTACGCAGGTTCCGATTAAGTTCTTAGTACGTGTTGTCACCTTTCAATAAAGAGGGTGTGTACGTGTTCCATACCAGGAGATCACGCAGTTTCAGTTTAAATCCTTTACCCATTCCCAACCCTTGGGAATCCCATGCCTTGTGGAAAGTGTGAACTCACCTTTGCTTTGCTCGGTAGATAAAGCATTTGTCCGAAGTTGGTCAACCATACCCTATTATGGTTATCATTTATTAAGAGGGTGAACAAGTAATCACGTATAAGCTACACATATCTAACACATATTTGTCAAGTAGTTGTACAAGTAACAGTTATATTATAATACCATAACCATACATAGTCCATGTATAAAGGGTGTGGGGTACGAACATTTACATGTGCAACCAATTACAATGCAAACATCATCTCTTCCTTAAAATTTAACCGAAAAAGACAAGGAAACCAATTTAATGGGCAATTTCAACCCACTCAACTTTCAGGTGGGTTATACCTTGTGCTTAAGTAGTGATACATTTATGAAAACCCAGATTCATGCTTTACAAATAACAGTCATCGTATTTGATTCATCATCGTCACTCAACATACTTCTAACGATTATTTGTGTGACATCTAACTATCAGTTTGCGTTAGTTAAAAAAAATCACAATTGATTCGAAACAAACCACAAGAGAGCCATTAGTTTTCATTAAATCAGTTAATGATTATATACATATTCCTATCCTCTCATACACCAATTTGGTTCATCATTATTTGAGTTGTTATGCACATATGTATCTTTTCATAACTAAGAAATCACAGAGAAAATTAGGACAATAATCATTCAAAGGTAACCAGTGTACTCAAATAGCAACATTAAACTATTCTTTCAAAACAACTTTCATATCTAAGCAAACAATCAGTGACCATATACAATCAGGTTTCATGATACACATCAATATTAAAGGTAATACGTTACTGACCGAGAAGTTATGAAGGAACAGGTGTGCGTGTGCGTGTCGCCACTGTTTCTCTTCTTTGAACCACCCGACTCCTCCACGCCACTGTTTCGGATCTGAACCAAAACGCCACTGTCACCGCTCCCGTGACCCAGCTTCAATTGTCGTCACTATTCGAACCAACCCACCACTGTTGCTTCTGTTTGCCGCCATACCACTGCTGTCAGAACCACCACCCATCCTCGGAAAACTGTCGGAAAACGTAGCACCACCGCAGTCTCCGTCGCCGACGGCTGCTCCAGCTCTCTTTCTCCTCAGTCTTTCTCGATCTCTCTCTCTTTCTCCGTTCTTGTCGTCTGGCACCACCGTACGCCACCACCAACAGGTGGTGGCCATTTAATTGCATGCAACGGAGGGGGGGGGTGGGTGTGTGACCGGAAAAACAGGAGGGAACAGGGAGGAGACGATTTTGGGGATGTGGCTTGCCGGAGTGTCTTCACCGAAAATCATTCCGGTGATCGAAATTCGAAAGGAAGTAGGATATGAGGAGGAGTAGATTTCGATTGTAGGTGTGGTAGGTTAGGGTTTAAGATTTGATAACTACACATGCAGTTTACGCATTAGTATAACCGAAACATGGTGAGGCGGTGAGGACTTGTTTTGCGGGCCGTGGATTAAAGAGAGTGGGCTGGGAAAGAGTTGGGCTGCTAGTGTGCCACAAGGGGATCATTTGGGCCGTATACAATGAAACAGAAGTTGAAGTTGTAGCAATTGCTGTTTTAGGTTCATAACATATATATGTATATATACAAACAATAATTAGTGTGTAATTAAGCTTCAACTATATGTATTAACCAAGTTACGGTTCGGGCCTCGTAAGCATCGGGTTACGTGAGTTATGCCATGGTTCAAACGGTCCAGGTCAATTCAACGCTATAAATTAAATAAGTATAAAATAATTTCGCCGAATAAGATCATTATATAGATTGAAATATAAATGCGAAACTAATGGTTTACCTCGAGAATTCGGGTTGTCACATAATAATAATAATAATAATAATAATAATAATAATAATAATAATAATAATAATAATAATAATAATAATAATAATAACAATAATTAAGAATAATAATAAATCACCATTCTCTCGACGATTGGGATGGAGAATACGGGTTGTCACAAGTTTGATCTACTTCTAAACAAGGTAACTTTACCAGATGAATACGCAATCAGTTTATTCATTGAAGGGTTGAAACCAGAAATTAAATGCCATGTTAAAATGTTTAAGCCAAAAACCTTAAGAGAGACTTATTCTTTGGCTAGACTAAAAGAGCAAACAAATAAGACACTGGGCTGGGATGGTTTGAATGTTACCAGCTCTAATGGGTACAAATATAACATTACAAGAACCAATACTATGACTTGTATTGCTAAGCAGCCCGTGCTAGCAACACCTGTCAATTCAGCCCCATCAAATGCATTAGTGTCAAAGAAAGTCACAAATAAGTATATGGATGATAAAAGGGCAAAAGGGGAATGTTTTTACTGCAATGAGAAGTATGTAGCAGGTCATAGCAGAGTTTGTAAGGGTAAGAAACAGTTGTTTTTAGTGGAAGTGGGTGAATATTCTGAAGATGAGGAGTTGGAAGGATTAGAGGAAGAATCTTATGTGCAGGGTGATCCACAGATTTCATTGAATGCCCTTATGGGTATTCCTTCTTATTCCACTATACAAGTCATCGGAACAATTGGTACTAAACAATTGTATATTCTGCTGGATAGTGGATCTACCCACAATTTTATGAGCTGCACTTTGGCTCAAAAATTGAAGTGTCCAGTCAAACAGATCAACAATGTACAAGTTACTGTGGCAGATGGTAATAAAGTAGAGTGTGTAAACGTGTGCAAGGATTTTCAGTGGGTCATGCTAGGCAACTGGTTTACTGCTTTACTGCTGATATGTTAGTGATTGATCTCAATAACTATGATATAGTGCTGGGCATTTAGTGGTTGGAAACCTGAATGACATTATATGGAACTTTAAAAATTTGACTATGAGGTTTAATGTGGCGGGT
The DNA here is from genome assembly GCF_002127325.2 of Helianthus annuus. Classification (NCBI taxonomy): domain Eukaryota; kingdom Viridiplantae; phylum Streptophyta; class Magnoliopsida; order Asterales; family Asteraceae; genus Helianthus; species Helianthus annuus. The sequence continues at coordinate 117,028,912 of NC_035433.2, read as the reverse complement.
CAAGATTTTGAATTAAAAGGAACTAAGAAACAAGGAGTGAGCCTATGTTCAATGGAGAAAATAGCAATGATGATCAAATCACAAGTCAATTTGGTGCAAGCTCAACTATTCACCATGCAAGATCCAGTAGGAGAGCACTATATGTTCCAACCACGAATTGGAGAGGGTCAGAATCATGAAGGGCTTAGCAACCTGTTACAAGAATATGAAGATGTGTTTGAAGTACCTAAAGGATTGCCACCTTCAAGAACCTTTGATCATAAAATTGTGTTAAAAGATGATAAGGTGAATTTGAACCTTAAACCTTATAGTATCCAGGAGCTCAAAAGGATATCATTGAGCAAATGACTCAAGAACTGTTGGACTCAGGGGTAATAAGGCATAGCAGCAGTTCATTTGCTGCACCAGTAGTTCTTGTAAAAAAGAAAGATGGTTCTTGGCGAATGTGTGTGGATTGTTGAAGACTTAATGAGGCAACAGTCAAAGATGTATTTCCTATTCCCTTAATTGAAGAGCTGCTTGATGAGTTACAAGGGGCTAGCATATTTTCTGAACTGGATCTCAGGTCAGGCTATCATCTCATCAGGTTCGAATGTATGAACCTGACATATATAAGACAACTTTTAAGACACATCAAGGGCATTTTGAATTTTTAGTCTTACCATTCGGCCTCACTAATGCCCCAGCTACTTTCCAATCGTTAATGAATGCTACATTCAAGGATGTTTTAAGGAAGTGTGCACTAGTGTTTTTTGATGATATTCTAGTCTATAGTGGCACTTGGCAGCAGCATCTGTTGGACCTTCAAACTGTGATTCATTTAAGGAGAATTAATTCTCTTAAAGCCAAAAGGTCTAAATGCTCCTTTGTAGTGGATAAAGTTGAATATTTGGGCCACATTATAACTAAGGAGGGGGTTTTCACTAATCCTGCTAAGCTAAAGGCAGTGCAAGAATGGCCTGTACCAGCTAATTTTAAAAAATTGAGGGGCTTCTTAGGGTTGGCAGGGTATTACAGAAGATTTGTTAAGGGTTTTGGAACCTTGGCTAAACCTCTTACTGAATTGCTTAAAAAAGAAGCTTTTAAATGGAATGAAGAGGCTCAAGAGGCTTTCTTACAACTTAAAGAGGCTTTAAGTACTCCTCTTGTTTTGAGGTTACCTGATTTTACAAAAAAAAAAAAAAAAATTGTTGTGGAGACTGTTGCATCATCCAAAGGAATTGGGGATGTTTTAATGCAAGAGGGACATCCCTTGGCATACATTAGCAAAGCACTGTCTCTTAAACAACAGAGTGTATCTGTGTATGAGAAAGAACTGTTGGCTATTCTTATGGCAGTCAAACAATGGCACCACTATTTGATTACCAAGCCCTTCATCATCAAGACTGATCATCAAAGTTTAAAGCACTTGTTGGAACAGAAAATTGTGAAACCTTTACAGCAGAAATGGCTTTCCAAATTGTTGGGTTATGACTATGAAATTTGCTATAAGAAAGGAGCTGAGAATATAGCAGCATATGCATTATCAAGAGTGCAAGGAATGGTGTTATTTCAACTCAGTCTTAGCTCCATTGATGCTGCATTATGGAAGAAAATTCAAGATTCTTGGCATCAAGATCCGGATACTAAATATCTTATTTCTAAACTGGAACAGGGTGAAGTGGTATCTAATAGAACATGGGATGGTCAGGTTTTCAAAAGGAAGGGTACGGTGTTGATACCTAATGATCAGTCTTTAAAAACTTATATCATGACCTTATTTCATGCATCTCCCATGGGTGGACACTCGGGCATGGTCCCTAAACTTACAAAAATAAAAGATTATTTTTATTGGAAGGGGTGTTATAGAGATGTGCATCGCTTTGTTAAAGAATGCACTGTTTGTCAAAGAGCCAAATATGAAACCACTGCTTCTCCGGGTTTGTTGCAACCTCTGCCTGTGCCTAATTCTATTTTTAGTGACATCTCTATGGATTTTATCTATGGATTCCCTAGGGTTCAAGGTAAAGATACCATTCTTGTAGTGGTGGATAGGCTCACTAAATTTGGCCATTTTCTGCTCTTAAGTCATCCTTATTCTGCTGCCACTGTTGCAACCACTGTTATGGATAATGTGTTTAAAATACATGGCTGCCCTACAACAATAGTGTCTGATAGGGATCCTGTCTTCTTAAGTGCCTTTTGGAAAGACTTCATGAAACTGCAAGGCATTCAGCTAGCTATGTTATCATCATATCATCCTCAGTCAGATGGTCAGACTGAGGTGTTAAACAGATGCCTGGAATCCTATCTTCGAAGTATGAGTATGGATACCCCATTGAATTGGGTAAAGTGGATTCCTTTGGCTCAATGGTGGTGTAATACCACTTGGCATTCGGCTATCAAAATGTCTCCTTTTGAAACCCTATTTGGAGTTAAACATAATGTCCACATTCCCTATATTCCGGGGGATACTTCAGTGGCAGCAGTGGAGGACTATTACAGGGATAGAGAGGGAATGATTAGGAAACTTAAAGCTAATTTGGAAAGGCCAGGAATCGAATGAAACAAATTGCTGATGGAAAGAGGTCTGACAGAGAATTTAAGCCAGGAGATTGGGTGTATGTTAAATTACACCCTTTTGCACAACATTCTCTCAAAACACATCACAACAGGAAATTATCTCCTAAGTATTTTGGTCCATTTCTGGTTATACAACATATTGGAAAAGTAGCTTACAAATTGGACTTACCAGACAATGCACAAATCCACCACACGTTTCATGTATCACTGTTGAAGAAGGCTCACGGATCCAAGGTGCTGACTGGTCCTATACCTCAGGGTCCTTGCTTTGTGCTGCAACCTCGGGCCGTGTTAGATAAACAAATGGTTAAGAGAGGATCTACGACTGCAATTAAACTGTTGGTTCATTGGGAGGGCTTACCAGTATCAGAAGCTTCTTGGGAGTTCATGGATGATTTTTAAGTGCGATTTCCCAATTTTCGTTTTTGAGGACAAAAAATGTTAAAAGAAGGGGGTATTGTTACATAATAAATAGTAATAGAGGGTAGGAAATGTAATATGCTGTAATAGAGGGACTGTAGTGTAATATTGTTGTTAGTGTTAGTTGATGGTAGTTATAAAAGATAACAACCCCAAGCTGATGGTTAAGCTTGTTTTGGGTAATTTCCCTCCTTCTCTCTGTATTCTCAATTCAGGATATCATTGGAGTGATACTTTCTGGTCACTATAATAAAATGACACTATTAACTGTTTTTCGTTTGTGTAAAGAGGAATGCAAAAAGCATAACCAAACCTGCAACAAGATTTTTAGTTTTGGAGTTCTAAATAATGACCAAGTTATCTGTAAGAGTAAAGTACACGGATGGTCTCTTGGTCCCTGTGGTTTACCAAAATTTTGTATCTGGTCTCTAACTTCTAAAAGTACACATCGTCCCTGTGGTTTGCATTTTGTAACGCATTTAGTCTCCAGCTTTTTTCAAAAGTACAAAGATATTCCCTGTGGTTTGCACTTTGTAACACATTTAGTCCCTAACTTGGATATGCTAAAACCTTTAGATTTATTGGTTAGGGACTAAATACAATACACAGTGCAAGTGATAGGGACTATTTGTGCACTTTCGGGCACGCCTTAGTGTGTTTTGAAGTTCTCGTGAGTCGTGGAGGAGAACACGAATCCATTAATTAATAACCGTATAAGTAATACTTTCAAATAATTTTTATGTTAAAAATTAGTGAAACCCATTATTTTACTTGATTTTTCAACAAAATTCTTCATTTGTTAATTTGTGCATTATGTATGCTTGAGCATTTTAAGCTTGCACCGAGTACATAAACAATAACAATACCGTAATCTATCTGGTACATTGCAAAGAACTCAGATTCTAATATTTCATTAGTAACTAGATGGTGTTAAAGCACCGGATCGATGGCGAACATCAACATTGCACTTGATTCAAGACGCGAAAACCAAAATATGAACAAGATAGAGATATGTAGAAGATGATTCTCTTTATTATTGAATTAGTCATCACAGATTACAAACCAAAAGAGTATAAATCATCTACAAGTTGGTTTAGATCACTAAGATCTAAACCAAGCTTTCTCTCACTAACACATAGAATCCCCCTCTCTCTATATAATGTGCACACTGATGGAGGATGGATGGGATCTTATGTGAGGGTGCACCAAGCTTTCTCAAGGGTTGCCCTAATCTACCCTATACAACATATATATATATATATATATATATATATATATATATATATATATATATATATATATATATATATATATATATACTAGGGACTAAACCCGGACAAAACATATTGTCCGGGATACAAAACAAATAATTCGGACAACAATAATAATCAACATATTCCGAGTTTACCATCATAAACTCAGAACTGATAAAGCTTCCGAATTATTGACTTGGTTGACAAGAACTGATAAAGCACAGTTACCCAGTAGGAACTGCACTTACAGACTCCCCCTTAACTGTTGCTATCAGTTCTGTCTGACACAAATATCTTCAGTCACCGGATACTACACTTACAGACTCCCCCTTGACTGATGATATCATGCCTGCTTTCAACTTTGGCTAAGACTTGATCTTTCTGGCAGAGTATTGCGATCTTCAACCCTTCTAATAAAAGATTTGCTGAGGATCACTTAAGGCTGCTTTGAGAAACTTGAAGAATCCAACATTAAGCACTCTAGATCCTCCCCCTCAAACTACTCCCGAATCAAGTTAACGCGAACCGACCTACAACCACATGTAAGAATATGGCTCGATACATTAATCATCAAACCTAACCGGAAGCAGAAAGAAACATTGGATTTCCAATGTCCAAAACCTTGAACACTTTAAACTTCACTAAGACATGAAGTTCAGTTCCATAACTTAATAACAAACTGAACTCCGTAAATGTACATCCACCATCTTAATCAAAAGTCTTCAACCCTTGATGTATGATCTCATCTAGTCACGTATCCTCATGAATCAATCTCCTATCTTCACGAATCCGTTGAATCCCCGATGGCTTTCATCTCCGATCTTCCCCTCAAATCAAGAAGCCCCACATTATTTCGAGACCAGAACTAATCTTCTCTACTCTAAACAGCAACTTAATAAGGCTCAATCTTCAACTAGTCGTCAACCGAGAATTCAACTTCATCACGTCAATACTTGATTAAAAACATGAACACACTTGACAAAACTCCATCATACATGAGCTTTTTCACGCATAAGCTTTAGATTTACGAAGAAAATAGGAAATTTTTACTCCCCATGTTTCTTCGTAAACTGTCAACCAAGCCAAGTCACGATAATAGTCCAAGATTGCCCCAAAACTCTAGTAAGGACCAAAACTCCGAGAATCGAATCTTGAAAAGAACACCGTGGACAACCATTACCACTTCTCATCCCCTCACTTGATCCGGACAACAAAAGTACCCTGTAACTTTTCGGTAATCCGAAACTGACTTCAAATTTCTGAACTACACAAAATTCTGACTCTTGCTAATTATCCGGTACCCCCGGTAACCCGGCATAACTAGAAAAACTAGGAAGACGCACAAATCGAAACCTCCGAACTACACAAACTTTTAAACTTAACTAAATATCCGGTACCCCAGGTAATCCGGAATTCTAGAAAGTTCGAAATTCGTAAAACCCTAAAGCTTTTGAAACCACGGATCAGATTATCTGAACAGTACAGAATACAAACAGATTCGGAAAAAGCAAAGAAATTCCGAATATAACTCATATATTTGGTTTTTTTTTAATTCACTAACCAAATTCACACCAAGTGAACTCTATGTGAATACAAAATTCTCGGTCATTCTTCGAACAAGTCACAGTGGATCACACCTCTTTGAGCTTAAACCGATGGCACCCACAAACTTCTTCAAAATTGTAGCCTGGACTAATATTTAAGAGCACTCTAAAAATTTATTTAGAGTGGCGATATTAGCCCAAACTTGAACACTTTATCACCGCCCAAATCAATATCCGAAATTGACGCGATCGAAAAAGCCCAAATCAAATATTCTACCTTCACATGGCCCCAATATTGATGACTAGACCAGGCCCATTATCAAAACAAACTAATCTAACAAAATAATAGTCATTGGCCCACTAGACAATCAAAATTAATTTCTTCATTAGTCCATAAATGTTATTTAATTCTCAGCTAACATTCACATCGAATTACTAAGAATTTCCAATTCAAATTGTAAATGCTATTTAATACCCCAAAACTTTCAATTTGCCTTTTTTCGAAAATTGCAAGCTGTCAACAATTTATTTTTATAAATTTCTACTCTCAAGAATATATCAATTTCCTTTATCAAGATTAGGAACTGTCCTTTTTGCTCGGAATGCGAGGAAACTGTCGATCACATCTTCACGGCTTGTAGCTTCGCGGTGGTTATCTGGCAGCACCTATCGGTGTGGTGTGGGATTCCGAGTTTGTTCGCATTTTCCTTCAAGGACCTTCTGGAGTTTCAGCTTTTTACTGGGTTATCGGGTAAAAAGAAAGAAGTGCTGTACGGGCTGATCATCATTGTTTGCTGGAGCATCTGGAGATCTAGAAACGGTATTAGGTTCAACAACAAAGAGGCTCGGGTTGAAGACGTCATCTCGGAAATTAAAGCTTGCGGTTTCCTTTGGGCTAAAAATAGAGCGAAACTTGGTCATTTGTCTTGGTCCGATTGGTGTAAATTTGTAATTATGTAAAGTCTGTGTTGGTGTTTTCTGTTTGGCTGGCCCGTTTTGTGGGTTGTCGGTTTTTATGAAATTTGCCTTTCAAAAAAAAGATTAGGAACTGTCCTCATCAAACTTTTTTCATCATTTTTTATTAATATGATATTTCCAAGACAATCTTTAAACGTTGCACACTTTGATGGAAATTTGGACAACTATTAAAACTTCCGAACAAATAGGAACTTTAATTCCTTCCGAATTTAATTCCTTCCTTCCGGATAAATCACTTTCCGAATTTAATTCCTTCCTTCCGGATAAATCACAAACCAAAACTTCGAAACACAAACTTGGAATGATGTTGTCTTAATAATAAAGAATACCAATAAACTCGGAACCGGTACTAAATTCGGAACAATGTACAACTTGGAATAGATAACTCAGACACAAACAACCCCGGAATCAGTTAACTCGGACCAACTGAAACTCGAAAAACCCGGACAATTTTCTGAACTACAACTCGGAAAACCTTTGAATTAATAACCCGGGCACCAGAAAAACAACAAACCCAGACCAAGATTTATAAAGGAAAACCCGGAGCTTACTTATGTGCGAAGGAAATAACCTCGGACAAAGAGTTTAATCAAAACAAAAACCCGGACGCACTGTTTATTCTTAACAGAACCCGAATGAATCACTTAAAGCAAAACCCCGGACCCAAGTTATCCGGAACTATGGAAACCCGGACCCAAAAACAGTCAAGGTGAAGAAAACTCGGAACTTTGATTCTCCAGAAACTCGGAATGGGCTTAATTCTAGGAGGATTATAGTAATTCGGAAGGCACATAGTCCGGAATACACAATTCTTTTTCTGGATTATCTTACCAAAATGTGACTGCACATTAAGGTTATTGATAGTCTGGAAGTCACAGAAATTCGAAACAGGTAATGCTGAAGGAAACTCGGAAGGCACTTTAACACTTACAGAAATCCGGACAGCTTCAGTTTCAGATCAAAACCCTAGATCTACCAAAATAAAACCCAATAGTTCTCTCAAAAACAACTCGAAGTTCTTCATATCTAGACCAAAAACTTCACGTCTTCATGATGTTTGGCGGAAACAAACATCAAATCAAGAGCAATGGTGATTCGGAAGGTGGTTAGACCATTCCGAATCGGTAACCATGCACTGATACCACTGTTAAAGCACCGGATGACGAACATCAACATTGCACTTGATTCAAGACGCGAAAACCAAAATATGAACAAGATAGAAATATGTAGAAGATGAATCTCTTTATTATTGAATCAGTAATCACAGATTATAAACCAAAAGAGTATACATCATCTACAAGTTGGTTTAGATCACTATGATCTAAACCAAGCTTTCTCTCACTAACACATAGAATCCCTCTCTCTCTATAGAATGTGCACACTGATGGAGGATGGATGGGATCTTATGAGAGGTGCACCAAGCTTTCTCAAGGGTTGCCCTAATCTACCCTATACAACACATATATATAGACTAGGGACTAAACCCGGACAAAACATGTTGTCCGGGATACAAAATAAATAATTCGGACAACAATAATAATCAACATATTCCGAGTTTAACATCATAAACTCAGAACTGATAAAGCTTCCGAATTATTGACTTGGCTTTGACTTTGTTGACAAGAACTGATAAAGCACAGTTACCCAGCAGGAACTGCACTTACAGACTCCCCCTTAATTGTTGCTATCAGTTCTGTCTGACACAAATATCTTTAGTCACCGGATACTACACTTACAGATGGAACCCCCGCCGCGTTGCGGCCGGTGGCATACAAATTAAGACGTGACGTATACAAACGTTGTGGCAGGTAATGTTAGATAGTATTAAACATTAACCATGTAAAACCTATGACATTTCAAAATATTTCAAAACATTAAACATTAACCATGTAAAACCTATAACATTTCGAAACTTAAAAAAAATTAATCAAGTTGATTAACCATGTAAAATTTATGACATTTCAAAACTTAAAAAAACATCAATCAAGTTGAATTACAAAAAAAAAAAAAAAAAGATATAGACATGTTTCATAAAGTAAACAACATTACAGTACAAAATGTTGATGATTGATGGTGATAAACAATCTTCTTTAGCTCCACCGCTCTCGTTAACAGTACTTCTGAACTATGTTCTCATATTGAATTAGATTAGCATCATCCTAAGAAGAAAAGGCTTAAGAAAACAGTACTTCAAGCTTCATGAAAATATTATCTCATTCACTGAAAAGTTAGGTAGTTCATTCAGCATATCCTAATGAACTGTTCAAACCTTGGCTATAACATTTAGAAGAAAGTTTTTGGTTTGCTCTAGGGATGAGCTCGGTACCGAAAATCCCCAAAAGCGGGTACTGGTACCGAATATACCCGGTACGGTTCGGTATCGGTATTTGAGAGTAAAACCCGGTAATTACCGGTACCGAAAATGTCAAAAGTTGGTACCAAAAATGTACCCGGTTCGATAAATTCGATACCAGTACCATTTGCTCATCCTTAGTTTGGTCTCTAGTGACTAAAGCTTGCCTATACAACTCCTATTGCATTATGAGAAAAAGTACAAATTTACTAAAAACATCATTTAAGCTAGTAGTACAATACCATATTGCCAAAAACATGTTACAATTTGATATTATATAATTCTCTAATCTCTAATATTTCATTTCATTAGTAATTCAAAGACGAACGTTGCTTCACTTTTGTACAATGCTACGTGCAAAGCTCTTTTCATAAAGCAGAACTTGCTTAATAAACAATTATCACTTCACAATCCCATAGCCACTCATTTAGTGCATAATTCTAAATCTACGTAGGCCATGAGGGCATAAAAATAGGAAGAAATAGAAAAGACTGTAACTATTCACACACCAAGGCTGCCTTTTTGCACACTTAGGGTTTATATACGTTGCGTATAGAGCTATACGCAGCGTATAAGTTGCATGGAATTGAGAGCCTGCCCAACAATCATTGGCATAGACAACCAGGGTTTATATACGATGCGTATAGAGCTATATGCAGCGTATATAACCCATCAGAATTTTGTTTGCTTATTTTGATGTATTTGTGGTATAAATTCTCACTCGGTTCCAACGTTAAATCGCTTAAAATATATAACCGTTAATATTATATCATTAATATTATATACCGATAAATATTTTGGAAAACGGATATACGGTTCGAATATATTATATTGTTATCGTTTAAATTAAATTATTATACCACGTATATTGTGGTTCGAATGCTATAAATGTTTAAATATCATACCGTTAATTATTTTTAAATACTTGTGTACGGTTCGAATATATTATATCATTTCCATACTATACCATTAAATTAAAACCATTAATATTTTGAAATATCCAGGTACTGTTCGAATATATTATACCGTTTCAATACTATTCCGTTTAAATTAAATTATTATAACAAGTCTCAGTGCAGTTCGAATATTATACCCTTTAAAGATTTTTGTACCGTTAATTTTATTAAATTACTCGGGTACGGTTCAAATATATTCTACCGTGTTTCCATACTATACCATTTAAATTAAAATATTATAGCAGTTTTAAATTTTTATAACGTTAATTACTTTGAAATACCCGGGTACGGTTTGAATATATTAGACCGTTTCCATACTAAGCCACACCTATACTATAAGTTGTATAGGTGCCTATACGGGATCTAATCCACACCTATAGTCCTATACGAGACATATACTACACCTATAGGCCTATACGGGTGTTATATGATATCGTATCATATTGTATTGTATTGTATTGTATCGTATCGTATAGTATAGTATAAGTCTCGTATAGTTCCCTTATAGGTCTTGTATATGCCTATAGGCTTATACGGGACCTAAACCACACCTATAGGCCTATACGGGAGCTAAGCCACATAGGCCTATACGGGACTTATACTATACGATACTACACCTATATGAGGCTTATACGGGACTTATACTATACGATATTGCATCTATAGTTCTATACGAGGCTTATACGGGACTTATACTGTACGATACTATACCTACATGGGACATATACTACGCTATACGATACGACATCACACTTATAGGTTTATACGAGGTCGATACGTGACCTATACTACACCTATATGATACGATAAGATACTTTATCGTATAAAAATGCTTGTAAGAAATAGTTACTTTTTTATTTATTTAAAATGGAAAAAAAGTTTTATAAAATTTTACTAAAACCATCAATATTGTATAAATGTTTCTAAAAAAAACCTTTATATACGCTGTGTATAGGTCTAAACGCAGCGCATATAAAGGGTCAAAAAGACAATTTTAACCCTGGTTTGGGCTGCGTATAGCCCACAACCCAGGGGTAAAATGGTCTTTTTACCAAACTTGCACCATATATACGCCACCATTTTACCCCTGGATTGGGGGCTATACGCAACCCAAAACAGGGGTAACATTGTCTTTTTTACCCTTTATATACGTTGCGTATAGGTCTATACGCAACGTATATAAAGGGTAGTTTTTTTTTAACCCCAAACCTGTGGTAAAAATTATCTTTTTGACCCTTTATATACGTCGCATATAGGCCTATACGCAGTGTATATAAAGAGTGTATTTTTTAAGAAAACAATTTTATTCATTATTTATAGGTTTAGCAAAGTTCTATAATAAGTATTTTAAAAAAAAGCATTTTTAAGTATCGTATCGTATAATATAAGTCCCGTACAAACCTCGTATAAGTCTTATATAGGTCTTGTATATGCCTATAGGCCTATACGGGACTTATACTACATCCATAGGCCTATACGGGTGTTCTATGGTAGCCTATAGTATTGTATCATATTGCATCGTATCATATCGTATAGTGTATAGTATAAGTCTCGTATAGGTTCCCTATAGGTCTTGTATATGCCTATAGGCCTATACGGGACCTATACTATACCTATAGACCTATACGGGTGATCTATGGTATCCTATAGTATCGTATCGTATAGTATAGTGTCTAGTATAAGTCTCGTATAGGTTTCCTATAGGTCTTATATATGCCTATAGGCCTACACGAGACCTAAACCACATCTATGATATTTAAACATTTATAGCATTCGAACTGCACTTGACGTGGTATAATAATTTAATTTAAACGATAACAATATAATATATTTGAACCATATATACATTTTTCAAAAAAAAAAAATTAAAGGTATATAATATTAATGGTATAACATTAACAGTTATATATTTTAAGCGATACCACAAATACATCAAAATGACTAAACAAAATTCTGATGCGTTATATACGCTGCGTATAGCTCTATACGCAATGTATATAAACCCTGGTGTCTGTGCCAATGATTGTTGGGCAGGCTTTGAATTTTATGCAACTTATCTGTTGCATATAGCTCTATACGCAGCGTAGGTACTAGTAGGGTTTGGTGTGCAAATAGCCATGTTGGTGTGCAAATAGACATTGAAAGATAAGTTTGACGTTGAAAGTTAAAGAAATGGACATCCATATTTAGCCCTTGGAATAATAGACGAACCCAAAAACAATCAATTTGGAGATGCCAAATAGGATCCGCTGGGTTAGTCGTCGACTATTAGCCCACGCTTTTTCAAGTGTTTTAATTTGATTGGCTATAATGTAGACCCCATTGTATTTCACCATAAAATTTTGTACATGCTAACTTAGTTGGTGGAACTTATTTGGCATGTCCTGATTGGCTTTTTTTGATTGTACATTTTTCCAAAGGCTAAATATGGATATCTATTCCTTCAAATTTCAAGTTCAAATTGTCTATTTTGTATTTTTTTCCCTATATGTATATTTAGAAATAAGTTTAAGTGAATTTTGGCTGAGGAGTTTCTTTAACGTATTTAGCAACTGAAAAAGGTTCAGAGTCACGTAACTTTGGCAGAAAGGGGCACTCTAAATGCTACAGAAAAATTCCAATCAAATAATCTGATTATTGCATCAGATAAATTAAGCAAACCAGAACCTCCACTGAGATGCATGGCTTATGGTTCAAGCCAGAAGGTAAAAATTGAGGATCATGAGGTATCAAATGTGCATGTAGCAAAAGGATCATATGTTTATCCACGCACTTTAGAGGAAGAAAAGAAGCATAAAAACTGAAAAGGTGTTGTTTTATGTTTCTTCCACCTCATCATTTATTATTATCTCTATTAGGAATAGAGAATATATACTCATTTAATCATATTCTTTTTACTACCATTAACACCTCAAATTTGGGGAAATTGAGATTGCAACGGATGATATTAGAGGCGTGTAGTCATTTTGAGTTCGAATTATTTTAGTAGTTTTCCTACAAAATTAAACCGGATACAACTCAAATTGAGATCAAAATCAACCTAGTATGCGATTTGATGTGAAATTCGTGAACCCGATTAGAGTGACCAAAGATGTGATTACGAATATTTCCCTAAGAAACTGCCATCAGGTAGTTATCTTTTAATTTTCAAATTGCTTCAAAAAAAGGAGCCAATTCAATCTCGAAAATTAAAAGGAATTTTCAGAAAAAATAGATTTTTAATGCATTTTCAGAAAAAAGAATTCTATCTAGCTCGACCCAAGTCAGGGATTCTGCTCCTTGGAGCCTGCTCCCAGGAACGCTGCCCCTGGACCCCCACCAAGGGGGTGTCCCTTTTGAATCCCATTGATTAGAGACTTAGCCTAAATACTTAAAACTATACCAATTCAAACAACTATGCACTTGCGCACCTCCAAACTTGCTTGATGTGTATTAAAATTCACTTTGATCACCAAGTCAATCCCGAATACACTAAAATATCTAATATCAAACACTAAACAAAAAATCATGGACATGAATTATCAAGCGATAAAGGGGAGTGACGTCCAACGGAGGCTCATATTATAGTTATAAATCAACTAAGGGTGTAGACCAAAAAGTTCACAAAAAATGTCAACGATATCAAATACAAAGTGCAAAGTAAATAAGAAATATTTTAGCCTATAGATCTTAGATTTGGAGGGTTGAAATTAGTTTTAGGGAAAAGAAAATAGTGGAAGGGCATAAAGAGAATCATAAACTTTCTCTCTCCACATGCAAGGCACATGTCAAATCCATCCATCAATTTAAAACATCCATAACCTTTTCATACGATTTTTTTTTAATTTCACCATGATAACGAGCGTTTTTTATCTTTAAAATGAGTATAATATTGTTATATAATAATAAAATAAACAAAATTTTTACTAGGTTTTCTTTGCATTGTCTTAAAGATTTTGGTCATTGTGTCTTCTTTCAACTAGTTTTGGTTATTAAGATTTTACTAGGGTTCTATACATTGTGTTATTATCAAATCTTATAACACAATGTTAATTTGGGTTATGTCCATTGCGTTTTTATCAGAACCTATAACACAATGTATACACAATGATGTTACATTTAGGTTTTCTATACATTATGTTATTATTTATTTTTTCAACTAGATAGGTTTTCTATACATTGTGTTATAGGTTATGTTCATTGTTTTAAGTATGTTATCTATTGTGTTTTAATATGTTGTTCATTGTCTTTTTAGTCTGTTTTTCATTGTGTTTTTAAGCTGTTGTTCATTGTGTTTTAGTTGGTTATTCATTGTGTTTTTAGTCTATTATTCAATGAATAGAAAGAGCATGTGTTAATTAGTGCAAAGGATCAACTTGAATGCATGACTAATAGTTCAAGGCAGAAGGCAAACACTAAGGAATTTAAGGTGCATATATTCCAGTCCATGTGCACGATCAGATGCTTTGACTTTAATAGGAATGCAAGAATCATCATCAAATTTGGAAAAAAAAGATATGCTTGGAATAAGATATGTTTAAAGGTGTGTGCGGCATATTTTAAATTAAAAGTCAAATTAACTACATAATGGATGTGAAAAATCAAAATGGCTAATAATATTATTTGCGACATATTGCCAACCGAGTTTACTTTACTGAGGGATCTGTTGGCAGCGGAAATTTAACTTCATCATGAATATGATTTGCAGAACTTGATTCACCATAAACACTTTGAGAGGAGGGAAAACGAAAATGAAGATGAACATCTTAAACTCAAATTTGTAGAGCGCCCTAACCCTAGCTCCCTACGAACAAATTAACAAACAAAAAAAAAACCCCTACAAATTACAACACTCTAACCTAACAATTCTCAATTGATTTCACCTAGTGTGAGAGAGAGAAGTAGATACCACTCGGTCACCAGATTTTGGGAGGGGGGTCGAAATATTGAAGGATTTTTGGGAAACGAAAATGAATAGAATGAGGGACTTCAGCTGTTTTAGGGTTTGAAAGGAGGGAAAACCAAAATGAAGATGAAGGGAAGGAGGGAAAACAAAAATGAACGAGGGTTTTTTTTTGGGGGGGAAAGCGCCCCATGATTGGTCACACATAAGTCTTACTGTGACCATTTACCAAGTGTAGCCACACAAACACGTTTTATTTTAAATATTATGGCAGTTGGTCACATTTAGTCACACAAATTTATAAGTGATTATGTGTATTATCTTTTAGCCACAATATTGAAAATCAATTGTGTCATATAGTTACAAATGGCTATACTTTTCTACTATGGCTAGTGATTGAATGTGACTAAAGATTTCGAAGAGATGTGTTTACGTCACATGAATCAAGAAATCAAACAAAAAAAGTGGCAATAGGTTACATTTGGCCACACTTTTCTAGTTGTGGCTAGTATATGTCACAGTTTATAGTTTATTCTGAAAGTGTGGCTAAAAGTTTTGATTTGTTATGCAATGGTCATATTAATAATCAAATGTGTGGCTAAATGTTTTAAGTTGTTATACAATGGTCACACTAATAATAAAATGTGTGGCTAAAAGTGTTTTAAAATATTACAAATGACCTTTAGCCACACATATAATCAAAACTATGGCAGGCCTATTTTTGAAAAAGTGTGGCTAAAGAGCAATTTTGACGTAGTGTACAGCAAAACTTTTGTGGATTGAGTAGCCAAATGGAACCCTGCTATATCTCAGCTAATCTTTCAAGGAGGCATCAATTGGTTGAAGTCAACTCCTGTTCAAGATTGTGGCCACTCGTTGAAGAATGCTATTCCTTTACTCCATGTTTTGTTCCGGTGTATACATATAGACGTATAGAATCCGATTCTTTTAATCTAGCAACTCCACATATTCTTGCAAACGTGGCATATATCATGGTAACTTGGAAAGATGATAAGAAAAGGAAGATGACAGTAGGAAATTGCAAGAACCAATGATCAAGGATTTCTATAAATAGCTGGTTTCTCAGACAGCTAATGCAGGTGAAATCAGTAAGACAATAAGAAGAGAGGTTCTTACATGAAGAGAAGAGTCTTGTTTGGTAGCCAAGGATGACTTGCCTCCTCACACCTCATGGTGTTGGAATGTAGTGCCTTGTTTTATTTACGAGGCAGGTTGATCCTTGTCTTACTGACATGATCTTCTTGCTCATGTTAGATCATTTCTTCGTGATTTTGTGTTCTAAAAGGATCTTGAAACATGTGTTTGTAGGTTGAAACAATTTTTAGGTGTGCGTATATTAACTGCGATATTATAGTATACTACCGCATATGTCTACTTTAATCCTTGTTCTTCTCATTTCTTTTTATTTACTCTTCTTTTACGTATTAACCACCTAGGCATCCATGCACGTAGCTTTTTATCTTTCTTCATTAATTATTTGTTTCCCCATATAGAGCGAAAATCTAATCAAAGCATTAGATTGATTAGTTAAGATTACTAGATGGTGCACTTGTATTTGTATGCATGTGTTTTAGTTCAAACTAGAGGGCGGCGAATATTGAGAAGGACCTCAAGGTAAACAATTTCCAATCCATGTGCATGTGTCAAATGGTCCAACTTAACTTATCATATTATATCATTTTACCTCAAAGTTCAATTTTATGTAAGTCATATGCCGCCATTTTAGTTCTTAATATGTTCTTTTTAGGGACTGAAAAATAATCTCAACTGCCATGATATTTTAGTCCCGAATATGTGTTTTTAGAGTCTGAAAATCAGTCTGGAAAGGTGCAGAGATCGAGTGCAGGTGCAATGTTTTCAGGAATGAAGATGTATGCATAGATGAAAAACAAGCCAGAAGATGTTTGTGATTGGCCACCAGATTGTGGACCCAAGCGAAGATAAAGTTGTGAAGCAGAAGAAACTTGAAGTCGTGGAGACTGCAGTGAAGAACATGATGAAGTTTAAGCAGTGGAGTAGTAAACTTAAACTCAGTCTATAAGCATTATTAGTACTTGTATATAATGTGTGTATGTTGGAAAAATAAGTGAAAATAGCATTTTTCACAAATATAGGAAAATGATTTTTTCCTATTTTGGACTAGAAATAAATGTAATAAAATGAGCGGGTTTTATGTATTTATTTGTGGGTTTGTGTTCTATGTTGGAAGAGCTTCGCAACGAACTAAACCACGTCCAAAACCGAGCTAAGATGAATGAGATATCGATGCTCAAAGTTGGGTGTTTGAAACATTGAATGCTGAAACAAAAGGGAAAGTAGCACCTTGTCCCACATCAGAGGAGAGATGGAACTTAAATGGGTATTTAAGGTGGAACTCTCCATCCTTATTGTTTCATGGAAGCACACACTAGTGTCCTCGCGAAGGGTGCGGAGCACCCTAACTTTCGCTCGCGCGTGCGTGGCGTGGGCGATGAGGCGCAATGTGGCGCTTTGATGGCGCACTTTGCACTTCGCACGCTTGAGAGCCGCCTTTGTATTTTTGACCGCGTGCGTGTGGTGGAGCACAAGGGTTCACAGGTGCCGTGGCGCACGCGCGCATGGCAGTGAGCCAAGAGGACGCACCGCGCATGGGCATGCAGACCTGGGCGCGCGCGCACCAGGGTGACTTGCGCGTGCACGCGCACGCAGAAGCTTCCAGCATTGAATGACAGTGCAGTTTCGGTCCAGCTTCGTAACTGACGAGTTAATAGGCTTTGACTGAGAATTAAATGACGTATTAAATTGCACTGAAGACGTTTAATGCAATTTAAACCTCTCATTTAATTCGTTTTTGGCTGTTTCAAACCGGGAGCTGTATAAATACAGCTCCATACCTTGCTGTAGAGTACATGACGAACACCCAGTTACACAACAGCAATCACAACTTTCTCTCTAGAATTTTCTGATCCATTTCTTGCAGCTTTCAAGGTAACCTTCGGGTTGTAGGCGAACTCCGGCAGTTCTACTGCTCCGGCTGTTGTACCCTGGTAAACAAAACGAGTACTCTTGGGAGACTCGGAATTTGTTTTAAGGGAAGCGTATTTAACATGTGACTCAGCCACTCTGCTTCTACTCCATTCTTGTACTTTGGTTTATTTCAGTAGTAATCTGTATTGTATTTTTAGATTTCTTATTTTGTATTGTAATCAGTGAATATAAATTTGTTTTATTCTATTTAAATTACGCGAACGGTTCCTACAATCTTAAAACAAATTTTTAAAACCGTTCGTGTAACCAAAACCATTCTGTTTGTGATTCAAACCAGTTTTGTTTTCACTCAGTTTGTGTTTTAAAAACAGATTTGTTTTGTTGTTTTCTTCTTCAAAGGGGCGACTTTGGTTGAAAACAATTGGTTACATCTCAGTTTTTGTCCTAAATTGCTAATAAACTTTCTGCCTTGGTCTTCAAAGTTGGACTTAGAAGCCAGTCAGTAAGTTTTAAATATTAAGAATTTTCTGTTTCTGGTCTTCAAAGTTGGACTTAGAAGCCTAAACAGTAAATTTGTGGTAAAATTAAAATTTAATAGCTTACTTCTGGTTTTTGCGTAAATCAGATTTTTTTACTAAACTTTAAAATTTTAATTTTTTAGCATGTCGAAAGAAAGAACCGCACATTGAAAGAAATGATGAACGCCATGTTGATAAGTTCTGGGGTGAGCCAGGAAATGTGGGGGGAAGCCATTCTCTCGGCTAATTATCTTTTGAACAAGATACCACTCAAAAAGAGAGACGAAACTTCATATGAGTTATGGAAAAGGAAGAAACCTTCATACAAATACTTGAAAGTGTGGGGGTGCCTAGCAAAGGTGATTGTACCACCTCCTAAGGCTCTTAGGATAGGACCCAAAACTGTTGATTGCATATTCATTGGGTATGCACATCAATGTAGTGCACATCGCTTTCTTGTACATGAGTCCAAGAAAGAATCCTGATGTACACGCAAACACTATCATGGAGGTGAATCCTAACGTTGTGTCTTACTTTGAAAATGTGTTTCCTTTGAGAAGACAAAAACATGCAACGTCATCAACACCTAATTTTGAAGTAGGTGAAAGTTCATCTACACCAGTTGATGAGGTAGTTCATGATAAGACACATGAACGACCTGAGGTTGAAGAAAGTGATCGTAGGCGAAGTAAAAGGCCAAGGGTAGAAAAATCCTTCGGTCCAAACTTCGTTAGCTATATGGTTGAGGGCGAGCCCAATACATATCGCGAAGTGGTTTCCTCTTCAGAAGGACCTCAATGGAAAGAAGCAATAAGAAATGAAATAGATTCTAGATTGCAAAATCATACTTGGGAGTTAGTAGATCTTCCACCTGGTTGCAAACCACTTGGATATTGTTGGATATTCAAAAGGAAGATGAAAACTGATGGAAGTATTGATAAGTACAAGGCTAGGTTGGTGATTAAAGGAATTAGACAAAAGGAAGGTCTAGATTACTTTGATACCTACTCGCCTGTGACGCGCATAACCTCGATTCGATTGGTTCTTGCTATAGCGGCTTTAAGAAATTTGGAAGTTCACCAAATGGACGTTAAAACCGCATTTCTAAATGGCGATTTAGAAGAAGAGATTTACATGGAGCAACCTGAAGGTTTCTCCGCCCCAGGTCAAGAGGGTAAACTATGTAAACTCGTTAAGTCTTTGTATGGCTTGAAGCAAGCACCAAAACAATGGCAGCAAAAGTTTGATCATGTCATGGTTGACAATGGTTTCAAAATAAATGAGTGCGACAAATGTGCTTATTTCAAAGACACAAATGAAGGTTATGTAATCTTATGCCTTTATGTAGACGATATGCTTATCATTGGGAGTAATGATAAAATTATCAAAGCTACTAAAAGCATGTTGAAAGCGAGATTTGACATGAAAGACATGGGTTTAGCGGATGTGATTCTTGGAGTAAAGATCATAAGAACCCAAGATGGTCTTGTGTTAAGTCAATCTCACTATGTGGATAAAATTCTTGAAAAATTCAACTCGGGAGATACGAGTGTAGCTTGAACTCCAGTTGATACCTCCCAACATCTCAAAAAGAATAAAGGAGATGGAGTTGCTCAGTTAGAGTATTCAAGAATTATTGGCAGTCTAATGTATCTAATGACATGTACTAGACCCGACTTGGCTTACGCGGTGAGTAGGCTAAGTAGATACACCAGTAATCCGTGCGCGAATCATTGGAAGGCTATCACGAGGGTGCTTAGATACATAAGATACACAAGAGATTATGGATTGTATTATACCCGACAACCAGCAGTGATCGAAGGATACACTGATGCAAACTGGATATCGGATAATAAAGATTCCAAATCAACAAGAGGTTACGTGTTTACACTTGGAGGAGCTGCTATTGCTTGGAAGTCTTCTAAGAAAACGGTAATAGCAAGATCCACAATGGAATCCGAATTTATCGCCTTGGATAAGTCAAGCGAGGAGGCGGAATGGCTACGTCAATTCGTGGAATCTATTCCAAGATGGCCAAAGCCTTTGCCAGCCATATGTGTACATTGTGATAATCAATCAGCGATTGGTAGAGCTCAAAGCTTGATGTACAATGGCAGATCAAGGCATATGCGACGTAGACATAACACGATACGACAACTACTCTCAACGGGTGTTATCACAATTGATTATGTGAGATCAACGGATAACATTGCGGACCCGTTTACAAAAGGCTTAAGCAGAGAGTTAGTAGAAACGTCGTCAAGAGGAATGGGACTAAAGCCCGTGGTAAATGGGAATATGAGGGTTTGACTGAGAATTAAATGACGTATTAAATTGCATTGAATGACAGTGCAGTTTCAGTCCAGCTTCCAGCATTGAATGACAGTGCAGTTTCAGTCCAGCTTCGTAACTGACGAGTTAATAGGCTTTGACTGAGAATTAAATGACGTATTAAATTGCATTGAAGACGTTTAATGCAATTTAAACCTCTCATTTAATTCGTTTTTGGTTGTTTCAAACCGGGAGCTGTATAAATACAACTCCATACCTTGCTGTAGAGTACATGACGAACACCCAGTTACACAACAGCAATCACAACTTTCTCTCTAGAAATTTTCTGAACCATTTCTTGCAGCTTTCAAGGTAACCTTTGGGTTGTAGGCGAACTCCAGCAGTTCTACTGCTCTGGCTGTTGTACCCTGGGAAACAAACCGAGTACTCTTGGGAGACTCGGAATTTGTTTTAAGGGAAGCGTGTTTAACACGTGACTCAGCCACTCTGCTTCTACTCCATTCTTGTACTTTGGTTTATTTCAGTTGTAATCTGTATTGTATTTTTAGCTTTCTTATTTTGTATTGTAATCAGTGAATATAAATTTGTTTTATTTTATTTAAATTACGCGAACGGTTCCTACAGTGTATGTATGTATATGTCTATATTAGTATGGGTCAAGGAACCAAATGGGTCAATAGGAAGTTAGTTGATTACCTGCAACATATATAAGGAAGTTATATCGGTTAAAGTTAGTTATGGCGTAGTTACCGGTTGGTAGTTAAGTAACTAAGTTTGGCAACGATTATGTCAGTTAGGTTGGGTAGCCTATAAATAGGTCATTTGTATCAATGTAATATAGAGTCAGAATATATATGCAACATTTTGTGTGTGTATCAAAAAGTTTTTTCACTGCAAATCTTTGTTAAAAACCTGTGTTTTGCATCCCCTAATTCCAAGATAGAGGACATAAAGAAAATATGTACATTTAGTAATAAGTGAAAGTGAATTTTTATTGATGGTTGTGTTAGATGATTATAAACTTATGACTTAGTTATCACTATTATTTATGTAATTAATGTATGTGACATCATAGTACACTTATGTATGGTAGGTAGATAAGATCGAAATGGTGTGACTCTATAGTTGTGTCCGTTAGACTTTGGCACCAAATAACCAATTGAAGTATGTATATATATGATGATTATTATTATTGATCATCACCAGGGAATAATAACCTTATTATCCTAACTTTAATCCATCGCGCATTACCCGATCCCTTATATCATACACTCTACAATTAGGGTTGTTCATGAGCCGAGCCGAGCCGAGCTAGGGCAAGCTCGGGCTCGGCTCGATTATAAACCGAGCTGGCTCGGCTCGGCTCGGATTTGAAACCGATCTGAAAATCTAAGTTCAGGCTCGGCTTGATTTTAAACCGAGTTGGCTCGGCTCGGCTCGGCTTGTTTTGGCTCGATTTTAAAAACAAAAATTAATAAATAAATCTCAAAATTCAGCATTCTAAAATATTATTCAATATTTCAAAAGAACATATTCAAAATATGTTTAACCTAATACATTACCAGGGGCGGACGCACCCCAAGCTATGGGTGGGCGGGCGCACCCCTTGAAAAAAAATATTTAGTGTTATTTTACGCCGGAAATCCTGACCGCACCCCTTGGAAATTTTCATCCACACCCCTTGAAAATATTGACCCCATGACGAAGAAGATATGAAGCAAAAGAAAAGAAATGGGTCATCCGAATTTTTATTGATTTTTGCAGAGACCATCGGAGAAGATAAAGAAATGGGGGAGAAGATGATATTTTAAAATCAATATTTTATTCTATATGCATTGGTTAAAGAAAATCAGCTTGTATTAGTTAAAGTGCGGTGCAAAGCATTGAATATGTACTACAACTGTACAAACTTATTTTTTTATTAACTAGGGAGAAAGCCCGTGCGATGCACGGCATGCATAATAGCTATTGTTTGTTCGTGGTAAGACGTCTGACACGGCCGGTGCATAACATGTAAGAAAATATGCCTACAAAGGGGCGTGCTTAAACTTTATTAAACTATGGATCATAAGTTGTTTCCTTGGAAAAACTTGCCGGCCAAAAAGAAGAAGTGAAAAAAGATGTCTTCCAAGGAAAAAAAACATGAAACAGAAAAAGGAAAAACGCATAAACTCTCGCACGCCTTCCTATCTTATTGGATAACAGATAGACCAAACTTTAGCTAACGCATACCACCGTCATCCTCAATCCCATCACCAGCCAACTGACTGCAGTGAAATAACGAAAAGAAAACTATTAAAAATGGTATACTATGTTGACGTATATATGCATCGAAAAGTAGTACGGGTTTTCATTACTAATACTAAGTGCAGACGGTATACCTTTCATGTGGGTCATTGTCAACTGTTTCTTCTGAATTCGAATCTGCATAAGCAGGCCTGGGAAGGAAAAGCACGAAACATTTATGTAGACGGTTATCCAAAAATAAATATGCACAATTACATTGTTTATGGAAATCAATTAATTATAGTTGAAAGTTTTTTTGTTGCCTTTCCATTTATAACGACACCAAGTTTATTTTTTTCAAAAGCCAACTTCTCCCCTTATATGTCTTTACACATTCGAAGTGATGCGTTACCAAGTTTTTTTATTCCTATTTTTTTTAATGTAGAACAATGCACTTTTATATTTACGAACTCAAGTTTCCGACTGTTGTAGCCTCCTAATTTTAAAATAGAGTAAACATATACCATGTATGTAAATAACATTTCAGATCAAGTAGAAAGGTAAATAGCACATCTTTAAATAAAATGGTTTATTAAACAGGGCACGAATAAAGTGTAAGCCGATATATACCTTACGATCACTTCAACGCGCTTAACTGGTGTCGGTATGGGTATCACCCCTTTGTCTTTAGCGGGGATCGATGGAGGTGTGGAAGAACCAAAGGGCTTACAACCATCCCCATCTAGCAGGACATTCTTGCAGTTGAAGGATTCAAAATGGCCATGATCATAATACATACACGAATCAAGCTGGAGTGTAAAGAACTACCTTTATGTCAGTGACAATATAGTCGGTGCTCATTACCTGTCGTTAACACTTGTCACGTCCCATTTTCTACAAACCATTATCATGATAGGTCCGGTGCTCCCTTCACGGAGTTCACTAAGGAACATATGACTGCTTGTACCACCGTCGGACGTTTCCAAACTAAGGGGGCTGGCCATGGCAAAAAGGAGGAAAGGAAACTATGAACCTACAAATATAACAAAGCCGGCAATCTTAGAGCATAACCAAAGACCGTTCAACTGTCTAGTAATTAATCATATCCTAATGAATGATATTAAATGACAGGGATATTCAAAGAGGCACAATAAAACAATGCAATTTAATTAATTTTAAAGCGACTTTTGGTATCCTAGCTTGTAGTTAGAGTTTCTTGAATTGGTTTTTATATAATGTTAGACTTTATAAAAGAGAACAATTTATTAAGAAATACCTACCACTTGTACACTATTAATTATAGTGGGAATACCCGCGCGTTGCGGCATGGACTTATGTTTTCTAACGAACGTGGCGTGGTGGATTTCACATTATTTATTTGCAATACCAATTTGCTAAAACAACCATTATATCAATAGGTCTAGACAAACTTACTCCATATATAGTTCATCTTTAGTCAAAATCTTATTTTCATCACCTCTAACAGAATGGTAAAACAAAAATCCAAATATAATGCAAAAAGAAAAGTTTAATAATAACAATACATACGAATGAACGATAAGCCCATAAAAGGGGGAGGGGATAAAGCCCTTATCTCATGGGTTTTTATATAACATTTAAAACTCGTCTCCTTAATACCACCAGCAACTGTCACTTTTATCCCATTCCCAGCCATTTGAACCAAACACATCCTATGATCAAACATTTGTTTATAATTGTTTCCATCAGAACTTGTATATTTCAAATCCAAGCATGCACTCATCTAGACAATAAACCATGAACAATTTAAAGATAAACTTACAGTACAAATTGATAACACGTATCCTAAATTAGATATCAGTTCATCAAATTCATGAATACAAGCATCATAAGGCTCATATACTCCACTTCCATGAACAATGATACCAAATCAGATGATCTTATTTACAAATTAATCACAGTTTTCCTAATTTAGGTATAATTCTATTGAAATTGTAACCAATAACCAGTTGTTTCATGTAAATTGTATGTCAAATTCAAACATATACAAATATAAACTCATACAAACCTGAATAATATATTTCCTTGCAAATTAACCAAAAGTAAACAAACAAAAAACATGTGAATCATAAAATAAGAAGTCAAGTGAGTAAACAATTACGTAGAGAGCGTTCGAGCAACGGATCGGGCTTTTGGTGCAGATGATTAAGAATAATAATAAGAAGAAAACGCGAGTGAATTAAGGACCTCAATATGATCGGTTCCAGTACCCAATTGTCCAAAGTGATTCCCACCGAAGGCAGACACAACACCATCGCTTGATATGCAAATTGTATGCCAAAGACCAGCATCAACGCCATCTATGCGGATGCCCAGCATCGACGATACACATGTAGGCCTTAGCTCATCATTGGTACTTCCTTGCCCACACTATATCACAAGAAAATCACAACTTAGAGTAGTCCTGATATGCTACCACCAAATGACATGTGGCAAAAAAGGGAAACTGAAGAACATGTATAGATATAATTTTTATAAAAGAATGTGTTTTATCTCCTTTCACATAGAATTTCATCTTGAACATTCAGAGTTGATCAATTATGGGATTATTCTGTAAAAACAAAATGAATCCAAGCAATAAAAAAAGAGACTTACATCGAACTGTTTTTCTCCTGCGATTTGTCTTCCTATGGTTGCAATTCAAGAAGAAAGAAACAGACTAAAATCAAAGCCATTGAAATTTATTAATAATGGCCATCGAAGCCCTGGGTAGCTCTTCAGTGTCGCTTCTTCCCTCCGTTAAACTCTCTCTGGTCTCGATTTCTCTTCTTCAATGCTTGATTTCTTTGCCACCATGAGAGTCGTCGGCAGTGATGACAGCGGTGGAATTGGATTCGATAGAGAGAGATAATGAGAAATGGAAGAATGTACAGTCCTTCCATTCCTTGTGTTTTTAAAAGCAAAACCCATTCAAAAGGGAAGGAAAAGACACTGCATTTTCACTTTGCTCCCACCATTTAATTCACATTCAATCCCTGGCTATTAAAGAAAGAAATGAAGAGCATGTCCTAATTGAATATGACCAGATAATTAAAAGAAGGGGGTTATGTCGATTAAGTTTCTTTGGGGCAGGGAATGAAATGAATAAATTTAGTTAAAACAATTATAGGTTACAATTACAATGCATAAATTTAATCAATTACAATGCACAAATTTGTTTACAATAACAACTAATTTAGACTATTCACATACCATCTTAATTATAGGTTACATATGTGTCAAAATCACTAAAATACCCCTAAAGTGTCTTAAATTTTTGAAGAATAGGCAAGGTTACCCCCTCTAAAATAGCTTGGTTCACTTGTACATGTTGCTTGAAGATGTGTACACAATGAAAAATTACCAAAAGAATAGAAATCCTAGTTCTCTTAATAGTATATAGATGAATGCGATGGTTCATTTATATGGCTTTGGACACCACATGATTTATAAAAAGTTTAATTCTTTTAATTTGATTTAAATACATATTTTAGAGTTGTGTGGCTAAACTAAATATAGTATCATTAATGAACCTTAAAAAACCATTACCTATTTTTCCCCGTAACTAACAATTTAAAAAAGAACAAATTAATCAAATTTGCATATGATATTCTGATTGAAATTTTCTTTTTAATTAAGAAGAGTTCTCAGACTAAGCTATGATCGAAGCAACAAATATATCCGCAAAAATTAAATTAAGGTTAAAAAAGGTAATGTGTTTGAAAAGGGTAAAACCGTCATAAACTAAAAGTTCATTTAAAAGGGGTATATATGATATTTTAAGTTTATACTGGGTATATATCACATTCACGTCATAAAATAAAAAATTCATGAAAATTCTAGAAAAATGAGGAAAAAGAATAAATACCGAGATAGTCCTTATGCTCAAGGTAACCAATATCCAATAAAGGAAACAGGCGCGTTGCCCCTGAAATAAAAAAATAATAATCAAGTTAAAGTCTAATAAACATAAATAAAATCAACACATCCTAAAAAAGTATAAGACCACCGAGATGTTTAATTGTAAGCATTTAATATACCGAACCATATGATGGCAAACGAAATAAGAGTACCAACAACTCTAAATGAAGTAATGGTCGTAAAATTGCGGAAAATTGCTTATTTTTCACTTGAAACCTGTTGAAATAATATAAATGTAATTATAAAACATTAAAAAATATTAAAAATCTATGAAGATTGAAGAACTAATGCATATACAACTTGAAAGACACAAATGTATTTAAGAGGCTCATAATGAAGGTTGTAAAAAAATTGATATAACTAAATTTTTAATTGAAAGACACAAATGTATTTAAGAGGCTCATAATGAAGGTTGTAAAAAAGTTGATATAACTAAATTTTTAAGTATATATAGATATTAACTATCAAGCAAACCATGCAAAATATTTCAAAGCAAAAAAAACACCTATACAAGTATTTTAATAAATGATTACTTCAAAGCAAAAAAAAAAAAAAAATTACACCTATACAAGTATTTTAATAAATGATTCAAGTTTTAAATTTATATATATGTACTTTGTAAGTTTATTTAGCTTATATAGTTACTTTAAAGTTTAGGTGAAATTTCAGTTTTAGGTATAGTTTGATTTTTGATTGCTTGTTTGTGATTTCTTTATAAATTATTAGTCTAACAACTATTTTTAAAAGATGAAACTCGCATTGAACTGCTATAGATAGTTTTTTTTATACGTGTATTTATAAATTCCAATGACAATGTTTTTTTTATAAATGTATGGTGTATTTGTTTATTATTGAGCGGTTAATATGGATTAGAAGTTACACTACAAGAAAAAAGACTCTTCGCGACGAATCAAAATAGGCTTTTCGCGACTAAATTTCGTCGCGATAGGCTATGGCGACGACATTTAATCGCAATAGGGTCGTTCCTATTGCTCGGTGAAAAGAAAATTCATATTTTTTTTTTTTTTTTAATTATTTTCCAGGTTTCCCAAATAAAAAAACTGTAAAATCCAAAATAAACTAAAGATTATAAAGCAAACTATGTTCAATTCTAATATTAACTAGGATTTAAACCGCGGGCGCGCTTCCCGGCGTGCAGGCGGTCAAAATAATTACTGTGTTCAAAACTCGATAACATTTATGTTCCATTTGTGCAAAACATGAACTCTAAGCCTTAAACCATACATAAAAGTATAAAACAATACAAAAGCAAAATCTACAGTTATACACTACACAAAAACAGATCTACTGTCTTCAAAAATCCAGCTTCATCTAGCTTCCAAGTAGTATCAGGCTATCAGCAACCTCCATCTTCACATTCCTTTGCCAAGCAACTCTTCTATCATGCGAACATAAACACAAGACCAGAAGACAACCAACAACTATTAATCAAAGTAATCAGAAATGTGACCAAATAGATCTAACATTGGATAGTAAACCAGCAGGTAATGAAAGCGCATCTCAAAAACCCAGTTCAAAAGGCTGGTCCTTGTTCAACAATGATGTTCTTCTACCCTTGTAATAATTTCAATATATTACTTGGGTACGTGTTTGATATTTAGACTTATAGACTTGATGGCGAAAACACTTAAAGGTGGTGTTACTTTCCCTGTTAAGTCATGGACATTATATAAGTTGCTAATTGTGTATAAGAATTCATTTTAAAAGGGTAAATTTAGTTTAGATTTCAAAATTTATCAGTAGAATTATTAGATCTATAGTTTTGTAACGTGCATCGAGTTTTTGTGATTTTGATTTATATTATCTATAGTTTTGCATTTACTAGTCATATGTTGGACGTTTGAACAACTTGTACATGTATTGAACTTAAAAATCTTACATGATCAGTATGTAATTTATAATAGAGTTTGAGATAAGAAAGTTGTAAATTCATAAATATAAAAAAAAATATATACATATCAAATATTTATATATTCTTTTTCAGTAGCAAAGGGCTAAAATGGTCATTTGCTTTAGCAATTGGCCCTGATAAATGAACTATTGTTATCTGCCATTTTGTGTTCAGATATCATTTAAATGATTTTTTTAATTAATTATACTGAAATTTAATAGCTTTTTTTTGTAAAAATTTTCAACGATTTTGTATTGGTTTTTCGAATTCTTATGTTAGATAAAAGCAACTCCGAATGTGCAATATTTTTACATAAAGGTGAAAATTTCAACTCATGTACTTATGAAACTTGAGAATCAAATAGCTACAAGAACAAGACAGATGGGTCAAACAATTTAACAACATCTAGGGTCTGTTGGTCAAACTCGACCCGCCCATTGCAACACATCCTTAAAATGACTATTACCCATTACCCAACCCGCCCATTAAGAAAAAACTCTAAAAATGAAGCATACATGCAGATCATTCTGCAAAAAAAGTCCCAGTAAGCATTAAACGCTGGTTAGCATTTCTTATTGGCCTGAAAAACCATACCCGGTGTAACCGATTCCGGGTAGGGTTCGGGTACAGGTACCTTATACTTGAATACCATTTTCAAATTTCTAATTATTCGACGAAACAACTAAGGTCTCATAGATGAGTACAAAGGTGAAATTATTTCATTAATAGCCGATAGAAAATGAACACATGTACAAGTAAATGGAAAAAAATGCACTAATTGAGGAATTACTAACCTGTGTTGTTCAAAATGTAACATACGAGAACGACAATGAATGGGGGCGGCATTCTACTAACCTTTATTGGAAAGATATCGTTCCAAACATACTTAGAGTTCTATTAGACGCTGCATCTGTCATTAACCGATAAGATACTAGTCATTCAACTCGAAGATTGCATAACCAGCAAAAAACGTATGGCTGAAAATCATTTTTAGAGCCTACAGTAGACAAATGAAATGGATGCCATCTTATATGACTCTCATGCAGTAAAGGTGTATGTATCTTAAATAAAAGCAAGAGAATATGTGACATATAATAAAGCTATAAACTTCTGACCTGATTGGGCTGAAGCGTCGCTTCGGGCTTAAAGCGCGCTTCAAAACGCTTCACATGATTTGTCGCCTCAGAGCAAAAAAAGCGACATCCCTAGCGCTTCATTGCCTCAGGCTTTAAGCTCGCTTTTTTAAACCAAGCAAATGTCAAATGTTGGGATTCATCGTCACCCGGTTAAAGTTTATGAACAATAAACTTGTAACTCTCCAAACCAAAATCTTAGCGTACGAGGTTAATAAACAGCTTACAGTTACAAGGGAAATACAAAAAAAAGTGTGAGGGGTAGTTCCGGTTCCGGTGGGTAGTTCCGGTTCCTAAAAAATTAAATACAAATTCCTAAAAAACATATCTACATACTAAACTCACTGAAAAATACCTAAAAATAAAAAAAAAATTGGGAAACACAATTTCCAAATCATAACAATTCATTCGTATCTAGAATCGTATAGCAAGCTCATCTGTGTAATAAATCAACAGTATGCAAATTTATAAGGCGTTTCATTCGTTTATATTTGTAAAACCATGCACTATTTAAGCCGAATAAACTGCTACGACTGATACAGAATACATATAAACAACGAATAACTGATGCAGATTAGCTCATACAAAATGAAATTGACGCCTAAAGAGAGAGATGTGCCTGATACGAAGAGACTGGAGGCCAAAGGAACCGTGGCCGCCACCGTTGTCGCCGTCTTACAATTGAACTCACTGGACTTGCTGGACGAACCCTAATAGCCCCAAAACGAACAACAAATCATGGTTGTGTTCTGTTTCTTGTCGGAAATCTGTAAATAGAGAGAACAATTACACCCTAAACGAACGTAAATGACGAAAAAGAGGGATGGGGCTTACAAGCGACGAGTGAAGGCTGTGGTCTCTTGCCGTAAATCGCCGTATGAGAGGAAGGGAATTACGAGTGGGTTTAGGGCTGAAGTTGCAAATCAGATATGAGATATGGACCAGTACCTTTTGGTGTATTATTATTTAATAAATTAAAAATTAATGCCCGGACCTATAGGAACTATATTTAGTCGCAATAGGTTAGCAAAAATAGTTTTTTTTTTCTTTTTCTCACTTTTCTGCCCCATTTAGGTTAATAAAAATGAAAAAGACAAAGATTTTCTTTATCAAAACGAAAATTAGTCGCTACACATATTTCCCCAAAGTGGGATATTTTCCCTCCATCCCGCCAAACCTATAGCGACGAAATTTAGTCCCTATAGGGTTCAGAAAATGAAAATTTGTGAAAAACTTGTTGCCACCAATTTTCGTTGCTACATGTTGTCTATCGCGACGACATAATTTCGTCGCTAAAGGGTTTGTCGCTAAAAGCCAGATTTCTTGTAGTGTTAGAACATTAAATGTTTAAATAATTATAAGTTATAACTGAGTGCAATCACGAATATGATTATGTAAAATCCATGTTAAATACTTAAAGTGTGAGTGAATATGTGGTGATCTGATATTGAGATATGTTATTGAGTTATTGACTTAAATGAGAGTAATGGTGAGAATTTCTACCCCCGATCTGACCCGACCCAACCAGACCTTATCCGACCCAAATTGGACCAAAAATTACTATATAGCAACAGACCACATCGCCCTTAAAAATTTCCGTCCTCCATGAAAAAAGTTTCTGTGTCCGCCACTGTACATTACAAGCCAAAATCACGTTCAACAACGCAAAATAAGTTTTATATTTCAAGTAAATACAATATTTGTTCATTAGCACGTTAATCAACCTTTAAATATGTTATAGATATCAAACTACAAGCCTAAATACATGTAAATCATAATCACTTTTTTGTAATATATTATATGTATATAAAAAATTAAATATATTATAAGTAAAATACTTCGAGCTAAGCCGAGCCGAGCTACCAAGCGAGCCAAACCGAGCCAATTTGGCTCGTCACGAGCCGAGCCGAGCCGAGCTAGGCTCACTTTCTAACCGAGCCGAGCCGGCTCAGCTCACTTTCAAACCGAGCCATATCGAGCGAGCTTTTTCCGAGCTAAATCCGAACAAGCTACGAGCCGCGAGCTTTTTGTACGGCCCGTTTACAATAATACTATCATTACCACACTTCTGATTTCACTCCAACAGGTTGTTTCTAATTTAACGTGGCCAATGACATTTAGCAACTGAAAAAGGTTCAGAGTCGCGTAACGTTAACAAGGGGCTCTGTAAATCTATAGAAAACTTCAATCAAATAATCTGAGTATTGCATCAGATAAATTAAGCAAACCAAAACCACCACTATCATGCATGGCTTATATTTAAGGTAAAAATTGAGGATCATGAGGTATCAATGTGCATGTAGCAAAAGTATCATATGTTTATCCACTTACTTCAGAGGAAGACAAGAAGCATAAAAACTGAAAAGGTGTTGTTTTATGTTTCTTCCACCTCATCTCTTATTATTATCTCTATTAGGAATACAGAATATATATTGACTTAATCCATATTACGGTAATAAATCAACTACCAAAGTGTTCACAAAAAAATGTCAAAGTCATATTGACGTGCATATATCTACACAGAAGTTGCATACGTTACGCATAATCAGAGCTAAAATTAAGTGAATAGAGCTAATAGAAAGAGCATATTTTTAATTTTTTATTTTTCTTTGAACGAAGAGCATATGCTAATTAGTGCAAAAGGCCAACTTGGATGCATGACTAATAAGGCTATAGGGTGTGGTCATGACCCTCATGACCACCATGATCCTCCATGTTAGTGCCATGTAACTCATCTCTAATCAACCATCCAAAACCACTACCCTAAAGGTGTGGTCATGACCTAAACCACTAGCCCCTTATTTATTTTAATTTATCTTTGACTAAAGAAAAAAGAAAATGATTTATTGAAAAATGGAAAGGAGGACCATGGTTGCCATGGTTTAATCCATGCAAACCATGGTGGATCAATTAAGGGGATGGTGTAGTCTTCCATTCATGTTCCTAGGTGGCAAATCATGTCCCAATAATGACCCCCACACCCTATAGCCTAATAGTTCAAGGCAGAAGGCAAACATTGAGGAATTTGAGGTGCATATATTCCAGTCCATGTGCACGATCAGATGCTTTGACTTTATTAGGAATGCAATCATGCATATCATCAAATTTGGAATAAGATATGCTTAAAGGTGTGTTGTGTCTTTCAAATTGTAAGTCAAATTAACTTCATAATAGATGTGAAAAATAAAAATGACTAATAATATATTTGCTATATATTGCCAACCGAGTACGGAGCGATCACCAACGGCCACGTTTATAGACAGATAACCGTCAACTTGGAATGGTAACTGTAGAGGAATGACCCGGTTTGGTCATTCTGGGTCGGTCAAACCACAATTAATGCATTCTAAATATAAGAGTTATTGTGGAAATATTTCCATGCAGATAATATATCTGTCAGATCTTCTAAAAAGGGGGCAGATCCCCATACAAATAAATCTCCGAGAATAGGGAAACCCTAAGCTACCAAAAAGTATAAATAAAGACATACAATATCTCTCTCTCTCTCTTTCTCGACACAATTATTCTCACAACTCATACTTATTCTCGCGCCGGAGGGAGGTTACAAAAATAACTCACACTACCAGAAATTGAAATTTGGCAATTTCTGACCAAAATTTCCTACAAAACAAATTTGGTGGGAAAATTCCGACCATTTTCCGACAGAATACCAACAAAAAGAAAAAACAAATTTTAGCCGACCAAAAATATGGTTTGAAATTTGAAGGTAAGTTCCGACCAAAAAAACAATAAAAGAAAAAAATATGTGGTCGGAAAATGGTTGAAAAACTTAAATAAATAAAAAATAGAAAAACGTTTGTTATAGTTTTGTTTTCTAATTATTGTATATATTGTGTGAGAATGTGTGCACCTTTATCTATGTGTTTATATGTATGTATATGTCTCAGTGTATACACAAACACACACTTGTATAGTGATACAAGCAAGTTTTAAATAACCGATCCCGATAATATACACATACGTCCTGTTGGTGCACTTGTGTCTGTACTTTGTCTGTATTCGGTCACGATGTAAACGATGTCCTTGTTAGTCATGTAAGTTTGACCAAGTCAACTGTCCTCCTAGTTTGACTTGGCCAAACAGTTAGAAGATGTTTGTATATGTTTGTCTGTCTCGAAGGATAAGAGATCGAAGGATGATGTAGATCCTTCGATCTCCTCGAAAGATATGCTTCGATTGATGGACCTCGAAAGATCATCCTTCGAGGTCCCTGTGAATCCTTCGATGGCTTTGTAATCGATAGATGATCCTTCGACCATCTATCGGATCCTTCGAACAAGACAACCAGTGATGGGTATATATATACCCATGCAGTGTGTTCATTTTAGATAAGAGAGACAGATGCACACATAGAGAGTTGAGAGCATTCTGTCCGAAACACACACACACACTAGAGAGTTTGCAAAACTGATTTGTAAACCTTGTGCTTGTAACCGGAACCTTTCATACGTATTAATACAGTGGTGTTAATCGGTGAACTTTGTGTGTTTGTGTTTATACTTGTTTCATCTCGGTTTGCTTGCTAGCTTGGATTCCGCACTCGCTAGTGGGTTTGTATAACAAGGTTTAGGTTCGTCATCCTCCGAGAGGGACCTACAAGTGGTATCAGAGCCGTGGCTCTTTACCTTGTTTAAAACCGGGTTTGTTCAAGTTCTTGGTGTGTTTGGACACTTGGTTTAGCACCCGTTTTTGGTGGTTTTCCTGCATCTTTAAACTGAAAAACGCGTTCTAAACCTTTCGGGAGTGTTCAAGTTTGGGTTGGGTAACATAAAAACTTGTTTTTAAGGCTTTTGGTGATTTCCGGCCAAATTCCGGTCATAATTCCGGTGACCGGTTTCTGGATAGGGTTGTCCATTTTGGGTAATATTTTCAAAGTTGGTAGAAAAGTTGTGTCAGGACATCCCTTCTGCCGAAAGTTGCTTCACCAACCCATCACCTTTTTCACCTACCCGTCAACTTCGTGTCAGTGTGTCAGAGCTCATCGAAAGACATCCTTCGAAGTCGAAAGATCATCTTTCGATCAAGGAGGTTCGACAGATACCCATCCTTCGAACATCTTTCGAAGCCTGTGTTCAATCTTTCGAGCCAAGGAATATTTTCGAAGGATACATCGTTCGAGCTACTGTTACTCTTCGAAAGATAAGGATCCTTCGTGTTGGTGAATCTTTCGAGATCTGTGTTCGAAAGATAAGGATCTTTCATTGTGAATCTTTCGAGATCTGTGTTCGAAAGATAAGGGGAATCTTTCGAAATCATCTTTCGAAAGATAAGGATCCTTCGTGTGATCAAGCTTTCGAAGTCAATCTTTCGAAGTCTTTGCTCGAAACTCAACAGTGATCTTTCGAACACTGTTGATCCTTCGAACAAATCTTGATCTTTCGAACAAGGTTGTATCTTTCAATTCTTTCAATTCTTGTCTGTTTGAATTTAACAGTTTGTGTTTGTGTAGATCTTCAATTAGTATTTCACCAAAATGAGTTGTACAAGTCCTTGGGATTGGAGTTTGGACTCACAATCTAGTCAAGAACTAACTTCTGCTGCAGCTTGGGCGAAGAGTATGTTTCCATCGCCATCAATCAGTCCAAGTCAATGGGCATTGGTATCCAATCAAAGTCAAAGCATTCAAAATCTTTTGATTAGTGAAAGCGAAACAGGAAGCAACAATCGGCCACCGAAGTTGAACCATATGAACGACTTTCCATCATGGAAAAACCGCTTTCACACGTATGTTCAAGGGCAAAGCACCGATCTTTGGACGTGTTTCATCAATGCATTCAATGCTAATCTGGAGGTTACTGCGTCCACTTCAGAAGGTTATGCTAACATGCTGGAAAATGACAAGAAGGCTTATGAATTGGAGAAAAAGGCCTTTGCTACACTTACACAAGCACTCAACAAAGATATCTATCATCAGTTCTCCTACTGCAAGACCACGAAAACATTGTGGGATGCCTTAGTTGCTAGAGGAGAAGGCAATGCAGCTACTCGAAAGTCTCGTCATGATTTGTTGAAGAAAGAGTTTGAATCGTTTCAATTTTTGGAAAACGAAACTCTAAATGATATGACAACACGGTTCTATCATCTGATTAGTGAAATGTGTGCTTATGGGGTTGTATCTACTCAACAAGACATGGTGA
Source organism: Helianthus annuus (assembly GCF_002127325.2). Taxonomy (NCBI): domain Eukaryota; kingdom Viridiplantae; phylum Streptophyta; class Magnoliopsida; order Asterales; family Asteraceae; genus Helianthus; species Helianthus annuus. Next base: position 116,992,798 of record NC_035433.2, on the reverse strand, counting down.
ATAGGTTTGCTGACGCTTTACCTCCAAAATGGAGTTCCTTTATTGAGCTGTTGAAGCACACTGGAACTCTAGACACGGTTAACATCTACGAGTTCATTCAGAAGCTGGAACATAAAAATGATGGAGAAATCAGAAAAGCAAAGCGAGCTCCCGCTCCTCAGAATACAGAGATGTACCTTCCAGGCTTCGATGCTTTGGCAAGATCCGCTGCAGCTCAGCAACAGCAACCTAAACTGCAAACTGCATTTGTGTCTAACACAAGTTCTCTTCCGTTTCCTCAATCAACTGCTGCTCCGGCTTTTGATCCAAGGTCTTACATTCCCGTCCCGACACAGCCACAAGTCCAACCTCCACAACAACAACAGCAGGCTCACTATACAAGCAATCCTCAACCTCAAAACCCTAACACAATCCGAGTCGATAATTCAAACCTTTCACACCTCAGCATTGAAGTTGCTAAGGAGCACATGGAAATTATTAATACAATGGTCAGTGCTTACTGTGGTTTGGTGGCAGGTCAGCTTGGAAACATCAACATGACCAATGAAGATTATCAACAGATCGACAAGGAAGAAATGGAGTTGATGGATATTAAGTGGGCTTTTGCAAGTGCAGTTAGAAGGGCAAAAGACTTCATGGCTCGTACTGGTAGAACTTCGTTGGAAGGAAAGAAAGATACGAAGTATGGGTTTGATATCAACGCTGTTACATGCTTTAATTGTGGTAATAAAGGGCACTTCAAACGTGAGTGCACTCGACCAACAAAACAAGGCAATCACAACCCTTTCAGAAACCAGACGAGTACTACAAATGTGAATGCCCAACAAGAAAACCGTGAAAGGAGGATGGTGGCAGTTAATAACAATCAGGGCCAGCCTGGAACTTCAAATCCCAATCGGGCGTTGGCTGTTCAAGCTGATGAGGGATGTGACTGGTCAGTGCAGTTTGGTGAAGATGATCAGAGAAGTGGAACAGCTTGTTATGCAAAGATCATCGAGCATGTTCATAAAGAAGAGTCCTCTGGAAGTGATGACAGTTTTGGTTATTCTGGAAGTTCTGATGAAGAAGGCTCTGTTTCTGGGGATAATCACTCAGAGTCTGATGTGAAGGAGGAAGGAGGTGATGATATTCAAGATCTACTGAATGAAGCTGATGAGCTTAAATGTCAGAAATCAATTCTGATTAGGAAGGCGGCTACTGCATCAAAGGAAATGGAGAAGTTATTTTCTGAAGATGGAGCTTTTTCTTTTCAAACTGCCTTTATGGCAAACGGTTCAGCCTCTTCTAGTCAGGTAAATTCTGAACCTCCTGCTCCTAGTGTTTGTAAATCATGTGCTGATATGAAGCTTGAATCAGAAAAGCTTCATAGTCATAATCAGAATTTGGTTATTGAACTGTCGAAATGCAAAGAGGCGAACATGGCTTTAACTCGGAATGAAAAAGAATTTAAATCTGTAATAGAAACATTAAAGAACAATGTGTCCGAGGTTAACAAAGTAGTTTACCACAAGCAAGTAAGTATAAATGAATACATTAACATTGTGGAAGAAACTAAGAAGCAATTAGCCATTGCCCAATGCGAGCATGATGCGATCAAACAAAAATTGGAAAGTTATTCTAACTCCCAATTTGTGCTTGATCACATCATCGATGTTCAACAACCGAAGGGAAATCAGAAAGGCATAGGGTATAAGAAATGTCTGCCCCCTTTGATGAATAATTATACCAAGATGCCTGATGAGGAGGAAATGCCTCGGTATGAACCCAGTGTGCCTCTTGATGTTGAGGAATTTGCTACTGGCCTAGGGTTCAAACCGGACAATTCTTCAAACACAGCCTCTAAGGAACAAGAAACGTCATCATCCATGAAGCAAAGTCCTCCAATTATCGAGGACTATGAGACATCGGATGATGAATCAGAAGTGGCTGTAAGTGATCAGGATAAATCACTTAACAAGATGAAAGGAGTAGTTATTCCACAAGAGAATCCCATCCTTTGTGATCCTGATACTCCTGATGTCTCATCTGTTAAGAAACAAGTGATTGATCCTGTCAAAGTTGATAAGACATGTGTGTCTACTGTTAAAAGCAGTAATGTGTTGTATACATTGGTTGGAGATAATAAAATCTACTCAGATCACGTTTTCCCAATTAAAAATGTAAATCAATCGTTGGTTGACAAAGTCTTTGAAGACAACACAAACAAATTTTTGGGAAAAACACTTCCGGGAATTGTTGTAACACAATGTGATCCAATTCCTAAGGCTGAGATTAGAAAACAGTTTGGTAATCAAAAATCTCCAACCACTCAACAACCTAGTGCTTCTAATGGTAAACAACCAGTCAAACGAGCTCAAAAGCATAAAGTCTCTCAGATGAAGTCTGACACAAAAGGAGCTCGATTTCAAAAGAAAGCAAAAGATGTCAAGTTCGTGTCATCCAAGGGTACTGATAAGATTGAAACTTTTGAGAACAAATCTAACACTGATTTTGTAAAACAAGTGACAATCTTAAAACGTAACAGTGATAACAATTACACTCAACGCACAAATGGGTGTGATGAAAAGGCGAGTACCTCGGGTTCCACGAGTTCGACATCTTGTGGTCAATCAAGTTCTCCTAAATTTGTTGAAAGGAGAACATGCTTTAAATGTGGAGAAATTGGGCACATCATCAAAAACTGCCCAAATGCTCCAAAGAATAAGTTTGTTGAGAAAGCTCCACCTGAAACAGTTCATCCTCAACGTCGGTCAGTTTCACCTAAACATGATAAGCGAACTGTAAAAGAATAAGAAACTAAACAACGACGTAAGAACATGAAAACTGTTGAAAAAGCTTTAAAATCTGAAGTTCAAACAGTTCAAAGGGAACCAAGTGTGTCACAACCTATAAAACCAGAATCTTCAAAAACTGGTAGGCAAAAACGAACTTGGTTACCTAAGTCGGGTGACAATTCAGGGGGAGCAGTTGTTCTTGAAAACCATCAAGAGATTGATATCACGTTTCGTGATGCACAGGGACGACCCAAGACCACTAAGGCTTGGGTCCCCATTCTCAACTGATGTTTTTACATGACATGTGCAGGATGTTCTAGGAGGAACTATTAATAGTCACTGGATTGTTGATAGTGGAGCATCCAGGCACATGACTGGCGACTTACGGCTCCTATACGACGTGAGAAACATTAGAGGAGGGTATGTTGCTTTTGCGGGAGACAAAGGAGGATTCATCACTGGAGAGGGAAGTATATCAAATGGTATGGTGTGCTTCGATAAGATCAATTATGTTAAGCAAATTGATCATAATCTTCTCAGTGTGTCGCAAATCTGCGATAAAAAGTTCTCAGTGCATTTTGATGATGCCGGCTGCTATGTGCTGAAACCTGGACTCAAAATTCCACAAGAATGGATTCTCTTATCGGCTCCGAGAGTTAATGATCTTTATATTCTCGACATGAGCCAAGCGATTACAACATCTGCACAAGTCACTTGCTTTGTCTCGAAAGCCACGGAAAAGGAGTCTATATCTTGGCACAGAAGAATGGGACACATTCACTTGAGAAAGATGAACCATTTGGTGAAAAATAATCTTGTGAATGGTGTGCCTATGAGAAGTTTTCATTTACAAGATATCTGTGTCTCGTGCCAAAAAGGGAAGCAAACAAAGAAGTCTCACCCTTTGAAGAAAATCAACACTGTCAGCATGCCTCTCGAACGTCTTCATATGGACCTTTTTGGACCTATGAAGCACAAGACAACGTTCGGTGATGCCTATTGTCTAGTTGTTACTGATGATTATTCTAGATTTTCTTGGGTATCCTTCATGGCACACAAGAGTCAAACTCCTGGCATCCTCAAGGATCTTCTTACAATGTTGGAGAATCTCTATTCGTTGAAAGTGAAGAGGATCCGAAGCGACAGGAACCGAATTCAAGAATCAAGTTATGGATGAGTTTTGTACTTCTAAAGGCATTCTTCATGAGTACAGTTCTCGTTATACTCCACAACAAAATGGTGTCGCGGAGAGGAAGAATCGGACGATTATCGAAACTGCAAGAACAATGTTAGTAGAGTCGGAACTCCCTATTCAATTCTGGGGGGAGGCTGTATCGGCTGCATGCTACACGTTAAACAGAGTTCTTACAGTAAAGAGACATGGCAAAACTTGTTTCGAACTCCTTCAGAAAAGGAAACCGGATCTTTCTTACCTAGAACCGTTTGGTGCTCCATGTACTATGATTGAGCCGGATGGAAAGTTTGGAGCAAGAGCTATCGAGGGTTTCTTCCTTGGATATGCTACTCCGAATTTTCGTGTTTGGAATCTAGCTACCAAAAAGATTGAGCTTTGGAGTGAAGTGAGGGTTCAAAGGTACACGAGTCCTGTTAGGGCTCCGGGTGATCCGTGGATGTTCGATTATGATGGACTATTTGACTCCTTCAATCTGCCAACCTTTGATGAAGAGTCAGCAGCGGCTAGGATGTTGTTGGAAAGTGACAACGCTGCTGTCTCGCCTTTGGTTAGACCTATTGTTGTTGACCCTCAAGCTTCTTCGTCTGTCAACAATATGGTTCAAAATGAGGTTTATGAAGATGCTGCTGATTATAATGAATCTTCTGAAGATGATGAATATCATGATGCAGCTGAAGGATCTTCGGCTCCAGCTGCTCCTGTTCAAGGTGCCTCTGGTGATACACCTCATATGCAGAATGTAGACACTGCTGAAGGGAATGCATCCACCTCTACCCACATTCCTGGTGTGGAGTTGGTAGTTGATCTTAATCTTACCAATTTGGGTATCAATGCACGTGTGCCAGAAAATCCTGAAATGAGGATTCATGATACCCACCCCCAGCAGAATATTATAGGAGATGTCCATCGCGGTGTGCAGACGCGTAATCAGCTGAGAAACAACCGGAATGCTGGTTTGTATTCAGCTATAAGAGAATCTGGTCAACAAAATGACTGGTCCTTCGCGTGTTACGTGTCACAAGAAGAACCAAAATCTTGGAAAGAAGCGTTGAAAGACAGTGCTTGGGTTGAAGCCATGTAGGAAGAATTGCAGCAATTTCAAAAGCTTGGTGTTTGGAAGCTTGTTGAAAGACCTGAGAAATACAAGAAAATTGGCACTCGATGGGTCTTCAAATGCAAGAAAGACGACCGTGGAGTGGTTATTCGGAACAAAGCACGTTTAGTCGTTCAAGGTTTTCGTCAGATCGAAGGAATCGACTACAACGAAGTCTATGCACCTGTTGCACGTCTGGAAGCAATTCGGATCTTTCTGGCTTATGCCTCATTCAAAGGATTCAAAGTTTACCAGATGGACGTGAAAAGTGCATTCTTACATGGTGTGGTTGAAGAAGAGGTGTACGTCGAACAGCCTCCAGGTTTTGAAGATCCTGTCCATCCCGATCGGGTTTGGTTGCTCAACAAAGCTCTCTATGGTCTTCATCAAGCGCCACGAGCTTGGTATGCAACCTTATCCACCTATCTGCTGGAGAACGGTTTTCGAAGAGGTCTTATCGATTGTACTCTCTTCATCAAAGAACAAGATGGAGATCTTCTTCTGGTACAGGTATATGTTGATGATATTATTTTTGGTTCTACTAATGATGTCTTGTGTAGGAATTTCGAGCGCATTATGCAGGATAAATTCGAGATGAGTGCTATGGGGGGAAATGACCTTTTTCTTGGGCCTACAAGTGCAACAAACTGAGTCTGGGATATTCATCCACCAGACTAAATATGTTGGTGACATCTTGAGCCGGTTCCAGATGTCTGATGCAACGCCCATTGGTACCCCACTGCCACAAAATCACGGAATTACTCCAGACTTGAAGGGTGAAGCTGTTAGCCCCTCATACTATCGCGCAATGATCGGATCTCTTATGTACCTCACAGCATCAAGGCCAGACATAATGTACCCAACGTGCCTGCTAGCCAGATATCAAGTTAACCCGAAGGCCTCGCATCTTGCAGCTGTCAAAAGGATTTTTCGTTATTTGAAGGCTTACCCTGACACCGGTCTATGGTACCCTAGGGATAATAACTTTGACTTAGTCGCATTCAGTGATTCTGATCATGGCGGATGCAAAATCGACGGTAAATCCACAACGGCGGGATGTCAGCTTTAGGAAATCGCCTAGTCACATGGCAGTGCAAGAAGCAGACGTGCGTCGCTACATCAACATGCGAAGCTGAATACATTGCTGCCTCAAGTTGTTGCTCCCAAGTTCTTTGGATCCAACAACAATTGCGGGACTACAGTTTTGAATTCCTAACTACTCCCATTTACGTTGATAATTCTGCTGCATTACAGATCACTAGAAATCCTGTGCAGCACTCAAAGACCAAACACATCGAAATTAAATATCACTTCATACGTGATTGCTTTGAGAAAAGACTAATCGATGTTGTTAAGGTCCACACCGATGACCAACGTGCCGACCTTTTTACCAAAGCTTTTGACAAATCTAGATTTGACTTTTTATTATTGGTAAACGGCATTAAGGTTAACCAAGAATAAACCAACATCGGAAAATCATTTTTGTAAATATCTTTGTGTTTTAAATTTATCTTAGTTTATTGATTTTAGGGGGAGTAAATCCAAAAATCTGAAAATCCAAAAACATCGAAAAATTTCAAAAACACAAAAACAATAGAAAAACAAAAATGAGTTTCCTGGCGAGCAAAAGAGAAAATGATAGTACATCAGTGGTCTATCCAAACCTCTTTAAACCTTAAAATGAAAAACGATAAGCAGCTCTATATAAGATGTATCGGTAGGCTCACAATCATTTTAAAGTGTGCAGGGTGATATAAATCTTAAATCGACTGAAGACCAGGTGGGAACCATTCATTGGCATATGGTCTTAGTACCGAAATTTCGTTTGATAGATTGCCGAGGTTCTGAGATATTCGGTCTTTATGCTGCTTATCATCTGAGTATCATGGTTGTATCTTTTACCGAAAAATAACGGGGACGCAAGTCTAGATCTTCCATGATACTATACATACGTGTACATATTACATACTGCATTCGACCTCAATAAGTGATAAACAATCACATGTCCAAATCAAATAAGTGATAAAATATCACATTTATCCGGGAGTCAAGTTCGTCTCTCTGCTGTACGAAAGTACTGACCTGTTCACGGACTTGCTCCTGTGCCCTCATGCATATGAAAATCAAGTTCCTCATCAATAAGTGATTATATCACATAGGGCTTGTTTTCAAATCAAAATAAGTGAGAATCTCACATCATATACGGTCAAACAGATGATAATCAGTATACTCACCGGTAAGATGAACTCTCGTGCATACCTTGATACGGGAATGTGTCGTGATGTGGATGAACACCGGTCGGTAAGTATAAATCATACCTTAATGTATCTCCTAAACATGATTACATCTGATAAGTTGAGCTTAAGTGGACAACAATACCGATAATTGTTATAGGATGCTTATTTTAATGATAACTAACTGTACAACAAGAGAGTTTTGACATGACCGTACACTGATATGATTCTCTTACCCTCGAAACTCGCAAAAAGAATGTCTGTATATATTTATTTACTGCTTTCAGTCTTTACATTTGAAAAATTCAAAAATACCAAAAAGATTTTATTTCTGCTTTATTTTCGATCGTACGATGTTGGAGCTCGAGTCTTCGTCGCCTGAAACCTGACTGAAAACCGAATTGACTAAATCTTCATAAACGGTTGAAATTTGCATGTTTTGAAAGTTAAAGACTAAAATTGACAAATTTATTAAACTTTCAAACTGTCGGACGGTGTTTGATTGTGACATGGTCATCCGTGTGTCATTTGTTTATGTTAACTATACTCCAAGCAGTTGTTCTCATTACGCGTTTAGATTTCTTGCATGTGCAGATTCTAAAGGCAAGGAGAACATGGTCGATGACAAGCTTTGGAATGAAGACACGACGTGAAGGCACTCAAGTGATGATAATGATCGAGTTGCCGCTGGCCATCATCAACACCTCAAGGATCTCACTTCATAAAGATCAAGCTTTTCACGAGCATAACTCAAGGGGGAGCTTATGTTAAGGGGGAGTTTGTCAACACACTTCCTACATGATACGGGTAGTTTGTTGATACACTCTCTACTTTCAAGACGTGAAGACTTTGAAGATCCTCCGACATTGAAGACTTGAAAGGACATCAGAGTCTTGAAGACATGAAGATCAAGGATGATCAAGGTCAAGACAAATCTGCAAACATCAAAGATCGAGACAAAGCTACAGCCAAGGGGGAGTTTGTTGGTGCACTTGTGTCTGTACTTTGTCTGTATTCGGTCACGATGTAAACGATGTCCTTGTTAGTCATGTAAGTTTGACCAAGTCAACTGTCCTCCTAGTTTGACTTGGCCAAACAGTTAGAAGATGTTTGTATATGTTTGTCTGTCTCGAAGGATAAGAGATCGAAGGATGATGTAGATCCTTCGATCTCCTCGAAAGATATGCTTCGATTGATGGACCTCGAAAGATCATCCTTCGAGGTCCCTGTGAATCCTTCGATGGCTTTGTAATCGATAGATGATCCTTCGACCATCTATCGGATCCTTCGGACAAGACAACCAGTGATGGGTATATATATACCCATGCAGTGTGTTCATTTTAGATAAGAGAGACAGATGCACACATAGAGAGTTGAGAGCATTCTGTCCGAAACACACACACACACTAGAGAGTTTGCAAAACTGATTTGTAAACCTTGTGCTTGTAACCGGAACCTTTCATACGTATTAATACAGTGGTGTTAATCGGTGAACTTTGTGTGTTTGTGTTTATACTTGTTTCATCTCGGTTTGCTTGCTAGCTTGGATTCCGCACTCGCTAGTGGGTTTGTATAACAAGGTTTAGGTTCGTCATCCTCCGAGAGGGACCTACACGTCCGTATATGTATAACATATAAGTTTGTAAAATAAAAAAAATATTTCATGTATAGTTATGGTGCGCAAAGGGGGAAACGAAAAAATAACGTTTAAAACTCGAAAACGAAAATTAAAAAAAATGGTCTGAAACTAGTCGGAAACTTCTGACCATTTTCCGACCAAACATTTATATTATTGTTAATTTTGTCGGAAATATGTAGGAAATCATCATCGGAATGTTGTCGGAAAACTTACCGACTAGATTTTTCCGAGAAAAGCCAGTTTGTCGGAAAATGGTCGATAACGCCGTTTTACCAATTTCCAACAAAAAACTTTGTCGGAAATAGGCGTGTTTTTTAGTAGTGTCATTTCTGTAACGAGTTCTGACGATGTATTCTTTTGCAGATCGGAGTTCAGGCTACTTCCCATCGAAGCATCCACCTTAGGTACGTATCTCATGTCACATTTCTACAATAACAATTATAAATTTTGTAAAATAATTAATTTAAGTTTTATTAAAATCTCTATTGGCGATTATTCTGTAAGAAAAAAAAATGAATTAAAAAATAGTGGAAGAAGAAATAATAAATATCCAAGTTCAAGAAGATATGTCTTCTAAGTAATAGTTATTGTTAATTAGGTTTGAATTTATGTTTATTGATTTGTTAATATATTTACTTGGTTTATTAGTTTTTGCGTTGGAATACGATTGCTTTACTATTTAGTATAAATATAGGGTTATGTAATTCATTTGTTTTTGTTGAGTTTTGTTAATAAAGAAAAGAGTCGGAGTTGTTTTTGCTTCAATTCTCCTGCGCTTTTCATCTATTCTCAGTCAGTTTGACACAATTAATATTCCAACAGTCCAGGAAACAATCAAAATGTAATAACTAGCTGAACTAATGACATGAATCCAAGATTTAGGCAACAGGTACCTTTCCAGGAGGCATCAACCGGTTGTCTTTAAAATCCAATAGGTTCCAACTTAATAAGCTGAACTATTGACTGGATGCAACCAATGAATAATAAAAGAAACTACTCATTAGGATCACAAATCAACAATGTATTCACCAAAACTTATTTGGATTGAATAGCCAAAAGAAACCCTGCTACATCTCAGCTAATCTTTCGAGGAGGCATCAATCAGTTGAAGTCAACTCCTGTTCAAGATTGTGGCCACTCTTTGAGGAATGCTATTCCTGTACTTCATATTTTGCTCCGGTATCTTCATATAGTCGTATAGAATCGGATTCTTTTAATCACCAACTCCACATATTCTTACAAAGGTGGCGAACTTGGAAAAATAATTAAGAAAAGGAAGATGACAATACCAAATTTCAAGAACCAATGATAAGGAAAATCTATAAATAGCCGGTTTCCTCGGAGAACTAATGCAGGTGAAATCAATGAGACAATAAGAAGAGAGGTTCTTACATGAAGAGAAAAGTCTTGTTTGGTAGCCAAGGATGACTTGCCTCCTCACACCTCACGTGTTGGAATGTAGTGCCTTGTTTTATTTACGAGGCAGGTTGTTCCTTGTGTTACTAACATGATCTTCTTGCTCATGTTAGGTCATCTCTTCACGATTTTGTGTTCTAAAAGGATCTTGAAAACATGTGTTTGTAGGTTGAAACAATTTTTAGGTGTGTGTACATTAACTGCGATATTAGAGTATACTGCCGCATATGTCTACTTTAATCCTTGTTCTTCTCAATTCTTTTTCTTTAATCTTCTTTTCCTTGTAAACTGCCTAGGCATCAATGCATGTAGCTTTTTATTTCTCTTAATTTAATTATTTGTTTCCCCATAGAGAGTGAAAAATCTAATCAAAGCATTAGATCAATTATTTTAAATTACCAGATAGTGCACTTGTATTTGTATGGATTCGATAAGCACACACTTCGTGAAACAAACGCACACACACACTTGCATTCTATGTGTAGAGAGTTTTGATATTGAAGAGGTATGGTGTTTCATCATATATACACACTAAATCACATACAATTCATTACATTAAAATGTATTTATAGGTGTTGGTTTGGTGGTTATACACCAACCGAAACCGTACCGTTGCCTCCTAAACAACACCATCCTTATTATTTACAAAGTTATACTGGCAGGCCCTTAGACTTTATACATAAAATACTTATATAGTTTAATATATATACATACACTTAGGTTATAATGCCAATATCAAATTCCATCAAACTTATCTTATTATTTTGTGTATGTGTATCATTTTACCTAAAAGTCCAATAATGTATTGTTTGCATTTTGTTTTTTGTTTGAGTATTTATAAAATATTTACGTACAAAAATAAATGATAAGTTAATAAAAATTGAAGAGGTAAGTAACCAAGTTTTCTAATTGTTTCACTAGTCACTCGACGTCTCAACCTGTATTAGACACACAAATGGGTATGACCGACGGTCAATTATTAACCAGGGGATTTCAGAAGGAAATAACCAAATGAATTGATATCCTAAAAGAGTTGCTCTGTATTTCAAAATATTGTTTGTTCGGTATTAGTGAGGATCGAAGCTTACCAATGGGAGCATCCCTTAGTACTCCATTGTTAACACTGATATAGATATCCTTAGTACTCCATTGGTAATACTTGGTAATGCTTATTAGGGGAGTGGGGGTGGTCATCACTCATCACTCACAACATCCAATCAAGTTTCGCCATGTCATCAACCATTATTTCATCACTCATAATCTTTTTTTAAGCGGTGGTCATCACTAATGATGATGAAATTCCATCACTCACAACTTTTTTTTAATTTTTTTTTAAATTAGAAATTAACAATAAAACACTAAAATTATAAATTATAAATTTCATTAAAATAAAACATAAATTACATACCAAAATAAATAAAAAAACTAAACATTGGAAAAAAACTTAAATTTAGTTAAATAAAGCGCATCGGCTCGCCAAGATTCGCTCGAACCTTGAGTCTTACGGGATTTTTCTTCATACCCGAGCCTCTTTTCTTTGAACCCAAACCTCTCTTGCTTGAACCTTCCATCTTTGTGTTGAATTTGGATTTGAAGGAAGTAATGAATTTTATTGATTTTGGAAGAATGTTTGAATTTTTGTAGAATTTTTGGGGGAATATTTGGATTTTATAAAAGCCCCTCACCTCTCAAAGAATATAACGAAAATTTTCAGGATATTTGTTGAATTTATTATTGTCTTTTTCTTTTAAAAAAAGAAAGAAGGTTCATATGTTTTTTGGTATTACTGAAAAAGCAGTATAAGTATGACTACAGAATCTTTTTTTGAAAGATCAACGCATGGAAAGCTCCACGAGTGATAAAGTTCACGCGTGAAAGAAAGCAGTGTCGGTGGTGTTTTGTTGTTTACCACGAGTGATGGAAGCCCATCACGTGCCCACCCCCACTCTCCTTAGATTTTCATTGGTAATGCTGATTGAGATTATCTGAAAAAAAAAAAAAAAAAAAAAAAAAAAAAAAAAACTGCTCTATATAGAAAGTTTTAACACCTTGTTGTGGCTTATCAGGCAATCACACCTTGTCTAACTTGATGATAGGCTATTATTTCTCATGTTACCCCTTGTGTTCTTAATTACAACAGTAATTGTAGCTGATAGAAATGCAAGAGATGATCAGATTGTTGTTGTTTTTTGTAGTTAACATGGAAACTTCCAATAATCAGTTTTCTCAAGGAAACTTCAGAAATCTTAACTTGTTTTTGGTCAAAAATTGCGTAGAATAATCTAAGGTGAATCAGTATTACGATAATAAGTAAAAAAAGAAGTATGGTAAATGTATTGAGATGATTTCCAAATACACATCTCGGATTTCAGGTTTTCTCGTCAGGTTAGGTCTGGGTTTGGGCTCTTTTTTCATCCCTAATATAAAGGTTGTTTCAAATCTTGTTGATGGTAATAAGTGATTTCTTAAATAATTTGCACAAAAGAACCTATGGCGTTATAGCCTAGTGGTATCTTGGGGGAGGTATAAGGCTTATGACCATTAGGTCATGGGTTCGATTCCCACAAAGGGGGGTTTTTCCAGATGTATAGGGTTTCCTCCTGAATGGTGTATATGCATATTATTGCCTAGTGGGGATGGATATGATCGGGCGGTTCTGCTGGTGACACGATGATACTCCAGTGGTCCGTCAGTGATCCAAATTTGCCGTTCAAAAAAAATTTGCACAAAAGAAGTTGCCCTGGTGGTTAAAATCATCAATGGTAAGTGCCTCTTTGAACTATGAGTCTATGATTAATTTTAGTTTCCTATAATAGAACTTAATTGACCACCCAATTTGTTTACACATAATTATAATTTGTATTACTGGGTTATTATGGTTTAAAACATGCTTTTGAACAAAAATAAAAGATTTACGCTTGTTATTCCTGTGTTTCATTAACATTGAAAACTTTTATATTGATATAGATCCAGTGAAATTTAAACGGTTTTTGTTTTAAGTTTCTCATATGGAGTTGATACAAGAGTTAAAAGATTCTTACCTAGACCAACTAGACAGGGCCAAAAGGGCCCAGCCTCAAAAGGGCATGAGTTCATCTTCCTACACAATGGGTACCTTCTCCCTCCTACACGAGGCACCTTCTTCCTGCTATTGAAGATACCTTCTCCTAATGTTTGATATCAAAGATTTGTGATTTGTTTCTGTTTATATGATCAAATAGTGAATAATTGATTTGAGCAATTTTTTTGTTAGTTTAGAAAGTCAAATTTGTTTTAGGCTAACTACTTTCAGTTTTCTACTTTTAGTATGTAGTAGTTATATTTAAACTCACCCTATGAGGGAGATGTAATGGTTCGTTGTTAAATTTAATATATATCTTCTTCTTTTGAGATTATTCTCTTTCTTAAATTAGAGAAGTTGAACATGATAAAAAAAAATCTACAGTACTATGGGCGATAACAAGAGTAGAGCTTGTTACGTATCAAGCGGCGCATCGGAACCAACACACACGCACAAACGATATAAACACGTAGACAGAAAATAATAATGATGAACTACGACATAATAATTTTACATAGTTCAATCCTAGCGGGGGCACCTGCGTCCACGGGCTGCAACTAGGTATTTTTCATTAAGCTCAGACAAAGATTACAATACATATGATGGGTTATATAAGATAATAACTAGGGTTTATAACTTAGGCTCCAAGAAAATAACATGGACCACCTAGTTCTTCTAAGCCTTAAACCTAACAATCTCTCACTTGAAGGATTTGCAACAATCTGCAGCCCAACATCAAGCACACAATAACCCATTCTTCAAGCACTCTGTAATCTTTAACAGATTTCTTCCGGGTCTCCAATTCCTAGTTGTAGCGACCCTTCTCATAATTAAGAGGCCCAATGAAACTCCCGACAACTCCAATACAGTCATCAAAGACCTGTCTTAGCAAAACCAGCCAACGACTCATCCTCAATCTCGATCGGCACCTACTTACTCAAATCACCGGCTATAGAGACTCCAGAGTAAAGAATACTCTCCAAATTACAACAGGTACCCATGGAGAGAATTTCCATTCCGGGTATCAAAACCCAACGTCATAATGTAACTGTATCGGAACTCCCCTTGTTCTCCCACTGTTACCAAATCTTTGTCCCGGTTTAAACCTCTTAATACACTTGAGCTAACCTAATTGTGGCTCTAGGATTCATGCCTGCAATACCAATTCACTTAGCTCTACCCAATGCAACAAGCCAAGACTTTACTACCTGAAAGTTGGTCCACTTCTTCCCGCGATACATAAACTCGTACCTTTCAAAAGTCTTCAAACAAACAGATTCACCAATGCTTCATTGACGTAGGTAACAAGGAAATGAAACAAAACAGAATCTCAAAACTAAGAGTCTTAATTGCCTTCCACTAAGTCCCAATGCATCACCATAGACTAGGGATGAGCGTGGTACTGGTATCGAAAGTACCGTTACCGAAGATCGCTAAAATTAGGTACCGGTTCCGGTATTTGAAGGTAAATATAGTTATTTTACCAGTACCATACCAAAAACCCCAAAAAAGCGGGTACCAAATGGGTACCGAAAGCCAGTACCAAATGCTCATCCCTACTAGAGACACATTCTCAGAAGTGAAATTTACTACCTTTCGACATCGACTCTAAAGAGTATCCTGTTAGAAATATTATTATTATTATTGTTAAACTTTAGTTATGTAATTTAATTATTAGAACCGATAAGTTATGTACTCGTTATTAGAACCGTTAAGATAGGATGATATGCGGATCGACGATAAGCGGGTGATCAAGCAGTTACCCGCCAAAAGTAACCGCCAAAATCTGTATGTTTAAATAATGTTTGCCGGGAACAATACCGGACTATCAAGACAATTTCTGTTACACAAATTGTCCACCCCTGTTAGCCTTTCTTTCGATCCATAATTTTCTGCATTAACCATGTCTGCAACTCTAAACCATGTATCCGCTGCACATGGAAGTTCATATGATCAAGTTAATCTTGATCAGAATTTCCAACATGGTGGTATCAGAGCCACGGAAAGACAAGATGCAGGAATGAAACCGACCAACACCGTAATGCCTTGCCAACACTGCATAGATGAAAAGAATGAACGAAAACGACGATCACGAAGAGAAAGGCTGTGTTATTATTGTCACTTGCCCGGCCATCAGATTTACACTTGTAAATCTAAAGAAAATGATGAGGAATCTCAACTCATACGGCAAGCAATCAATAATGGTATAAGAACGCAAAGAGAAGAAGTTCATTGCCGAGAAGAAATGATAGTCACGGGTACCGACGGCGGGCAATGGAACGATATCTGGTATGTGAATCCAACGTTTTGTCACCATTTTGTGAATAATCTAAATGTCTTTAAAAGAGTGAAACACATCATGGGGGTAGAAACACGATCCGGAATGAATAATTTCTTATTCATCCGAGGAGTGGGGATAGCCGAAGTAAAAATGGGAAATGAAACACTAAGCGTTCCAAGTGTTTTCTATTCACCGGACATAAACCGGAATGTTCTAAGTTTAGAACAATTAACGTTACAAGGTTTTACCGTGTTGGTGCACTTGTGTCTGTACTTTGTCTGTATTCGGTCTGATATAAACGATGTCCTGATTTGTGTTGTAAGTTGACCAAGTCAACCATCCTCCGGTTTGACTTGGCCAACAGTTAACATATATTTGATATATGTGTCTGAATCGAAGGATAGCCTCGAAGGATACAACTGATCCTTCGAGGTGCTAGAAAGCCATGGTTCGACCATTAGACCTCGAAGGATGATCCTTCGAGGTCCATGCTGATCATTCGAGCTTGTTGTCATCGAAAGATGATCCTTCGGACCATCTATCGATCCTTCGACCAAGACCTGCTGTGTATGGGTATAAATACCCATGCAGTGTGTTAGTGTTAGACAGAAGCACACTTAGAGAGTTAGAGAAACTCTGCTGGAAAACACACACACACACACTTTAGAGAGTTTGCAAACAAGATTGTAAACATTGTGCTTGTAACCGTAAACCTTCATACGTATTAATACAGTGGTGTTAATCGGTGAACTTTGTGTGTTCTTGTGTTTGTTCTTGCATCATTCCGGTTTGCCCGCTAGCTTGGATTCCGCACTCGCTAGTGGGTTAGTATAACAAGGTTTAGGTTTGTTCTCGATCCTCCGAGAAAAGGGACCTACAAGTGGTATCAGAGCCTCGCTCTTTACCTTGTTTAAAACCGGTTTGTTCAAGTTCTTGGTGTGTTTGGACACTTGGTCTAGCACCCGTTTTTGGTAGTTTTCTGCATAAAAACGCGTACTAAACCTATCGGGAGTGTTCGGGGTCGGTTTGGGTAACATAAACATTGTTTTTGTGAAACTTTGATTTTTCCGGCCATATCTCCGGTGTGTTTCCGGTGACCAGTTCTTGAAGATAAGGTTGCTTATTTTGGCAAAAAATTTTTGAAAGTCAACTGTTTGGTGAAAAGTTGTTGCAGAACCATCCTTTCTGCCGAAAGTTGGTACATCAACACATCACCTTTTCACCAACCTGTCCTTTCGTGTCAGGTGTGTCAGAGGATCCGAAAGATATCCTTCGACATCTTTCGATTGGAGACAGCTCGAAAGATTAGCATCCTTCGAGTAGTCTTTCGAAGTCTAAGGGTTATCCTTCGTAGTTGGAATCTTTTCGAAAGTTGGTTGTCCGAAAGATAAGGATACATCTCGAAAGATAAGGATCTTTCATTGTGAATCTTTCGAGATCAGTATTCGAAAGATATAGATCTTTCGAACTGTGAATCTTTCGTGAAAATCAGTCGAAAGATAAGGATCTTTCATTGAGAATCTTTCGAAAGCTTTGCTCGAAACTCAACAGTAATCGTTCGATCACTGTTGATCCTTCGAACAAGTCTTGATCTTTCGATCAGATTGTATCTTTCAATTGTTGTCTGTTTGTTGTTAACAGTTTGTGGTGTGTAGGTTATTTATTAATTTTTTATCACAATGAGTTGCACAAGTCCTTGGGATTGGAGTACGGATCCACAACCAGATCTGAAACAGATGTCGATGGCTGAATATATGACGAGTGCCATTCCAAAACAACAACAATCAATAAGTTCATGTCAATGGGCTTTGGTTTCCAATCAAAGTCAAAGTCTTCAGAATCTTCTGATTAGTGAAAGTGAAACGGGCAGTAACAATCGTCCACCAAAGCTGAACCACATGAACGATTTTCCGTCATGGAAAGGCCGCTTTCACACATATGTTCAAGGACAAAGCACCGATCTTTGGATGTGTTTTGTCAATGCATTCAACGAAAGTCTTGAAAGTAGAGCATCCACTTCAGAAGGTTACGCCAACATGCTTGAAAATGACAAGAAGGCTTATGAATTGGAGAAAAAGGCCTATGCCATACTTACTCAAGCACTCAACAAAGACATCTACCATCAGTTTTCATATTGCAAGACCACGAAAGCATTGTGGGATGCCTTAGTTGCTAGAGGAGAAGGCAATGCAGCTGCTCGAAAGTCTAGGCATGATTTGTTGAAGAAAGAATTTGAATCTTTTCAGTTTTTGGAAAACGAGACTCTGAATGATATGACCACACGTTTCTATCATTTGATTAGTGAAATGTGTGCTTATGGGGTGGCAGCTACTCAACAAGACATGGTGAATAGGTTTGCTGACGCACTACCCCCAAAATGGAGTTCGTTTATTGAGTTGTTGAAGCATACTAAAGCTCTAGATGAGATTAACATCTATGAGTTCATTCAGAAGCTGGAACATAAAAATGATGAAGAAATTAGGAAAGCAAGGCGTGCTCCAGCTCCTCAGAATACAGAAATGTATTTGCCTGGTTTTGGTCCTTCAGCTAGTTCTGTTCAGCAACCGAAGCTTCAAACTGCTTTTGTGTCCAATACGAGTTCCTTTCCATTTCCTCAATCAACAGCTGCTCCACCACAACCTCAATTCGATCCGAGGTCTTACATTCCTGTTCCAACACAGCCACAACCACAACCTCAACAACAACAACAGCAAGCTCACTATACAAGCAATCCTCAACCTCAGCCTCAAAGTCATCACACAATCCGAGTCGACAACTCAAATCTTTCACACCTTAGCATTGAAGTTGCTAAGGAACATATGGAAATTATCAACACCATGGTCAGTGCTTACTGTGGTTTGGTAGCTGGTCAGCTTGGGAACATCAACATGACCAATGAAGATTATGATCAGATCGACAAGGAAGAAATGGAGTTGATGGATATTAAATGGGCTTTTGCTAGTGCGGTTAGAAGGGCAAAAGATTTCATGGCACGAACTGGAAGAACTTCGTTGGAAGGAAAGAAAAACACGAAGTATGGGTTTGATATTAATGCCGTCACGTGCTTTAACTGTGGCGAGAAAGGGCACTTTAAACGTGAGTGCACTCGACCAACAAAACACGGCAATCACAACCCGTTCAGAAACCAGACTAATGTGAATGCCCAACAAGAAAACCGTGAACGGAGGATGGTGGCAGTGAATAACAATCAGGGACAGCCTGGAGCTACCAATCACAATCGGGCTTTGGCTGTTCAAGCTGATGAAGGATGTGACTGGTCAGTTCAGTTTGGTGAAGGTGACCAGGGAAGTGGAACTGCACTGTATGCTAAGGTCATCGAGCAGGTTCAAAAAGAAGAATCTTCTGGGAGCGATGACAGTTCTGGTTATTCGGGCAGTTCGGATGAAGAAGGCTCTGTTTCTGGGGATAATCACTCAGAGCCTGATGAGGAGGAAGAAAGTGAAGACATTCAGGATCTTCTGAATGAAGCTGATGAGCTTAAATGTCAGAAATCAATTCTGATTAGGAAGGCTGCTGCTACATCAACGGAAATGGAAAAGCTATTTTCTGAAGATGGAGCTTTTTCTTTTCAATCTGCCTTTATGGCAAACGGCTCAGCCTCTACTAGTCAGGTAACTTCTGAACCTCCTGTCCCTAGTATTTGTAACTCATGTGCAGAGATGAAGCTTGAATCAGAACAGCTTCACAGTCATAATCAAAATTTGGTTATTGAACTGTCGAAATGCCAAGAGGCAAACATGGCTTTAACCCGGAATGAAAAAGAATTTAAATCTGTAATAGAAACATTAAAGAAAAATGTGTCCGAGGTTAACAAAGTAGTTTACCACAAACAAGTAAGCATAAACGAATACATTAACCTTGTGGAAGAAACTAAGAAGCAATTAGCCATTGCCCAATGCAAGCATGATGCGATCAAACAGAAATTGGATAGTTATTCTAACTCCCGATTTGTGCTTGATCACATCATAGACGTTCAACAACTGAAAGGTAACGTGAAAGGTGTAGGGTATAAGGCATGTCCACCCCCTTTGATGGACAACTATACCAAGATGCCTGATGAAGAGGAATTGCCTCGGTATGAACCCAGTGTGCCTTTGAATTTTGAGGAATTTTCTACTGGCCTAGGGTTCAAACCGGAGAATTCTGAGAATACATCCACAAAGCAACAGGAAGCTTCAACATCCGTGAAACAAAGTCCTCCAATCATCGAGGACTGCGAGTCATCGGATGATGAATCGGAATTGGATGTAGGTGATCAGGATAAATCACTTAGCAAGATGAAAGGAGTAGTCATTCCACCAGAGAATCACATCCTTTGTGATCCTGATACTCCTGATGTTCCATCTGTTAAGGAGCAAGTGATTGATCCTGTCAAAGTTGATAAAACAGGTGTGTCTACTGTTAAAAGCAGTAATGTGTTGTACACTTTGGTCGGAGATAATAAAATCTACTCAGATCATGTTTTTCCAATTAAAAATGTAAATAAATCTTTGATTGACAAAGTCTTTGAAGACAATACAAATAAATTTTTGGGAAAAACACTTCCAGGAATTGTGGTAACACAATGTGATCCAATTCCTAAGGCTGAGATTAGGAAACAATTTGGCAATCAAAAATCTCCAACCACTCGACAACCTACTGCTTCTAAGGGTAAACAACCACAACGAGCTCCAAAGCCAAAGGGTAAAGTTGAATCAAAAGGAGCTCGTGACATGAAGAAAGGAAAAGATGTTAAGTTTGTAGCATCAAGAGGTACAGATAAAATTGAGACTTTTGAAAACAAATCAAATACTGATTTTGTACAACAAGTCAAAATTTTGAAACGAAACAGTGATAACAATTACACCCAACACACAAACGGGTGTGATGAAAAAGCAAGTACCTCAGGTTCTACAAGATCAACATCTGGTAGTCGATCAAGTTCTCCTAAGTCTGTTGAAAGGAGAACTTGTTTCAAATGTGGAGAAATTGGGCACATTATCAGAAATTGCCCAAATGCTCCAAAGAAGAAGTTAGTTGAAAAGGCTCCACCTGAAGCAGTTCACCCTCAACGTCGGTCAGTTTCACCTAAACAAGATAAACGAACTGTAAAAGAACAAGAAACTAAGCAACGACGTAAGAACATAAAAACTGTTGAAAAAGCTTTAAAATCTGAAGTTAAAACAGTTCAAAAGGAACCAAGAGTGTCACAACCTGTAAAACCAGAATCTTCAAAAACTGGTAGGCACAGACAAACTTGGTTACCTAAGTCGGGTGACAATTCAGGGGGAGCAGTTGTTCTTGAAAACCATCAAGAGATAGAGCTTACGTATCGTGATGCCAAGGGACGACCCAAGACCACTAAGGCTTGGGTCCCCATTCTCAACTGATGTGTTTATTTGACATGTGCAGGATGTTCTAGGAGGAACTATTAATAGTCATTGGATTGTTGATAGTGGAGCATCCAGGCACATGACTGGCGACTTACGGCTCCTGTATGACGTGAGAAATATCAGAGGAGGGTATGTTGCCTTTGCGGGTGATAAAGGAGGGTACATCACTGGAGAAGGAAGTATCTCCAATGGTATCGTGTGCTTTGATAAGATCAATTATGTGAAGCAAATTGATCACAATCTTCTCAGTGTGTCGCAAATCTGCGATAAAAAGTTCTCAGTGATTTTTGATGATGCTGGCTGTTATGTGCTGAAGCCTGGTTTCAAAATTCCACAAGAATGGATTATCTTATCGGCTCCGAGAGTTAATGATCTTTATATTCTCGACATGAGCCAGGCGATTACAACATCTGCACAAGTTACTTGTTTTGTCTCAAAAGCCACAGAAAAGGAGTCTATATCTTGGCACAGAAGAATGGGACACATTCACTTGAGAAAAATGAACCATTTGGTGAAAAATAATCTTGTGGATGGTGTGCCTGTGAGAAGTTTTCATCTACAAGATATCTGTGTCTCGTGCCAAAAGGGGAAGCAAACGAAGAAGTCTCACCCTTTGAAGAAAATCAACACTGTCAGCATGCCTCTCGAACGTCTTCATATGGACCTTTTTGGACCTATGAAGCACAAGACAACGTTTGGTGATGCTTATTGTTTAGTAGTTACTGATGACTACTCTAGATTTTCTTGGGTATCTTTTATGGCACACAAAAGTGAAACTCCTGGCATCCTCAAGGATCTTCTTACAATGTTGGAAAATCTCTATACGTTGAAAGTGAAAAGGATCCGAAGCGACAATGGAACTGAATTCAAGAATCAAGTTATGGATGAGTTTTGTACTTCTAAAGGCATTCTTCATGAGTACAGTTCTCGTTATACTCCACAACAAAATGGTGTCGCTGAGAGGAAGAATCGAACTATTATTGAAACTGCAAGAACAATGTTAGTAGAGTCGGAACTCCCTATTCAATTCTGGGGAGAGGCTGTATCGGCTGCTTGCTACACGTTGAACAGAGTTCTTACAGTTAAGAGACATGGCAAGACTTGTTTCGAACTCCTTCAGAGAAGGAAACCGGATCTTTCTTACCTTGAACCGTTTGGTGCTCCTTGTACTATGATTGAGCCGGATGGAAAGTTTGGTGCAAGAGCTATCGAGGGTTTCTTCCTTGGATATGCAACTCCGAATTTTCGTGTTTGGAATCTAGCTACTAAAAAGATTGAGCTATGGAGCGAAGTTAGGGTACAAAGGTACACGAGTCCTGTTAGGGCTCCGGGTGATCCGTGGATGTTCGATTATGATGGGCTATTTGACTCCTTTAATCTGCCAACCTTTGACGAAGAATCAGCAGCTGCTCGGATGCTGTTGGAAAGTGACAACGCTGCTGTCTCGCCATTGGTTAGACCTATTGTTGTTGACCCTCAAGCTTCTTCGTCAGTCAACAATATGGTTCAAAATGAGGTTTATGAAGATGCTGCTGATTATAATGACTCTTCTGAATATGATGAATATCATGATGCAGCCGAAGGATCTTCAGCTCCAGCTGCTCCTGTTCAAGGTGCCTCTGGTGATACACCTCATACGCAGAATATAGATACTGCTGAAGGGAATGCATCCACTTCTAACCACATTCCTGGTGTGGAGTTGGTTGTTGATCTTAATCTGAACAATTTGGGTATCAATGCACGTGTGCCAGATAATCCTGAAATGCGGATTCACGATACCCATCCCCAGCAGAATATCATAGGAGATGTCCATCGCGGGGTGCAGACGCGTAATCAGCTGAGAAACAACCGGAATGCTGGTTTGTATTCAGCTATAAGAGAATCTGGTCAACAGAATGACTGGTCCTTCGCGTGTTATGTGTCACAAGAAGAA
This sequence comes from Helianthus annuus, assembly GCF_002127325.2. Classification (NCBI taxonomy): domain Eukaryota; kingdom Viridiplantae; phylum Streptophyta; class Magnoliopsida; order Asterales; family Asteraceae; genus Helianthus; species Helianthus annuus. The sequence goes on along the minus strand of NC_035433.2, from coordinate 116,969,779 downwards.
CCAAAGTCGTGGAAAGAAGCATTGAAAGACAGTGCTTGGGTTGAAGCCATGCAAGAAGAATTACAGCAATTTCACAAGCTGGGTGTTTGGAAGCTTGTTGAAAAGCCTGAGAACTACAAGAAGATTGGCACTCGATGGGTCTTCAAATGCAAGAAAGACGACCGTGGAGTGGTTATTCGGAACAAAGCTCGTTTAGTCGTTCAAGGTTTTCGTCAGATAGAAGGAATCGACTACAACGAAGTCTATGCACCAGTTGCACGTCTGGAAGCTATTCGGATCTTTCTGGCTTATGCCTCATTCAAAGGATTCAAGGTTTACCAGATGGACGTCAAAAGTGCATTTTTACATGGTGTGGTTGAAGAAGAGGTATATGTCGAACAGCCTCCAGGTTTTGAAGATCCTGTCCATCCCGATCGGGTTTGGTTGCTCAACAAAGCTCTCTATGGTCTTCATCAAGCGCCACGAGCTTGGTACGCAACCTTATCTACATATCTGCTGGAGAACGGTTTTCGAAGAGGTCTTATCGATTGTACTCTCTTTATCAAAGAACAAGATGGAGATCTTCTTCTGGTTCAGGTATATGTTGATGATATTATTTTTGGTTCTACTAATGATGTTTTGTGTAGGAATTTCGAGCGCATCATGCAGGATAAATTCGAGATGAGTGCTATGGGGGAAATGAATTTCTTTTTGGGCCTACAAGTGCAACAAACAGAGTCTGGGATATTCATCCATCAGACTAAATATGTTGGAGACATCTTGAGCCGGTTCCAGATGTCCGATGCAACGCCCATTGGTACCCCACTGCCAACTAATCACGGAATTACTCCTGACTCAAAGGGTGAACCAGTTAGCCCTTCATACTATCGCGCGATGATCGGATCCCTTATGTACCTCACAGCATCAAGGCCAGATATAATGTACCCAACTTGCCTACTTGCCAGATATCAAGTTAATCCGAAGGCCTCACATCTTGCAGCTGTCAAAAGGATTTTTCGTTATTTGAAGGCTTACCCCGACACCGGTCTGTGGTATCCTAGGGATAATAACTTTGACTTGGTCGCATTCAGTGATTCTGATTTTGGCGGATGTAAAATCGACGGCAAATCCACAACGGCTGGATGTCAGTTTTTAGGAAATCGCCTAGTCACATGGCAGTGCAAGAAGCAGACGTGTGTAGCTACATCAACATGCGAAGCTGAATACATTGCTGCCTCAAGTTGTTGCTCACAAGTTCTTTGGATCCAACAACAATTGCGGGACTACGGTTTTGAATTCCTAACTACTCCTATATACGTTGATAATTCTGCTGCTTTAGATATCACTAGAAATCCGGTGCAGCATTCAAAGACCAAACACATCGAAATCAAATATCACTTCATACGTGATTGCTTTGAGAAAAGGCTAATCGATGTTGTTAAGGTCCACACCGATGACCAACGTGCCGACTTATTTACCAAAGCTTTTGACAAATCTAGATTTGACTTTTTATTATTGGTAAACGGCATTAAGGTCAAGCAAGAGTAAAACCAACATCGGAAAATCATTTTTGTAAATACCTTTGTGTTTTGAATTTATCTTAGTTTGTTGATTTTAGGGGGAGTAAATTCAAAAATCAGAAAATACAAAAACATCGAAAAATTTCAAAAACACAAAAACAATAGAAAAACAAAAATGAGTTTCCTGGCGAGCAAAAGAGAAAATGATAGTACATCAGTGGTCTATCCAAACCTCTTTAAACCTTAAAATGCAAAACGATAAGCAGCTCTATATAAGATGTATCGGTAGGCTCACAATCATTTTAAAGTGTGCAGGGTGATATAAATCTTAATCGACTGAAGACCAGGTGGGAACCATTCATTGGCATATGGTCTTAGTACCGAAATTTCGTTTGATAGATTGCCGAGGTTCTGAGATATTCGGTCTTTATGCTGCTTATCATCTGGGTATCATGGTTGCCTCTATAAATAGACTAAGTCTAAGATCTTCCATGATACTATACATACGTGTACATATTTATATACTGCATTCGACCTCAATAAGTGATAAACAATCACATGTCCAATTCAAATAAGTGATAAAATATCACATTTATCCGGGTGTCAAGTTCGTCTCTCTGCTGTACGGAAGTACTGACCTGTTCACGGACTTGCACCTGTGCCCTCATGCATACGAAAATCAAGTTCCTCATCAATAAGTGATTATATCACATAGGACTTGTTTTCAAATCAAAATAAGTGAGTATCTCACAATTTATACGGTCAAACAGATGATAATCGGTATACTCACCGGTAAGATGAACTCTCGTGCATACCTTGATACGGGAATGTGTCGTGATGTGGATGAACACCGGTCGGTAAGTATAAATCATACCTTAACGTATCCTCTCGCCATGATTACATCTGATAAGTTGAGCTTAAGTGGACAACAATACCGATAATTGTTATAGGATGCTTATTTTAATGTTAACTAACTGAACAACAAGAGTGTTTTGGCATGACCGTACACTGATATGATTCTCTTACCCTCGAAACTCGCAAAAAGAATGTTTGTATATATTTATTTATTTACTGCTTAACTCTTATTGTTTTCTTTTTAAACAGTTTCGTCGTTTGGTGCATATCAGCACGACATTAGCGGTGATGTCGTTTGATAACACTCAAAGGATTTTAAATTGTTGTCTTTTACTTTCAAAAATACCAAAAAGATTTTAGGTGTGTTTTAATATAAACTTTATAAAAGCCAAAAAGATTTTATTTCTGCTTTATTTTCGATCGTATGATGTTGGAGCTCAAGTCTTCGTTACCTGAAACCTGAACGAAAACCGAATTGACTAAATCTTCATAAACGGTCGAAATTTGCATGTTTTGAAAGATAAAGACTTAAAATTGACAAATTTGTTAAACTTTCAAACTGTCGGACGGTGTTTGATTGTGACATGGTCATTCGTGTGTCATTTGTTTATACTATGTTCCAAACAGTTGTTCTCATTACGCGTTTAGATTTCTTGCATGTGCAGATTCTAAAGGCTAGGAGAACATGGTCGATGACAAGCTTTGGAATGAAGACACGACGAGAAGGCGCTCAAAAGATGAAGATGATCGAGTAGCCGCTGTCCATCATCAACACCACCAGGATCTCACTTCATAAAGTTAAAGTATTTCACGAGCATAACTCAAGGGGGAGCTTATGTTAAGGGGGAGTTTGTTAACACACTGCCTACATGATACGGGTAGTTTGTTGATACACTCTCTGCTTTCAAGACGTGAAGACTTTGAAGATCCTCCGACATTGAAGATTTGAAAGGACATCAGAGTTTTGGTAACTCGAAGACCAAAGACCGTCGAAGTTCAAGACGTGTCTACAACCATAGAAGATAAAGACAAAGCTACAGCCAAGGGGGAGTTTGTTGGTGCACTTGTGTCTGTACTTTGTCTGTATTCGGTCTGATATAAACGATGTCCTGATTTGTGTTGTAAGTTGACCAAGTCAACCATCCTCCGGTTTGACTTGGCCAACAGTTAACATATATTTGATATATGTGTCTGAATCGAAGGATAGCCTCGAAGGATACAACTGATCCTTCGAGGTGCTAGAAAGCCATGGTTCGACCATTAGACCTCGAAGGATGATCCTTCGAGGTCCATGCTGATCATTCGAGCTTGTTGTCATCGAAAGATGATCCTTCGGACCATCTATCGATCCTTCGACCAAGACCTGCTGTGTATGGGTATAAATACCCATGCAGTGTGTTAGTGTTAGATAGAAGCACACTTAGAGAGTTAGAGAAACTCTGCTGGAAAACACACACACACACACTTTAGAGAGTTTGCAAACAAGATTGTAAACATTGTGCTTGTAACCGTAAACCTTCATACGTATTAATACAGTGGTGTTAATCGGTGAACTTTGTGTGTTCTTGTGTTTGTTCTTGCATCATTCCGGTTTGCCCGCTAGCTTGGATTCCGCACTCGCTAGTGGGTTAGTATAACAAGGTTTAGGTTTGTTCTCGATCCTCCGAGAAAAGGGACCTACATACCGTCCGGAGAACCGGTGATTCATGCAAAATATTCCCAATGTTCTCATCTCCGGTGATGAACACCAAAAATGAAGTATCGGGTTTAACAAAAGAGGAAGAGTTGGGGATAAAGGAGAAAGAAAGGTTGCAAAACATGTGTGGGATAGATGATGAATTCAAAAACGATTATTTGAATTCATATTTCGAAACCCTCAATGTCTCGGATGAAACCGAGATCGATTGGAATCTAATGATCTTAAAATCATTGGAGTTTCATGAATTTAATGATTGTAAGGCTGTGATAAGTATGTTAGACGATCGCGAATACGTTTTCAAGTACAAATATGAACTAAGTAAGAAGTTCGAAGAAATGGTTAAATGGTTTTTAACGGAATACTTGGGAATTACTCATAGACCATTCCCTCCTTACACCAAAGACAATCACAAGATAGATCTAATGGATCTGTATACATTAGTTGATAAGGATGGAGGATACCGTGAAGTAACAACAGAAAATTTATGGCCAATCATCGCTAAAGATATGGGATTTGAATACAAAGACGGTGATTTCATTCGTATAGTTTATGCTATGTACCTAGACACCCTCGAGTATTACTACAAATTCAAGAAGGTTCAGCAGAGAGTGCATGATAAAAGGATTATAAGTGAAGAGGATGAAGTCTCAAGAGAGGATCTCAAGAAGACAAACAGCCTGGGAAGCGGCCGACAGGATGCTGCAGTTGATGTGCACAAAGAAATGGAACCAAATCAAGTAGCATTTTATGCAGGTGTGAGGGACGACAACTGGAATCAAATGAAGAAACGAAAGAAATTCGATTTTAATCAAGCGAGATGGGCTGTTGATGAAGCAAACCGAAGCGTGATCAAGCAAGCTCATAACATAACCAAAGTTTAAGGGGGTTATGTTAGAAATATTATTATTATTATTGTTAAACTTTAGTTATGTAATTTAATTATTAGAACCGATAAGTTATGTACTCGTTATTAGAACCGTTAAGATAGGATGATATGCGGATCGACGATAAGCGGGTGATCAAGCAGTTACCCGCCAAAAGTAACCGCCAAAATCTGTATGTTTAAATAATGTTTGCCGGGAACAATACCGGACTATCAAGACAATTTCTGTTACACAAATTGTCCACCCCTGTTAGCCTTTCTTTCGATCCATAATTTTCTGCATTAACCATGTCTGCAACTCTAAACCATGTATCCGCTGCACATGGAAGTTCATATGATCAAGTTAATCTTGATCAGAATTTCCAACATATCCACACTCCATGCAGCCCCACCAAGTCAACTATGCCTACCTCCCACTATCCCTATTATCCCAACTTATGCCAAAACAACACTCCATGAGATGAATCCCCAATCGTACTTTTCCGGCAAGCATCTTCACCAAGCATAAGATCCCGAATCACCACAAATGGTGTATCACTGATCACCGGTGAACAAGAAATAGTTTCACAGTTATAAAGGAACAAGAATCAACAATCACAGTTCCAGACTAGCTAACATGCAAATAATTTTAATAGCAATAGAGCTTTCATGGAAAGCAGGAGGTACTAAGGGTTCTTTGATCGTATACACAATCTGTTTACGCAAACCCTAACCGAAGATCTTTTGAATAAACCATAATTCACATGACTTGCCACTAACCTTTTTTTCACTAATGTTGTCAACAACGTTCCATTTTCTCCAGGTTTTACCCGTCCTTCATACCACATCCAAGTTCCATGAAAAACCAATCAACCAAAATCCACACCATGGAACATTCCAATTATAACCATCACATCTTTAGCCATAACAATGACAAACAGGATGTTGGTATCATCGTCATCGGAAACCCAGGACCAATCGGAACGAATGGACTTGTGACCACAAACACAATCACTTACGAACAACCCACAACATTCACACGAGTTCATGATTATGAATTGAAACGAAAAAACTGATTTTGCAAACAACAAACTAACCGAATGAAACTTGAACAAACTAGAACTTTGAATATGATAACTGAATGTAAACCACGTTCTGATTACAAACGTAAAACTTAACTGACCAACCGAATGACAAGGAAGTTTGGCAGCGGTTTTATAGGGTTGAAAGGGTATGTCTCCAATAGTCACGTTGATTCAAATTGAGAGATGACGTTTCATGAATAACCGCCCATTCGGTTATTTTCCTGGAGACACACCGGTTCGCTAATCATGGCCCAACTTCCTTGTTCATAACCGCCTACTAATGGACTGGACATAACATATTCGTTTGACCCGTTCAGGTGGCCTACGGCCCAAATATATACATAACATAGAAATTGTTTTGACCCATTACTAAATAAACATAAAACCAAATAAACATAAACTGGCCCGAGGCCCATACGTGTAACTCGGATGATCTTGATTACCATAACGATCTTCATTCTCCCCCTTAAGCAAGAACATCCGAGCCCTTTGATTACGATCACTCCTTGCAACCTTTGGTGACCTCGATTTTGACCACCATGTCATCGTCGCTTGAATCATCGATCCATCCGCAATTGCTTGAGCTTTCGGCCATGCCAACTTTCTCTCTTGCACGCTCCTTCTTGATGTAATCAAAATACCATTCGACCAACTCTAGATAATAAATGAAGGCGACCTTCATCTCGTAAGCGTCGTCCGCTTCATAGCCATACTTCACCGATATCTCGCCCCACTTGTCTTTCGCCATTATCTCATCAAACCCACCGTTGTGCTTCACGATGCGGTGTAGTAGTACGAGGCTAACATCACGTCCATCAATTAATTCCGGCGGCATCGCCTTCTCACAAACAATCCCTAGAAAGTTCGTGATAAACCAAACTAAGATTTCTTCAAACGGTGCGTCGAAGAATCTTGGGTGCTTCTTGATTTCTTCGTGTAGTGTGATAAGATCCCCTGGTTCAACGCAGCTTTCCATGATTAACCCCCTTTCAACAACATCCTCCTCGAGTTGAGAGAGAGTTATTGCCCGTTCCCGAAGCATTTGCTTTGATTGGCGTGGATTATCCTTCTCCCCTTGGATGTAGATCATTAAAGCCTTTTTTGCTTTCTTCGAGTACACAACCTTCCTAGCGCTTGGGCGTTCGTCATACACTTTCTTTTTATTTTTCGACTTCTCGAATTCTCGTTCATAATAATCCCCCAGACACTCTTGAAACTCTTCTTTCTCTTTCTTGTACCCATTATCGACCCCAAGATTATCGTAAAAGGCGTTAAGATAATCTTGTTCCAAGTCGGTTTCCGACTTGTCTTCGTATATGTCGAAACCCTTTGATCGACAACCGAACATCTTCTTCAATACGCACTTCTCACCCATAGTAACCGTCTCAATCCTAGGGCAAATTGACGCTATGTGGCCAAACTTCTTGCACTTAAAACACCGAACCCCCGGTTTTCTTGGCCTACCCACTGGTGCATTAGGTTTCTTCCCGTTCTTCTTCGTGAAACCCCCTCTGAATACCTTCTTTGGAAACTTTTTCATTGGTGATACCCCGGTCCGCATGGTTGGCTTCCCCTGCGCGTACTCATCCGCTTCCGCCGCCCGGCCGCACTCTCCATTACGAACAAACACATCTTCACCATAATCTGTCATAACCGATTTCCCTTTGTTTCCACGAATTCGGTTTTCTTCTTGATCACAATCCCTTCTGGTTCCTGTTAAACCTTTGGCTCTGATACCAATGTTGGTATCATCGTCATCAGAAACCCAGGACCAATCGGAACGAATGGACTTGTGACCACAAACACAATCACTTACGAACAACCCACAATATTCACACGAGTTCATGATTATGAATTGAAACGAAAAAACTGATTTTGCAAACAACAAACTAACCGAATGAAACTTGAACAAACTAGAACTTTGAATATGATAACTGAATGTAAACCACGTTCTGATTACAAACGTAAAACTTAACTGACCAACCGAATGACAAGGAAGTTTGGCAGCGGTTTTATAGGGTTGAAAGGGTATGTCTCCAATAGTCACGTTGATTCAAATTGAGAGATGACGTTTCATGAATAACCGCCCATTCGGTTATTTTCCTGGAGACACACCGGTTCGCTAATCATGGCCCAACTTCCTTGTTCATAACCGCCTACTAATGGACTGGACATAACATATTCGTTTGACCCGTTCAGGTGGCCTACGGCCCAAATATATACATAACATAGACAATTGTTTTGACCCATTACTAAATAAACATAAAACCAAATAAACATAAACTGGCCCGAGGCCCATACGTGTAACTCGGATGATCTTGATTACCATAACGATCTTCACAGGAAACACAGATCGAAAACAGTGACAAGCACCATAATGTTGTCTAACTAAACACTGTCAATCAAACCGATACACTCCCGTAATAACTAATAAACTAAGTAACTTTAAATAACCTTCAAACAGTTACATCAGATTATCTCTTACAGACAAATCTCCACCCAAATGTTGAACTTCATAAAACGCAGTGAAACAATTTTTTTGTTGATAATCTCCAGTCAAAACCCAAATTCTGAATGCATAGGAAACCAAAACCTGGTTCCCAATCATGGTACTTCAGTCGCAAACACCCGGCCACATAAAACAAACAAACTCGAAACAACCTAGTACTACCTCGATCACCAAAATAGCCCATGACAACCTCGACCTACACGAACTCGATCGAACACCAAATCACCTCAAAGAAAAATATTTACGTCAACGAAGAAAGATGACTTTTTTTTCTCCCTTCACGTTTGCAAAACAACAATACATAATTTTGTCTTTGGCGGCTCAAAAGAAAACAATGCAAAACAATTTGCATTCTTTCTGTGTTCACAAAAAATCAACAACCAACCAACTTATAGCACGAACGTCCAAAAAAAATAAAACCTTTTTTTGGCTTCTTACTCCACCGCAAGCAATAATGGAGAATTTTTTGATGAATCGTAGGATGCACGACTTCAAATCATAAGAAAATCGCGGCGATTCTCAACGAATTTCTAATTTCTGGCTATCAGTGTCAACTATGGTCACCAACACTAACCCTACCCTAATCGTAATTGTAATCGAACATCCAACTAATGAAACAGGTAATCGGCCTCTTTGCGAATCGCTTTAGTGCAAAACCGCACAGTCAAAGATTATAATATACATGATGGGTTTTATATAAGATAATTGAAACCGGTTAATCTCTTAACATCATGTATATAGTTAGATAGTTAGAATTATTATTAAGTAGCGGTTACAAAGTACGAGGACCAAAGTTGACAAGATGGAAGTTTGAAACTACCCTCACTAACCGAATGGGTATGTCTCCTACACACACCATTTCGGAATCAATACAAGGCAAACATCAAGGGACGCGACTGTTGATCATGCGGACGAGAATCAACACACCTCTTCAAGATCCAATCTCAACCGCACATCCAAGAGACATGACTTTTCACGAAGAGACGCGTCTATTCACTCGTACCCGTAGGAAACTATAAATAGGGATAGTTAGATTCATTTGTACTTGTTCATTACATTCGAAATCAGTTGTATATACTCTCAATTCGATATTGTATACATTCGGTTATTATCAAGTTATTGTTATTCAAGTTATTCAAGCTCATTTAGAGATCAAGATCCAAGTTCGGGCCAACAAATTGGTATCAGAGCATCAGGCTCTAGGCGTGGGAATCGCAAGGCATCGTAGGGAATTCGCGATCAGGTTTCAATTTCGTTTAAATTCGCAAAAGTTTCATTTCAGAATTTTTATTTTCGGTTCTGGGAAAGTCGGTTGAACCGAACGGTTAGGAATCTAGGGTTCGTTTGTTTTGATTCCGGGGTTTAGTGCGAATTATATTGTTTTTGGTTATTTGGTTATTACACGATTCGGGTAATCGGGGTTGTTGAGATATATTGAAACCAAAAGAAAGTTTATTAGAAGTGAAGATTATTCGGCAGGAAGATATGGCAGGATCATCCGGGCAAAGTCCGATAAATGGAAATTCTATTTCCCAGTTTCAGTGTCCGATTCTGAAACCAACAAACTATACAGTTTGGGCTATTCGTATCAAGACGATTCTTGAAGCGAATGGTTTGTGGGAAACGATTGAACCGGCAGAAAATGCAACGGTAGACACGAAGAAAGATAAGTCTGCCATTGCATATCTGTTCCAAGCAATACCAGAAAACGTTGTATTGCAAGTTGCAAGTTGTAAAACTGCAAAAGAGATTTGGGATAATCTAAAGATTAGACATGTTGGCGTTGATCGGGTACAAAAGGCGCGTATGCACACGCTATTGTCAGAATTTGAATTGTTGCAAATGAGGGATGACGAGACTATTGATTCGTTTACCGCAAAGATTAATAGTATCGTTACCCGAGCAACAGAAGTAGGATCGACTATGAGTCAACCGACTCTAGTACGCAAACTCTTAAATGGCGTACCGGATAGGTTTACTCAAATCGTTGCCTCTATGGAACAATACTCCGATATAGAAACCATGTCGCTACAAGAAGCAGTCGGAAGACTAAAGACGTATGAAGAACGTCTCAAGTTAAAGAAAGGAAATCAAGGAGAAAGCCAAGATAGGCTTATGTTCACACATCAGGATAACTCCAGAGGAAGGCAATCTGGAAACCGCGGTCGTGGTAGATTTAACCAGACACGTGGAAATTGGCGAAACAACGGAAATAGGCAAAGTCCCAGAAACGAAGGATCTACATCTAGATCTAGAAATGGAAACTCTGGAAACTGGAGGAAGTTTGCAAGAACCGACCTAAGTAAAATCCAATGTTTTAAGTGTCAAAAGTTTGGACACTACAAGAAGGACTGTTCTGAGAAAGACGAAGTGCAAGAACATTCAAACCTCGTCGAGGAAGACGAAGCACCCGTATTGTTAATGACAATACAAGAAGAAAATGTTCAAGAAAGGGCTCTGCTAAACGAGGAACATATAAAACCGACAAGTTATGCCTCAGAAAATGAAAATCTATGGTACTTAGACAACGGGGCCAGCAACCACATGACAGGAGTGCGAAGTCACTTCAAGGAGTTAGATGAAACGGTGACAGGGCAAGTACGTTTCGGTGATGGGTCACACGTAGAAATTAAAGGCAAAGGTTCAATACTACTGGATTGTCTGAACCAAGAACAGAAGATTGTTTCACAAGTATACTACATTCCAAGTCTGAAAACCAATATATTGAGCCTCGGACAACTTACAGAAATCGGTAGCAAAGTGGTTATGGACGGAGATTTACTTACTATCCGAGATCGAAATAGAAAGCTACTAATGCGGGTCAAGAGAATGAAGAACAGGCTGTACAAGGTCAAACTGAAAACGGGAAAACCAATCTGCTTACTATCAAAGACCGAAGACACAGCATGGTTATGGCACGCAAGGTTAGGCCATTTACACTTCGACGCTATTAAGGAAATGACTCGTAAGAACTTGGTACATGGAGTTCCACAAATAAGTCATGCTAGTCAAGTCTGTGACGCATGCTTATTAGGAAAGCATAGTAGGGCACCATTTCCAAATCAGGCAAAGTTCAGATCTTTAAAACCTCTGGACTTAGTCTATGGAGATTTGTGTGGTCCTATAACTCCACCAACTCATGCTGGGAAGAAGTATATATTCTTACTTGTAGACGACTGTACTCGCTACATGTGGGCGTATTTACTAACTTCCAAGGATCAAGCATTCGAAACATTTAAGGAGTTCAAAGAAAAGGTGGAAAAGGAAGCGCAGACCAAGTTAAAGATGCTAAGGACGGATAGAGGAGGTGAATTCACATCGGCTGAATTCAACAAGTATTGCAAAACCAACGGCATAGCAAGACAGCTTACAGCACCATATTCCCCACAGCAAAATGGAGTAGTGGAAAGAAGAAACAGGACGATGTTGTCAACTACTCGCAGTATGCTAAAGGCAATGAACATGCCACAGAACTTTTGGGGTGAAGCAGTACGACACGCGATATACGTACTAAACAGGGTTCCGACAAAAGCCCTGGTGAACAAGACACCATATGAAGCACTAAAAGGAAGGAAGCCAAATTTAGAACACTTGAAGGTTTTTGGCTGCACTGCTTACGCTAAGGTACTACCACTTCAACAAAAGAAGTTAGATGATAGAAGTACACCTATGGTTTACCTTGGAATAGAAGAAGGATCAAAGGCATACAGATTATATGATCCAGCAAAGAACAAGATATGTGTCAGTAGAGATGTAAAGTTCATGGAAGGTCAACCATGGAACTGGAATAGTTATATGGAAACGGTAGATTCAGGGAATCCCGAATGGACTAACTTTGTCATTCAAGAAGATGACAAACCACCAGAATTAGAAGAAAATGAACCAAGTAGTCCAGGCAGTAGCGGGCCACAACATGGCGATTCAGGAGTAGATCAGACAGAAGAACCAGACTCCTATGTAACCCCGCCAGCATATTCATACAATCAGAACTCAGCAGGAAATCCAAGCAATTTATCAAGTGGAGGTCCATCCACTTCTGAAAGTACAACAGAGAATATTAGTGACACTCCAGTAAGATTAAGAAGTCTCGAAGACCTATGAAGAAACAGAAGAAATTCAACTAGATCCACATGAATTATTACTCGCTGAAGAAGAACCAAGGAATTACAAGGAAGCATCTAGTGACAAAAAATGGATTGAAGCAATGAAGGCTGAATTAGACTCAATAAACAAGAATAACACTTGGAATTTGACGGAGTTGCCAAGAGATCACAAGGCAATAGGCTTAAAGTGGGTATTCAAGACTAAGAAAGATGCAAACGGAAACATTGTCAGACACAAAGCAAGGCTAGTTGCAAAAGGATATGTTCAGCAACACGGAATAGACTTTGACGAAGTCTTTGCACCAGTAGCACGTATGGAAACAGTACGACTAATGTTGGCTTTAGCAGCATATCAAGGTTGGGAGGTACATCATCTAGATGTGAAATCTGCATTCTTACACGGAGACCTCAAGGAAGAAGTATATGTATCACAACCAGAAGGATTTATAAAGCCAGGAAATGAAGGAAAGGTTTACAGACTATCAAAAGCACTATATGGATTGAGACAAGCACCAAGAGCTTGGAATACGAAGTTAGATCAAACCCTAAAGTCACTTAACTTCAAGAAGTGTACTTTAGAGAACGCAATCTATACAAGAACAAGTGAAGCTTCTACACTAATAGTTGGAGTCTATGTTGATGACTTGATAGTCACTGGAACATCAAAGAAGGAGATAGACATCTATAAATCTCAGATGAAGAGCAAATTTGATATGAGCGATCTAGGATTGCTAGCATACTATCTGGGAATAGAAGTAATTCAAGCAGGGGGTGAGATAGGCATCAAGCAGACAGGATATATCAACAAGATACTCAAAGACGCTGATATGTTATCCTGCAATGACACGAAGACACCCATGACTCCAGGAACACAATTAACAAAGACTGAAGAAGGAGATCTAGTAGATGCAACACACTACAGAAGCCTGATAGGATATCTCAGGTACTTATTGCATACAAGACCAGTCAGTCTACTTAGTAGATTCATGCAAGAACCAAAAGAACAACACCTGAAGGCAGTAAAGCAAATACTACGTTACATCAAAGGAACTAAAGAGCATGGAATCATCTACAGAAGACAAGGAGGATGTAAGATCACAGGTTATAGCGATAGTAGTTTTGGAGTTAATACAGACAAAGGAAAAGGAACAACTAGTCTGGTATTCTACTTTGGAGAATCACCTATAACCTGGTGTACACAGAAGCAACAAACAGTGGCACTATCATCATGCGAATCAGAATTCATGGCAGCCACTGCAGCAGCATGTCAAGCACTATGGCTTAAAAGATTGTTAAGTGAAATCACAGGCTGGAAGGAAGAGAAGATAACACTCAGAGTAGATAACGTTTCAGCAATAGCACTTATGAGAAATCCAGTCTTTCACGGAAGAAGCAAGCACATTGATACACGCTATCACTTCATAAGAGAATGCGTGGAAAACGAAGATATCACTGTGGAACACATAAGTGGAGAACTACAACGGGCAGATATACTAACAAAGGCATTAGCAAGGATCAAGTTTGCTACAATGAGGGAACTGCTCGGAATTCAAGATTTAAAGCAACTCATGGATGTTCGAGATTAAGGGGGTGAATGAAACCGGTTAATCTCTTAACATCATGTATATAGTTAGATAGTTAGAATTATTATTAAGTAGCGGTTACAAAGTACGAGGACCAAAAGTTGACAAGATGGAAGTTTGAAACTACCCTCACTAACCGAATGGGTATGTCTCCTACACACACCATTTCGGAATCAATACAAGGCAAACATCAAGGGACGCGACTGTTGATCATGCGGACGAGAATCAACACACCTCTTCAAGATCCAATCTCAACCGCACATCCAAGAGACATGACTTTTCACGAAGAGACGCGTCTATTCACTCGTACCCGTAGGAAACTATAAATAGGGATAGTTAGATTCATTTGTACTTGTTCATTACATTCGAAATCAGTTGTATATACTCTCAATTCGATATTGTATACATTCGGTTATTATCAAGTTATTGTTATTCAAGTTATTCACGCTCATTTAGAGATCAAGATCCAAGTTCGGGCCAACAATAATGACTATGGTTTGTGAGTTAGGCCCCAAGAAAATTGGAACAAAACACAAGCACAAATCTTCTAAGCCTTCACTAAACCCAAGAGAGCTTGATATGACTAAATTATAATATATTTGTTAAGGATGAAAATTGTACATAAAGCGTGTTTGCGTAAATAAATATATTATGTTAAATTGATATTTTAATCTATAATATATAGAAGTGATGTACGAAAATGTAATTTTACATTGCATCCAACTCTTAAAGCACTATGTACAATTAATAAAAGCTTGTTTTGTAAGGGTAAAATTGTAAAGAGGCGAATATTTTAAGACGCTGCGAGAGTATAAAAGTAAATTCAAGGAACAGCCATACTAACATGCTCAAATTCCTTTCCATCGCTGCCCTTAAAGAAACCTAATCGACATTCCTCTGAATCAGGGGCGGTTCTTAATAGAGCCGTGGCAGGGCCACGGCCCGGGCAAGTTTTTCGGCCGTAGTGCTAATTTTCCGCATTTCGATCGAAATTTTTTATATATACTATGTTTGGCCCGGGCTTGCCCGGGCTTTTTTTAGTGCCCGTGTCTTTTGGCCCTAGCACGTTTAACGGGCAAGATCCGCCACTGCTCTGAATCAAACCGAAGATTGAATGCTACGCAAATGAAACGGTGAAACGGTGGGAAGCAATCAATCATGATTTGAGATATAAACTTGCAGATACAAGATACAGGGAGTCAGGGACGGATCATTTTCTCTTTCCCTTCCTCTGGATCGCGTCTTCCGAATTCCACATCTGCAACCACAAAAGGGCTCTTTAAAGTCACCGTTTCACCCTTTCACTAACCCTAAATCCTCTTCGTTTGGTCGTCATAAGGTGCTGTCCAAGATCAAATTAAAGATAAGGCAAGGTCTTAGGTCAGGCTTCAAATAGGGAAATCGATTATCATCAGATCAGGTTAACAACAACCGCTATCACAGATTCAATCTCTTTATTCTGCAGTTGCTTGGATACGAACAGGTGAAGCAGTAAGTCGTTATGATTGATTTTATGTTTCTCTAGGGTTTTTTGTATTCAGTGGATCTACATAAATGATCAACCAGGTTTGAATTTTTGGAACTTCACTTTTTGCAACGCTTTTGTTTCACCATTATGATTTTAATTTTTTTGGATCTTTTTTTAATTTTGTTCCACCAGGTTTGATTTCTGCTCAGATGGAACGATTTAATTTGGGATGTGGCTGATTAAATTTGAATCATCATTATATATAAATGGTTTGCAAAACGTCTCTATGGTGATTCTCGTTACTTTGCTTTGCTCATTATTTGCATTGTGTTTAGTACTTTACTTGCAAAACTACGTGAATTGAATTTGAGACTGAAGTGGAGATGTGGCGTTTGGAAGGAAGGAATGGAGGATCCTTGGATAGCAGATGGTGAATTTAGCATTCGGGTCTCAATCGGCTAAGTTTTTAAGATTATCTCAAGGTTTCATGTTCTTTTGTGCATCCTGTAATGTTGTGATCTATATGAATGTAGGTGTAAATACTATCATTTGTAATCTGATGTGTATATGCAGATAATATGATTATAGCTTTTCCTGATCTAGATGATAATTCGGCATCGTTTTGCTTTTGGGTTTACTAAAGAGTGATTTACTGGTATGTAGGAAGAGTTGGACATTGGATAAGTGCTTGTAAACGTTCAGACTTGAAAGCCGACGGAGAACAAAATCATTTAAATCACAAATGTTTTTATTCTTTATATTTTGAATTTATTTACTTATTATTCTTGTTATCTGCAGATGCTTTAGTTAATTCGCTTAGGAAACTTATATTAGGAGGTGACGAATATGGGTCGAGATTTGAATATGTGAACAGGAACTTAGAAAGAATATTGAAAATGGAGTTGATCTTGGATCCCCTAATGGAATATTGTTTAACGGGCTTGCCCATATCGATATGTTAATAGCATTGTTACTGATGGTATTACATATCGGATGATAAATGTTGAACCAATATGTTCTTGAGGTTCTTTAAGCATAAAGTTTAAAACTTTTGAGCGTTTTGTACGAAATCAGCTTGAAGCCAACAAGAAAGTCCTAATATTAATTTTCATTTGACTTTAATCCATATCAAGAAGCAAGACAGTTTTGGGTTTCGTAGAGGTGACTGCGTAGGCTGCAGTTAGCCATGTACTCGTAAACGAGGATAACCTTGGATTTATGGTAGCAGTATCCTATTAATGGGACTAAGTTGGGATTCCTGAGTTGAGATAATGTTTCAATCTCTTTGCAAAAGTTAGACATCAAGACTATTTTTTCGACCAGTTTTCGATCATGAACTTCTTGAATCGTTTCATGGCGACCACTCTGCTTCCGTAGTCGATGTAAGCTTTATACACAATGCGGGAGTCACCGGTGCCCATGATTAGGCTTTCATCGAAATCGTTTGTGCCTGAGTGAATTTCCGAGAGAACGAACCGTTGACAACCATCTTCGTACATGTTTCAGCTACTTACGGAGATAAACGAATCCATTTTTGCTGCTTTCACTCCGTTCCAAAGCAAATCCCATCTCCAACTCCTGAGTTTTTTGAGCTCCAGACTTATGAGTTTACTGGGATTGTAAGGGGTAGAAGAAGCGGGATGGTTGAAAAGGTTGTTGAACGAAGACAGAGACGAATGATAAAAAACCGCGAATCAGCTGCTACATCACGAGCTCGTAAGCAGGTTAGTGTTGTTTTTGTGAATTTAAGGTGTTTTTTGTTTGTCTTGTTCTAAATGTGAAGTAAATGTTTTGTTTGATTATAGTGAAGAATGAGTTGAACAGTTGGACGCTTTATGCGGTGAAAAATTACATACAAAAAGTTTCTTAAATCTTAAATTAACTCAAATATTAGTTGGCAATAGTTCTTGGAATAAATATTATGGTTTAAGGAATGAAGAAATGTGTTTATTCAGGCTAAAACATTAATAATGGTTTATCTTGTTTACTTTTTTTCGGCTTTTCGTAGGCATACACAATGGAACTGGAAGCCGAAGTGGCCAAACTGAAAGAACAGAATCAAGCATTGAAAAGAAAGGTAAAAAAAAATGCTTGTTTTTTCAATGAAAAAGATTAGTTTAAGACCGTACCAACTTGATAGCGTTGTTAAACTACTATAAAATGAAATTACAAAACTGATTCTTGTAAGAATTTTGAATGTTGAAAGTATGATGATCACATTGTTTATTTTCTGCAGCCTGAGATGATGGAAAAGCAACAGAATCAGGTATCATTCTAAACCATATTATTTTGTTCTAATTACTAAATTGTGAATTAACTTACTTTTTATGGCATTTTACTAAGTAACTATGTTCCTCTATAATGTTGTTGTGATGAATGTGAATACGGTTATAGTAAGATTGGATACTGAGAGTCTGTTTTCTGAATGCAGATTAGTCGAAACATAACAATAAACGAATATGTAAATGCTACACGATACGGGTATCTTCAAGGAGCAAATGGGGGGTTTCATAACCCGTATAACCACGGATTTGTGAAGAATTGTTCCGACTTTCTAATTCGAGGCTATACAGATGATGAGGAAATTACGTGGCCTCCTTTGCAACAAGTTGCCAGATAGTAGTACCCATCATACACCACAGTTTCCCCCATTGGCCTCCGGTTTTCTTTTCTTTTTTTTTTTTTTTCAGATTCTTCCTTGATCGGGCTATACTTGTGTTGGCCAGATTACCATAATTGAGTTATCTTACAAGACTTTTACATTATTTATCATCCAATTTGTGTAAAGTTTTTATTATATTTTTTGAGATGTGTAGTTTAGTTGATTAATGCATAATTGCATACCATCTCTATATGCACAGTTTTCAGTTTAGTATAACCATTATAAAAATGGTGTTTGTGCAGGGACATTATCAGTTTATTTAAAAAATTGCTAAAGTGAATCTCCTTCGACACAAATCTATTATTTCACTCATGGGTCGTGGTTCGTAATACACATCATAATTGAGTCTGATATCAGTCAGGACACCCGCCGCAACGCGCGGACTTACCCCCTAGTATTTTGTTAAACGTATGGCTATTGAAATAGCCTTGAAGATAATTTGCTCAAAGTTGTCTCAATTTCTTTTCCGTAATATGGCGAGCTTGGGGTGAGAACCGTGAGATAGAGCTAGCTCGTTCGCTCGCTCGAATAATGTTAATTTTATTTTTATTTTAATGTTTATTTTAACTTAATATCATACCTTATGTTACAATGTTAATTGGTTCACCAAATTTTGCCCTGGATGTCTTACTTGCTTTTCACATAAAACATGTCATTAGTTTTAATATCTCTTTCCAGCTTTCTCCTTTAAAAAAAGTCATTGCTTTTTCTTCTTCGATTCGTTGTTTGTTGTCAGGTCGTCTTCTTCTTCTTCGATATGACCCATGCTCACCTTAACTTGTGAACAACCCTAGTTCAGTGTGTAGGTGAAAATGGCCTAACTTTGATTATGGTTTCTTTAATTAAACTCAAAAGAATCGGATTTGTATAATTAATGGATGTCGTAAAAGTGAAACTTAGAAAAAAATATAATTGTTATTTTTTCCGGATGTCCTAAACAGGGACGGATCTATATCCATTTAGGGGGTTCCCGAGAACCCGTTCGATTCGTAATTTATAGTGTCGAGGTATATACAAAATTCTAAAGGAACCCCTTAATATTTTTTAGGGGAACCTTGAAATCAAATCTACAGACTGGTCAATTGGTAAGTATGCACGCTTTTATAGTTGATCACGTGTTCGAGTCGGGTTTAACACTTTTTTTCCCGAGTTTTTTAGCTTACCATCCACTTTTAGCATCATTTATTTATCATTTATTTGTTTTCTTTTTCTTTTTAAAAAATTCCCAATTTTATGATTTGCAGTATCATTTCTATTAAGATGTATACAATGATTATCAAATTAATGAATGTTGCAGTTAATATTATCATAAATCAAATTAATGAATGTTGCAGTTAGATATTATAATAGAAGATTATACAATTTCTTCAAGTTCTCAACAATTAAACCTTAAATGAATGATAGTAACAACTAATACAGATAAAAGAATCAGAATCACTTCTGGGTGATCACCATCTTTCTCTATTATGAACTAGGTTAGAACCCCGTGAATTACACGGATTGAATAAATATAACTTTATAAAAAAAATTACATCTTTAAAAACGTGTACTGCATGAGTTAAATAAACACGTGTATTATACGGGTTGATTAAATATAATACAATTTTTTAACACATATGGTCGTCAAGATATGTTTTTGAAAAAAAAAATGAACTTTGATGTATTGTAACATTTTACTTTGTTTTTTATTTATTTATTGTTATGTTAGAAACTTGTGTATTACACCCGTTAACATTTTTACTTTATTTTTTATTTATTAGGGCTAGAAACTTAAGTATTACGCATGGTTAAATCGATTAAATTTTCAATTAAATAGTTATTAATAAGCGGAAAAAGTAAAAGAAAACGTTAAAAGAAAAAAATGTTATTTTTTTTTTAATTTTCAGTATGATGTTATAGTTTTACTTTCATATTTGATTAGGTTAGTATAGTAGTAGCAGAGGAATTAACAACAAATAATTTTTTTGCTCCTTTTGAACTGATTGATTGGAAGATAACCCTAATATGATGTTATAGTTTTACTTTCATATTTGATTAGGTTAGTATAGTAGTAGCAGATGAAGTAACAACAAATATTTTTTTTGCTCCTTTTGAACTACTTGTGATTGATTAGAATTTGGAAATAATTCTTAACTGAGTCCGGTTCGTCATCAGTTTCCTTACCCATCGGTTATTAGATAGTAAATAAAGATAAAGATTATAAACTTTTATACAAACAATTAAAATTATCTTTATCTTTATAAATAATAAAAGTTTTTAATTTTATTAATTAATATATGGTTATCATTTATCCTTATTATTATCATCAAAATCTTTTAATTTTAATAATTAATTTATGGTTATCAATTATCTTTATCTTTATCATCAAAATCTCTTCTATAAATTTTCTTCTATAAATTTTAATTGAGAACACCTCATAAAACGACATGTGTCATAAATCGAGTAACAGTTATCCATGCACATGTGCATATGTATCATTACTTCGACAAATTCAGTAATACGTTATCAGGAATAGACAATTGCACTTTAATTTACAATACCATTCGTAATACACTACTTTTTACATTACCAATATTCAAAATGCACATGTGCATCATTAGGTATAACCATGATATAACGTGTTTTGGTACAAAAAGTTTGTGATTTTGAATGGAGAAATAGGCTCATATACATGTTTTTGGTTAGTTATATCTAGTGGTTGATGGTTTGGTTATAGTTGTCAATTTATGATGTAATATGTTGATTGGATGGTATAAATGGTGTTTACATACATGTAATAAAGTGAAAATATTGGTAATGGTATTGTATTATGGATGGTAGGAGGTAATGGTATTGTATTATGGATGGTAGGAGGTAATGGTATTGTATTATGGATGGTAGGAGGTAATGGTATTGTATTATGTGTCCCCAAAGTGGTTTCTTTTGCAGCGGAGGGATTCATTGGTTATATATCATGTTAGATGAAAGGAAAATGTTTCTTACATAATCACGAGCCTGTGTGTAAACCCGAGAAAAAATTAACGAAGTCAATCTCTGACTCGCACGTTGCGACAGACCTATCAAACGGGAAAAATAGACGTTCTGCGACGGACATTTCAAACAGGAAAAAAATAGATGAAAAACTGTTGAACCCCACACGCACGTTGTGGCGTGTTAACTCAGAATTTTAGAACGACACGTTAAACGGAGAACTTATGAAAGATGAAAAGTATATAAGAGACTAAAGTTGAAAGTAAAAAAAAATGTTGAGATTAAATTGTAAAAGATGAAAATCTTTGGGTTGAAAGTAAAAAAAAATTAAAGGTGTTAAATTGCAAAAGATGAAAACTTTTGAAATTAGAAGTGAAAAACCAAATTAATTAAAGGGGTTAAAATACCAAAGATTGAAACTTTAGATTTAAATTTGCAAAGATTGAAACTTTAGAGTTAAAAAAGAAATCAATTTCAAATTATGAAAACTAAAGAGATAAATAGATTTAGTTAAATTGATTATTATTATTATTATTATTATTATTATTATTATTATTATTATTATTTTATAAAAGAGATAAATAAAAATTAAAAGGTGAGAAATTACCAGAGAATGACACGTGTACAAAAAGGATTTTTGTTTATTAGTATAGAAAGATCTTGACCCATTGATAAAAAAAGGATTCATTTGGTATTTTGGTTCCTAATATTTACCGGTTTCGTTAAAAAAACAAATGCACACAACCATCCCATCTTTAATAGACTATTTCTTTTTCACCCATCTACAATAAATCATCATCTTGATTATGTCCATCAACTTGAGCATCCCCATCAACCATACCACCAACATGCTGTATATTCTGCATAATTTATGAAAGGTGATGACTACTACCACTATTTGAGTTATCCTCAATACCACTTGGCTGCCCACTCCACCGCAAAACCATCCCGAGCAACTGGCTTGTGAGATTTTGTTGCTCGTTAGTCGTCACTAGTTTTACCGGTTGCAACGACTAGCGTTGAAAGACATATACCTTACCCGACCCGAACCGAACCGTTGAACCGACCCATATTTTTTATCTTTGGACATATGATATTGGAACATTTAAAAAAGTGAACCCCTTAAAAAAAATTTCTGGATCCACCACTGATCCTAAAAGTGAAACTTAGAAAAAATAATGTACAATTGTTATTTCTCCAAAAAAAAAATTGATATTCATTTGTAACAACCATTCTTAAATTTAAATCAAGAAAACCTAATCAAACCTAACCAAATTAATACCATAATTTTCTTTGAGTTTGATTTCGCGATTCCAAACCTAACCAAACTATAGATGTTTGCCAATTACAATGAGCATTTTATCAAAAATAAAAAACAAAATAAAATAAAAAATAATGGCTCATTGTGTTAAATAAAATCCATAAACTTTAGTGGGTTATACCAACTTTTTTTGTCCTTTTATACTTTTGACTCAATATTTTTACAATTTTTACAATTTAAGCCTAAACTTTTTTATTTTCACTTTTAGTTCCTTATGCGTTTATCTTTTACATTCTTCATTTTACATTTTGGTTTAAATTCTACGAGTTAACACGCCATAACATAACGTGTGTGTGTAATTCAACATTTTTACGCCTATTTTTTTCTCATTTAATGACCTTAGCGTCATTGGTGTTACTTAACACGGTTTTTCATTCACCGCCACAACACGAGTACTTATACTTAGGGATGAGCAAATGGTACCAAATTTACCGAACCGGGTACATTTTCGGCACCGATTCGGTAATGACTTTTGACATTTTCGGTACCGGTCCGGTACGAACCGGTTCGGTACCCATTTTTACATTAAAATATCTGTACCGTACCGGTACCAAACATACCGTACCGGGTATATTCGGTACCGGTATCCACTTTAAGGGATTTTCGATACCGGTATTTTCGGTACCAATACCAGTTCGATACCAAACGGATACCATACCTAAGTTATACCAGCTTCTTCTAAATAAACAATATATATATATATATATATATATATATAGGGTAAGGATGGTGTAAAAGGGGCCTAAAGTGTGAGAAGTGTATTATAACACTATATATAATACTATATAACACCATATAAACACCGTATAACAATATGTAACACCATATAATACCATATAACACTATGTAACACTATATATCATTATATAACAAATATAACACTATACATCTATCATAGACATCCTATCAGACAACCTATAGTGTTATATTTGTTATATAGTGATATATAGTGTTACATAGTGTTATATGGTATTATATGGTGTTACATATTGTTATACGGTGTTTATATAGTGTTATATAGTATTATATATAGTGTTATAATACGCTTCTCGCACTTCTCACACTTTGAGCACTTTTTACAGGATCCTCTACCTATATATATATATACATATATATATATATACGGTAAGGTTCATGCGAGAACCACCCTTATTGCGAGAACCGCGAGAATCAATATGAACACAAAATAAAATCTAAAAAAAATCAAAAAAGCACTCAAATTTTTTTTTTAAATATTTTTCTTCAAAAAATCGCTATATTTCATTACCATAAAAAAAAGTTTTTTTTTTCGAGTAACAGTTATCCATGCACATGTGCATATGTATCATTACTTCGACAAATTCAGTAATACGTTATCAGGAATAGACAATTACACTTTAATTTACAATACCATTCGTAATACACTACTTTTTACATTACCAATATTCAAAATGCAAATGTGCATCATTAGGTATGACCATGATATAACGTGTTTTGGTACAAAAAGTTTGTGATTTTGAATGGAGAAGTAGGCTCATATACATGTTTTTTGGTTAGTTATATCTAGTGGTTGATGGTTTGGTTATAGTTGTCAATTTATGATGTAATATGTTGATTGGATGGTATAAATGGTGTTTACATACATGTAATAAAGTGAAAATATTGGTAATGGTATTGTATTATGGATGGTAGGAGGTAATGGTATTGTATTATGGATGGTAGGAGGTAATGGTAGTGTATTATGGATGGTATGATAGATAAAAGGGAAAGTGTATTCAAAGTAGTGTACCAAAACACCTTATTTCATGTTGATACATATAGATGCACAAGTGCATTTCTAATATTGGTAATGTAAAAAGTATTGTGTTACACATGGTAGTGTAAATGAAAGTGCAATTGTCTAATAGTTGTAATGAATTACGGAATTTCTCAAAGAAATGACAAAAATGCACATGTGCATGTTTGTGTATTATGGATGGAATGATAGATGAAAGAGAAATTACTGTACCAAAACACCTTATTTCATGTTGATACATATAGATGCACATGTGCATTTCTAATATTGTTAACGTAAAAAGTAGTGTATTACACGTGGTAGTGTAAATGAAAGTGCAATTGTCTAATATTTGTAATGAATTACGGAATTTGTCAAAGAAATGATACAAATGCACATGTGCATGGAAAACTGTGACTCGGAACTTTTTTTTTTTTGAAAATTTTTTTATTGTAAAGGAAGTATATAGCGAATTTTACAAAAAAAAAATAGTAAAAGAACAAAAAAAAAATTTTTTGGGTGATTTTTAGATTTTTTTAGGTATTACTGTTTGTGTTCAAACTGGTTCTCGCGGTTCTCGCAATAAAGGGTGGTTCCTAATGGATCTTTGTCATATATATATATAGGGCTTGGCTATATAAGAAACTCTATCTTTTTAAGAAAACTATGAAAACCCATTTTCAACCATTGATTACCTTTCATCAAACTTGATCAATGGCTATGATAATTTTGGTATGAATTATATTAAAAAGAAATCAATTAACTGCCATTAGTACAAATGAAGGGCATTTTCGAAAGTGGGAAATGAACATTGGAAAACAAAATCCCTGCCATGCAGTAGCCGTCTAATCAAGAACTTCAAAGCAATTCAAATTTTTTTCTTCTTTATCTTCCCCACAAGATACTCATTACTCCTTGTTCATGTTTCTCTCTCATCAAAACAACATCGATACGTACTTCTCTAACCCTAACACAGGAGCCGATAGTCTCGATCTTGAAGAATGAGGAAATCGTTCATAATATTGTCGTCGTCGGTTAAACTGAAACGATTAAGGAAGATTAAGAGTTCAATTAGAGGGTTAGTTCTTGTAATCGGTCATGTTAAAGGAGGTTTGGTTCAATCGATTTCCCCCAAAAATGGCAACTGATTTTGTTTTGTTTTATATATATAGGACTTCGAGACCTATATTAGGGTGGAAAAGGTCTGAAAGCCGTAGTGTTGTGATTATCTCCGACGAATCCAAGGCAGGACCCTCCAATCAACAATCTGTCTTTGGTCCGACCTAAAGGGAGTTAGGTTAGAATTGCATAGTGTATGAACCTTCAACATAGTTGAAGGTGATGTATATATGTATAGTGTGATGGATTAGTAACTGTTCATAACAGACTTTTGTTGGCTGCGTTGCAGTGTATGATGATACCGATAGTGGGTCACCAAGCCCTAGGAAACGACGGAAAACTGGTAAAGGTTAACCAGTAATATTGGGTATAATCTGTATCATTTGTTGTTGGAGTAATCGTTTTCGTTTCTAATTTATCAGGGCGTAATGAAGGTTATGTGGAAAGAAAAGGGGGACATACCAAAAATCACAAGGGTAAGTGCCTTTGGTTACAATAGTTGGTATTTGAGTATCAAGTTTAACCTGAGTAACATGTGTTAAACGGTAGGGAACAAAAAGCATTTGCTTTGGTTACAATAGTTGGTATTTGAGTATCAAGTTTAACCTGAGTAACATGTGTTAACCAGGGAGTTGCTGTTCCGGAGCCCTGCCCATGTAGAAGGGTCTCGGGCTATGTTCAAGAGTTTAAACGTTGGCAATGGGGTGTCGGATGGTATTATCGACTGTTGGGCGGAGGTGCTAAACTTCCAAGAGAAACGGAAATCAAGGGAGGCTTACAGTAGGCACTTCTTTGGTACTAAAATTGTGGTGAGTGTTTTGTATATAGACATTACGGTGTGGCGAGTGCTTGTCTTTACTAATTTCTCTTTTGTGCTCAAAGTTTACGTGGATGTTAACAACTGAGGAAGGGGGAGTCGAGGCGCGGATGCACAAGTTTCGGGTTGGAATAAAAGGTGCGGTTAACAGCGCTGAAAAAGTTCCTGACTTTAGAAATGACGACATTGTTTTCTTCCCGATCTTGGAACACAAACATTTTTACTTGCTAGTGTTTGAGTTACGGGACCCCGGAATTTATGTTGTTGATAATGACAAAGCAAGACAAGGTCAGGTGATAGAAGATAGTGTGTACTACCTCCACAAGGACACACCGTATAAGTTTGTAAGTTATTAAAATGACCCATGTTGAACCGTAAGTGTGATAATATTGAAGATGTGTTTTTTTATTGAGCATGGCTTGTATATGTAACACCTCGAAATTTTGTGTCCAATAATGTGTTAACATGTGTCATTAGTTTACACGTGGCCTTAGATAATAAATAAAGGACTAAAGTTGACAAACCTTGAAAGTATGTAAATTCGAGGGTTATAAATGTCAACGAAGGGTATATATACTGTATAGTAACCCTAAACGATGCTCGTGCCTTCAAACGAATAAATCATGGATCGTACGGAGCAAAACGCGGAAGAAAGTGAGAGATTACAAGCTAGAGGGGTTAACTGTGTCAACATGTTTAATTATACCTCTGAGTGACCCTTTGACGAACCCGAGGCCTTGTAACAGTAAAATACGCTCACTAGAATGTACTATATAAATTTCGCGAAGTTCCGTTTTAAAACGAGAAAGTTATGATCAAATTCGTACGAGAGGGGTTAAAAGCGTCAACAATAAAAGTTAAGGCTTTTCGGATAGTAATTAAACTAACCGGGGACTTAACAGCGCGGGTAAAAGGCACGAGGCCCTTAACGGTAAATAATCGAGGGCCAAATCGCAAAGTTACCCCTTCAAAACCGAAAGGTTAGGTTATTAATTACCAAAGATTTGGTTAATGATTACAAAAGATTTAGAAATCTTGAAAATCAAGTCTAATGCGGGCCGCGTTAAGATTATGCATGAGTTGATGCGGGCCGTGAGCCACCTGCAAATACGCGTTCTGACTTAAGGATTTAGGCGGCCCGCGTACAAGTTGCCTGATCTCTCATGCGGGCCGCGTGAAAGTCCCAGATGCAGAAACTTCGGACAGATTCAATGATTTAGCTTGTGAACGAACTTGTGAGCATTAATTGAAGCATGGGCGCCCTCTACTTGCCCCCTACCACCAAGGGCCACCTGCTGATCATCCATGACTCAATGTAGGGTGAGTTGTGATGATCCTAAGCCTCATTTTTCACTATAAAAGCCAATGCATTGTGCACAATTGAATCACACCTCAAAACCTGCCTTCTGATCATTCTTGGAGCTCTCAAGCATTCCTCTATCATTCTAAGTCGTGCACCAAGCTTCTGTAAGTTGCCTAACCCTTTGTGGTTTCTTTTTCCATAGTTTTAGCCTAAAAGTCAATCCGTCGTAACTAACGGTTGACTTTGCGATAAATCACGAATGGTCCAGTGGTTTGTCGAGTCAAAGATAGTTATATGATGGTAATCATGTGGGCATTAAACCCCTAAAAGGGCACCCTCTGATTCCCACTCTAACTAGATCAAATGTCGAGTCAAACGTGCTTAGAAAAAGTCAACAGAAATGTCATTTTGCGATTTCTTGCATAATCTGTAATGTAGATGATATGTGACCTGTTTGAACACTCATAAAACATAATAATAAGTATATAAACTAGTCTAAGCTTGTTTGATCCGACCATTTTCTGTTTAGACCCGGTTCGGAGCCGAAAGTCGCAAAAGTTTGACTTTTGCATTGACTTCAGTTCTGACCCGTTAAAGTTTGATTTAAATATGTCTTAGGACTCTCTTAGGACCAGGTTACATGATGGTATAACCCTCTGTGACCGGTTCGTCGTTTGTCCGAGTCTTTTACACATTTCCGTTAAATGCTTAAAAGTTGACCGTAACGCCCTTTTTAATTTAAAACGAGAATTTCGGACACGTGAAAGGATCGTGACCTTGGTTACTGATTTCTAAGTATGTTTCTAAAATTTCATGTCAATCCGAGGTCCAGAATAGGAGTTATGCTAAATAGCGCAAATTGCGAAACTTTAGTAATTTAGATAGCGCAATTAGCATAACGCCTATCTAAACCTGGATTTCGACACCAAACCTTTTACTCACTGTTGTAAAATAATATTTTGGGATTTTTAAAGATTTTTAATTATTTTTAACCTGCTCATAACCTGCGGTTATGGCAACGGTTCGGTAAATACCGAATATGCCCTTTTCGGCCATAACTTGAGTTCTACAAGGTCTTTTGACCCGATTCCAGTTGCTACTGATTTTAAATAATAAATAAAGTATTTTAGACTTTATAAACTGTTCGGGAAACTCAGATTCCCTGTAGAACTCTAAAACCTCTTTTATAATCTTTAAAAAGACCAAAATACCCCTACGGGGCATAATATGAACTTAAACTCGTTACGGGCATTACGGAAGGTATCCTACTGATACCACAACCTCTTTAAAGCATAATTGACTTAGGAAAACATTGTAGGACTCTTTCGTTTACCCGTTGCGCCTTTTGCGCGCGCGGTTCGGCTTGTGTAACTAGTTTACATAAATTAGCCGAAACGGGTCAAACCATATTGTTTTGACCCCAAAATCCAGAGTATGATTATCATACCCATATAAAACAAGTCTTCAAACTTGTTGGGTCAAAATCACACTCCATTCACGGTTTTCGCCTTTCACGCGATTAAACCGTAACTATACTTTGAAACTGACCGGTCTAAGCTACGGCTAAAATAAAGAACCGTTAGGATTCTAATAGGTTAAATTAAACCTTCGTTCCAGATTAGGGGACCAGTAAAAGCTATCTGCAATTTATTTCAAATTAAGGAATTATACTTGCAAAGGTAAATACTTTTAACTTATTTTCCGTGATACGGGCTTGGGTTACGGTATTTAAAATACCGCTTGGTCGGGCAATTGACCCCAACTCATTAGTAGTTGGGTATTATCAATATGACCCGTTTAAAAACTTGTTTTGTTGGCTTCACGCCTTTGGGGGCTTAATGACCATGTCCCGGATATCCTTGGCAGCATTTACGAATGGCCACGACCTTGACATCCCGGTGTAGGCGTACACCCGGCATTATGTCTATGACTATAAAAGTGTAGCCGTTGGTTACCCGCCACGGTTTTATACTATGTGGTGTGTCTATTAAACTTTAAACCGATACGACTCGGGCGACCGAACGCATAGTAACATGTAATTCTTTACAAGATTTGCTTATAAATTATCCCAAGTTATAAAGAGTTTGTGCCTTGAGCATTTAAACCAATTTTATTAAACATTTTACAAAAGTGTCGGTTGAATGTATTTACCAATGTAAACTGACGTATTTTCCCCAAAAAGACTAAATGCAGGTACTATGCGTAATTGGCTGGGATTTCTCCTTAGCATCACTAGAAGTCTCGCAAGCTTAAGATGCCTGAAGTCTGTTGAACAATACTTTTGTTATTATTATTTGACCCCTGTGGATTATCATTTCAACAATGGTGATACATTGATATTACACTTAACGTTGAAATATGTAAAACCCTTGCAGGATCA
This sequence comes from Helianthus annuus, assembly GCF_002127325.2. Classification (NCBI taxonomy): domain Eukaryota; kingdom Viridiplantae; phylum Streptophyta; class Magnoliopsida; order Asterales; family Asteraceae; genus Helianthus; species Helianthus annuus. The sequence goes on along the minus strand of NC_035433.2, from coordinate 116,939,791 downwards.
ATCAATGATATCAACAATGTCTTGTGAAGGTGCGGAATTCAATCACAAGATGATTCAAGAATAAACAATGACAAAAACAATTATCTAGAATAATAGAAATCACAAACCAAAAGTATCTTGCATTCAACGATCAACGATGACTGATACAAGACCTTGCAGTGGAACTCGCAACCTCCTATGTGATCAACAACCTCAACCCTAAGGTTGAGGTTTGCTTAAATACTAATCAAGTAGGCCGAAACCTAAGCCCACTATCCAACTCGGTTGCGACATGACCCACATACATATAATCGGCCCACATACATACATAAAAGAAATAAACAAAACAACCCTTAAACTATGCTAACCTACATGAATAAACCTTCGGGTTCCAACAATCTCCCCCTAGTTTTATGCATGAAGGTTCTTCTGACTTCAATTGCCTTGATCACCACCACTTATACGATCTTTATATCCACCGAATCCTTTCTTATGAATATGCAGAACAGACGCTACAGCAGACGTCCAACCCTTAGCAATTTCTTCATATTTCTCTGTAGCTCTGATTTGATTGCATACCAATACTTCTAGATCTTCAACAGCAAGATTCAACAAGTCAATCTGATCGACCAAACAAAAACTTGCATCTCCATCACAAACAATCACCGCCTGCCCAAGTCGTTCATCATATGCCCAAAAGTGTAATGTTTTCAGTGCACCTTTGGGAATCTTTCTCACTAACGGAATCGTCTTCTCTTTATCCGTAGCTGGCCAATGCACAATCTTCATACGCTTGTTTGTGTAAGGATCTCTAATCCCTTTCGCTGGTTTAACAATGGAATCTGCCGTACGCATTGAAGGAAAACCTTTAAGAACCTCCCTCTTCAACCTCTCAAAAAATGCATATCCAGCACCTCCAGGCTTATCATCCACATAAGGTGCATTAGACAAATTTGTCAAATCCACCTTAGTGAAAGACTGAAACTGTCCTGAACGTTTGTACCACTCGACAGGACCAACTTTTCTCTTTATCCACCATCTCTTACGATCATGGTCATATCCCCAGCTAACTACACCAGAACGATTACCAACTTTATCATAGAGAGTTTCACCAACATCCATTAAATGATGAGTTGCATGAGCATCTTCATCATCTGGATTCACATTCTTGTTCTTCAAGATCACTAACTCTCTTTTCTTTTTCATCCTCTCTGCCCTCTCTTTGTCTGCAACTGGATCTGTAACTCTCGTGAAATATTTTTCCATCGCAGCACTTCTTTCAGCATCATCTTTAGCAATAGCTTTTCTTCTGTTTTCAACATCAGTTGGATCAGAAAATTCTTGCCCAAACTTCTTCTCCAACTTTCCTCGTAAATCATAAACAATATTGAACAACAAACTAACATCTCCTTGAAGTTGCTCAATCTGTTGATCTTTCTTTACAATAGTATCTTCAAGTTGGATAATCTTTGCATCTTTATGAATCGAATCTTGCTCAAGCACAACCATTCGTTTCTTCATATCTCTCATGCTGATAAATTCATCTTCATCACTTGAATCATTATCAAACGGCATTCTTAGTGGTTCTTCAGGTCTTTTACCACTAGAACTGCCAGGTTCATCATGAACAATTCCAGAGGGCCCAGCGTCATTGTGAACTTCAACATTCATCGTAGCTATCTCATCTCTTTGAGTATCAACGTCAAACTCAAAGATATTCTCTGCAGTGGTGGTAGTATCGCTAACATTCTTTTCAAAATCGAAGTCATACAAACCTTCGTCATCATCAGCAACGTTCACGGATTGATCTTTTCCTTGCTCAACAAACATTCCAGGTCTAGGATCCCTCCTTTTCCTTTTTAATGGAATGGAATCAGAATCCAAAGGGCTTTCAACAGGCTCTTCAGTTGATACTGACAGATTGGAAGGAGGATTTCCCATCTTGTCAGTTACTGACTTTATTAGCATAGCCAAGCTTTCAGCAGTAATCACTGGTTCAACCGTAGAAACAGCATCAACTTCAGGAGGAAGTTCTATGTCATCATCAGAGTCACACATTATTTCAACACCTTCATCGTCAGAGTTAATTGTAATACGCTCTGTCTCGGGCTCACCTTCAACTCTCCTCAGTATATCATGTTCTTCAGCAACAATAGCACGTGCAGATACACTATGCTCTAGAACAGATCGTGTCATTACTGGATTCTCACCAACATCTTCCGTCTCTGCGAACTGACCAAATTTCTCCAATTCAATCAAACCTTCAAACCTTTTCTCAGTTCCCTTCTTTGTAGTAAGAGCACCAAAACATGAGGGACCCATAGGCTTTAATTCCAACGTATTACCAGATCTCTTCAATCCTGGATAACACTCATTCAAAATCATCTGCACAAACCTTGGATACATAAGAAACTTATCCTTTTGAAGCCCAATTGCATTTCTCTTCATTGCTTCCAAGATATATCTTGAATAATTGAACGGCTCATTTGTAATCACACATATCAAAGCAGCAGACTGAGTGATATTCAACTGATCAATTCCCCCTCTATTTTCTGTCATGCACAAAAGGAACATGTGCAGTAATAGACGCCAGTAAGGATGCACAAACTTCTTTACCAGGGGAGGAAAGTTTCCTTCATAGCTTAAACGAGGTAGAATTGCTTCCACTGTTCCAGCAGGAAGTTCTATAGGATCTGTTTCCTGATCATTAAACTTCAACACTTCTCTAATCATCTGCTCAGTCACTATAACTTTCATCTCTTGAATCTCAGCAACTATAGCTCCCTTTCCTTCAACGATTTCGACTTTAGCACTCTTCCAAAAATCTCGGATAAGGCTTTCATAAACAACTGGATTCTCACGAAGAGCATGAACAATCCGGCACGTATTTAGGCCTTTCATCAATGACGTATACAGCTGCTTGTGTTTCTCTGGTGGAGGTGCTAAGTATCCAACTTGATTATAAGATATAAACTTTAAATCCATTTTTCTGCACACAACACAAATCAAATAAGTTTCCAATCTTGGTTGTAACAGTGATAAAAATAAAATAAAATAAACACTGTCACTGTTCACTCGAGACCATGAGTCGAAACTAAAAGGTCTCGAGTCGAAACCACTTGTCTGCGAGTCGCAACCATGAGTCGCAACCAACAGACTTTGAGTCGCAACCATGAGTCGCAATCTTGATGATGCGACTCGTAACCACTGGTTTCGAGTCCTTGTATTGTTTGAGTCGCAACCAAATAAACACATAAACTTCATCTAAATGTTCTTGATTGCGAGTCAACATCTTCAAAACTTCATCGGAAACTTCATCGGAATCTTCAAATCTTCATCGGAATCTTCAAATCTTCATCGAAGCTTCTTCAATCATTCATAATTTCCTGCAAAAACTTGAATAATGACATCATAATACCTTGATTATCGATAAGCAGATTGCGAGTCGCAACCGGAGACAGATCAGAATCTTCAATGATGACCGGAATTTCGAGAGAGAATAAAATTTAGTTGCGAGTGAACATAGGTTAATTTAGTTGCGAGTGAACATAGGTTATGACTCGAAACCACCTTTTATACTCCACCTTTATCACGGGCCCATGTCTTATGGGCTTGGGCCTTAAGAACTTGGGCTCAAACAGATTTATCAAACATTCTCTTTAACCCCATTTCAAAATCAGATTTAATTTTAAAAATTATCCGTTAACCTTCTGAGTAATGTTTGCAAAATAAAAACCTAAAACAAAATTAAATAATAAAATATTATTTACAAAAATAAATTAGGAAATTTGCATAGATACTCAGGGATCAAATCACAAGGTTTCGGGCTTGACTTCATTTATCAACACTGATCTACTACTGGATGATCTAGACAACTGCCAGTATATTTGTCCTCTTAAACTCATCTCCCTAGACCTTTTCCATATCACTGCCTGTATCTCATTTTATCATGTTTTGATATTTTAATAATGAACACCCAAACAAATACTAATCAACTCCTGGAATTATGCACAGCTCACTCTATCATGCAAGCAGTTTCCCTACCACATATTTCACAAGTCCAATCCAAATTTCTGAAATCTTAACTGGGATTAGATTGAGAAGAGAACAGAATAGATCTTAAGCAGAGATGGTGTAATATACAAATCAAATGAGTTTTCTCAATTTGATATAGGTTTCATGGGTTTCTTTTGGGCACTTGAGGGCCTCTTTCGGGTGTTAATTGATCTACAGATCGACAACGTACAGCTAGGTCAGCATGTATCTGGATGCAGCAGAAGCTGACGTTGCCTAGCACCTCCAGGTCAGCATATATCTGGATGCAGCAGAGGAGGTACACGACTTTTTCAGAGAAGATTTCAGAATCAGATCAAAATTGTGTGTATCGGGAAAAACATACAGACATTCAAATAGACATGAGCTAATTCCAAGTGATTTTTCTGAGGTCATGTACTATTTAGTTCTGAACAGAAACAACTAATGTTTCCAGTCTTTAAGGATAGAGCCTACCAACACATCATACTAGAGTCAAACTATTTCGATACTGGTCTTACATGAGTCAGCCCTCAACCATAATGTGAAAATTCATTTCATTTCCCAGTCCAGCCACACTTCTTTTTGTATTTTTCAATTTTTTAATGTTTTTGTATTTTTCGATTTCCCCCCCCCCCTAAATTTGAGCATAAATAAAAAACTACCTAAGAATAGAAAACTTTATGAACAAATTTACCTACGAAAAACAAAAACATGCTCAATCAGTAAAACGGATCATTTTTAGAAAATCCACAAGCACTCTGAATTTCGAGCTGCTGACAGGTTTGGTGAACAAATCGGCAGCATTTGCATCTGTGTCGATTTGTTCAAGAGTAATAAGACCTCTGTCAAAACAGTCTCGGATAAAATGAACTTTAATATCAATGTGCTTGGTTTTGGAGTGAAAGACAGGATTTCGAACAATTTGTATTGCAGCATCATTATCGCAGTAAATAGTAGTGTTAAGATAAGTCAAACCATAATCCTGCAATTGATGTTGCATCCACACCACTTGAGAGCAAGAAGCAGAAGCAGCAACATACTCGGCTTCAGCTGTAGATATCGCCACTGTTTGTTGTTTCTTGCATTGCCAAGAAATGAGCCGATCACCCAAAAATTGGCATCCCGCAGATGTAGATTTCCTGTCACTGTCAGTACCTCCAAAGTTGCTGTCAGAGAAAGCAAACAAGTCAAAATTGGAATCCCTCGGATACCACAGGCCAAACCGAGGTCGGCCTTTAAGATACCGAAAGATTCTTTTAACAGCAGTAAGATGAGAAGTTTTAGGATTAGCCTGATAGCGTGCACAGTTGCAAACAGCAAACATGATGTCCGGACGGCTAGCTGTGAGATACATCAATGACCCGATCATGGACCTGTATTGACGTTGATTTACAGACTCTCCTTCTTCATCTTCAGTCAATAGTGGTCTCTCTGCCATTGGTGTTTCAGCAGGCTTTGCATCCGTAAATCTGAATTTTGCCAGCACATCATCCACATACTTCCCTTGATGAATAAGAATCCCTTGCGAACTCTGCTTGACTTGTAGACCCAAAAACAGTGTCATTTCCCCCAGAGCACTCATTTCAAACTTCTTCTTCATAACTCTCTCGAACTCCTTGCAAAGATCCTCACTTGTAGATCCGAAAATGATATCATCAACATAGATTTGAACTAAGATTTGATCACTTCCTACTCTCTTGATAAACAGAGTCTGGTCTATGGTACCACGCGTATAACCATGAGCCAAAAGATGTTCTGTTAAGGTGGCATACCAAGCCCGAGGAGCTTGGTGTAAACCGTACAACGCCTTGTCTAGCTTGTAAGCGTACTCAGGATGGTCTGGATGCACAAACCCTGGTGGCTGCTCGACAAAAATTTCTTCCTTCACATCTCCATAGAGTAACGCGGTCTTGACATCCATCTGATAAACAGTGAATCCCATGTATGACGCGTAAGCTAAAAAGATCCGGATGGCTTCAAGTCGTGCAACCGGAGCATATACTTCATCATAGTCCAGTCCTTCAATTTGTCTAAATCCCTGAACCACCAGCCTTGCTTTGTTTCGAACAATGACTCCTGCAGAATCCTGCTTGTTTCGAAATACCCATCTAGTTCCAAGCTTACGTTTTCCTGTTGGCAACTTGACGAGTTTCCATACTCCAAGTTTTTCAAACTGGTTCAGCTCTTCGTGCATAGCATCTACCCAGCCAGGTTCCTGCAAAGCTATATCAATGGTTTTAGGTTCGATTTGAGAAAGATAACAAAAATATAAGCAAGTGTTAATGGTTCCTGATTGACTCCTGGTTAAAATTCCTGCATTTACAGGACCAATCACATTTTCTATTGGGTGATTGCGTTGAACGCTCGTAGGTATGGCCAAATCAGGTACAATCTCCTCTTCAGTGGTGGTGTTGCTAGACTCCCCCTCATTAGGTGCTGTTGTACTATGAGCTAAAGGAGTGGTGACAATGCAATCCTCAGGAATTGGTTCAGGAAACAGTACATTGTCAGAACTGCTTGATGCAGAACCACCAGTTGGGGCACCTTCAGGGGATCGATTGAACGTCGGCGGAGGCGTAGGATGCTGCGTAAACGACATTCCCGGTGGATCAATGGTATGATGTCTCACGCTTTCTTGCATCTGTTCTTCGTCTTCAGTGTCTTCAAATGACAATGGTTGTTTGGGAATGGACGTACCTGCACCTGAGAAATCACATGACAAAGGGTTAAATGATTTAAACAATTCAGAATAATCGTATAACCAATCTGGACCGACTCTAGCATCCATAGCATTCTCTTCAAGCCACTCTATGTTGCACGACTCGACGACCTTTTTAGTTACTTTGTTGTATACTCTATAAGCAGAGCCCTTAGCATATCCAACAAAGAAACATTCGTCCCCTTTGACTTCAAACTTTCCGTTGGAGTCCATGAGTAATAATACACATGGACAACCAAAGATACGAAAGTGTGAAACCGAAGGTTTACGTCCCTCCAGAATCTCATAAGGCGTTTTCATATGACGTTTGTTTACTAAAGCGTGATTCTGGATGTAACAAGCCGTGCTAACAGCCTCAGCCCAAAAGAAGCTAGGAAGCTTCGAATCCGCCAGCATAGTTCGTGCAGCCTCGATGAGAGTACGATTCCTTCTTTCAGCAACTCCATTTTGTTGAGGAGTTCGTGGCGCACTGTACTGACGATCTATTCCCTTATCAATGCAGAATGTATCCAAAGTAATGTTCTTGAACTCTGTCCCATTGTCTGATCGAATGACCTTCACCTTAGCACTCGCTTGATTTTCAGCCAAAGTGATGAATTGTTTCACCAATACAGCAGTTTCATTTTTATGACTGAGAAAGTACACCCAGGTGTAGCGAGAGTAATCATCGACGATTACTAGACAATAAGCTTTCTTCCCAATACTTAGCACATTCACTGGGCCAAAAAGATCCATGTGAAGTAGCTCGAGTACAGCTTTTGTCGAAGGTGATGGTTTAGTCTTATGGGGTTTTCGATGAGCTTTCCCTTTCGCACAAGCAACACATTTCTCCACCAACATGAAGTCCTTGATTGGAAGATCACGTACCAGTTGACCTTTAGCTAGACGGTTCAGGTTTTTCATATTCACATGCCCAAGTCGACGATGCCATAGTAGACCATCATGCTCCGAAATCTTTGAAAATAGACAAGTGATCTCTTCACACGGTTTCTTGTTCATATCAATAACGTAAGCATTTCCCTTTCTCTCAGCTGTCATCAAGAACCAGTCTTCTGGAATAACAATCCCAGGCTTAAGAACATGACACCCCTTCTTCGTGAAATGAACTGAATTCCCTCGATCACAGATCTGTAAAATACTTAACAGATTGTGTTTCAATTCTGGAACATAATTAACATTCTCAAAGCTTAAGACGCCGTTTTGAACAGTTCCTTTTAACGTGATTCTGCCTGACTCTCCTCCCGCAAATGAGACATATCCACCATTAAACTCTTTGACATTTACCAGTTGGGATAAGTCTCCTGTCATGTGCCTGGAACAGCCACTATCCATGTACCAGAGGCGCACGGTAGTCCTCCACAGCTGTTCCTGCGCGATTAGCGGGATTAGTTAGATTTAGGAACCCAGCCCATAGTGGATCTGGGTTTTCCTTGTGCATCAATATACGTCACTCTCTGCCACACTAAATTATCTTTATTCAGAAATTTTGAAACATCCCTTTTGGCGACATTTTGATGACATGATTTTATTGAATTGGATTGCATACCATTAGCTTTAGGTTTCCAAAACTGTCTTGACCAGTTAGAATTGAAACTTTCAAAAGCATTACCAAAAGAATTACTTCGATTACGCTGAAAATTTGTTTGTCTATTCTGATATTGATTATAGCGTTTGGCTGCATTCCAATCCTGATCAGAAGGTCTAGTCCTATGATAGTTGTTCTTCATTGTCTTAGTCCTTGCAGACATCATGGACTCCGAACAGTGATATCGGTTATACGTGACCTTCTGATTTCGCCCTGATGTTTTCTTGTTCGATGTCCTTGGGAGTTTACCACAATTTCTGGCAATGTGACCAGCAATGCCACAGTTAAAACATGTTTGACGTTTCATATTTTGAATATTCTTGACATTTTGACTCTGTTTGCTTGATTTCGTGTGATTTGATGTTTTAATTTTCTGAACATGTTTGACTTGTGATTGCTCTGAGGATTTAGATGATTTGACTTGTGGTTTTTCTTTAGATAAATTTTCTTTTAAAGATTTCTCTCTTATATCAGCATCCTTTTCATTTTCACTTAATCTTGATTCAGAATTTGAACATGTACGAGTTTCATCCAAATGCGTTTTATCAAGGCATTTATCATATGAAACTGATTCAGGTTCACTTCCCGAACAAGAAGAAGTCTCAACAATATGCTCTTCCTCAATGCATTTGTCATGTGAAACTGAATCAGGTTCCTTTTCTGAACATGAAGAAGTTTCATCAATGTGCATTTCCTCAGAGCATTGATCATGCAACACAGTTTCAGGTTCATTGTTTAATTCAGTTTCCAATGGGGTCCCACTAGATTCAACATTAGGGACACCCACTGAGACAGATTCAGAAGAAGAATCAGGATACTCTTGATTTTCTTGAGAAGTCGTTTCAGTGGTTTCACTGAATGCATCCTGAGGGACCTCACCTGTAAGATTTTCACAAGCTGAAACATTAGAGATGTTAGGATCACAAACATTAGCTGAAAAACAATCATCACCACACTTATTGTTCAAATCATCAACACAAACATTATCAGTTTTGCCCAAAACAACAGGCTCACAAGACGAAACATAAGCTGAAAACGACGCAAACAAAGAACTAGTAAAAGCAATGTCAGACTCAGTTGGTTCAGAATAATGTTCAAAATATGGTTCAGAAACATTTGAAATAATAACCGGTTCACTCCCATGAACATCATCACACTTTACTTCAGAGCTATCATCTGCACACGAAGATGAAACATTAGGATCAATTGTGCCTTTGTGAACAAAATTCAATAGAGTAGACTTTTGTGGCTCAACATGTCTGTCATGAACAGACGATTTGTGGTTTTTCGAACCATACGTCATTTTACTCTCATTTATCATCTCCTCCTCGGTCATTGGTAGATAAGTATAATTATCATTGTACGGAGGAGGAGTCTGAGTGTAACCCAAGCCACGCCCTTTCTTTTCTTTAAAAGCGATTTGTTGATCACAAAGATTTTTAACCAATTTACTGGAAGAATCAAACTTCTTGATATTAAGTTCATTAATTTGATATCTGTTTCTAATATCTTCCAGTTCCTTTGTTAAAATGCACACCTTTTCTTGAGCTTCTAGGAAATGGGCTGTTTTTACACTCACATCATCCTTTAGTTTGATGATGTCCTTTCGCTGAGCCTCAATTTTTTCTTTATACAGTTTCTCATTTTTAGACAAAGTAAAGTTCTTATTTTTTATGTCATTATAATCTTGAATGAGCTCAGCGTTGTGTATTCTATAAGCCTCAACCCTTTCCCTACACTCAGGAGTACAGAAAACGGAAATTACCTCTTCTTTGGTGAGACCTTTAACAGGAGCTGAAAGAATTTGAGTCATGAACGCAAAGTCATCAGCTGCAGTCTCTTCCTCTGGCTTTGGGCTATGTTCGCTTGAAGTCATGAATGCAATGTTGGATGTAGCAGTTTGATTCTCTGGAGCTGATATGTTCAGACGCTCAATTTCTGAAGTCCAATCAAAATTGAGGTTGGGCTGAACCACCAGTGCTTGTGCTAATCCTTGCGGCTGTGGACTTCTAGAAGCAGCAGCATCTGCTATACTTGTAGTGGTCACAAGAGCTCTTTCTCGATTAGGAGTTGCAGGTTGGGCAGGAGTTGCAGGAGTTTGATCTCTGTTTATAAGTGGCTTCGGGCAGTTTCGAGCATAGTGTCCTTCCTCATGACAGTTGAAGCAACGAAGATTAAAGGGCACTTTAGCAGCTCCATTCCATGCATTTCCCCACCTGTTTTTACCTGTTCTTTTCACAAACTTTTGGGCTCTGAAAGCTGCCATTGCCATCTGCCAGGTGATGTCCATTTCTTCAACATCATCTGGATGAATCTGTGTCAGATCATCAGGACTCCACTTTGGTGGATCAAGTTTTCCTGCAATAAAAGCATTCAAACAGTTGATCACTGAAGCTGCGATATCCAAGTTTTCCTTTGATTTTTTAGCAAAGAAAGCTATCATTTCGTTGTTTGCAGCGGAAGCAGAAGCAGCAGTAGAGATATTTCCAGAATTTGGAATGGAAGCAGAGGCAGCAGGAGAAACGACTTGATTAGAGGATCCAGATGAGTGCACCTTTGCTGAAGTTGGAGTAGCGGATGAAGTATTGCGAAACATCTGAAAACCTCCTTGAGACAATAAGGCTGTGTTGCTGTTGTTAGAGGAAGCGGGAGCAATGGAGAAACCAGCAGCTAGCATACTGTTCTTGTAATTTGTTTCTCTTTGCTTATCATCCAGTTCGCATGCCTTAATTTGAGAGATCATCTCTGACAGAGTGCATCTAGCGAGATCTTTAGTCTTCTTGATCATAGCAACATGATGATCCCAACTCTTTGGTAGTGCATTAAGAAGTTGTCGGTTTGTGGATGCATTTGTTGTATGAATTTCTTCCATTTGCATTTTGGTGATCAGCTTCACAAATCTCTGAATCTGGTTGTCTATCGTTTCACCATAAATATGGTTGAAATTGTTGAAGTTTTGTTGCAGCAGATTTCTTCGGCTCTCTTTCATATCTTCGTTTCCTTCATATACTTCGATCAGAGAATCCCACAATTCTTTGACAGATTTGCAGGTGCGAAATCCAATAGCAATATCAGGACCCAAACCCATGGTTAAGTAAGAAAGAGCTCGATCATCTTCTTCAACAATAAGCAAATCATCTTCAGTGTACTGATCTCTAGGTTTCTTTACCTTAAGACCTGGTTCAGTGGAGCTTTCCATCATAATCTCCCTAGGACCTCTCAAAATGCTTCGCCACAGTTTATAATCCTTAACCTTCAAGTGCTGTTCAAAGCGCCACTTCCACTCGGGAAAATCATTAGCATCGGTTAACCTAGGAATGCGTGTTGTGGTTCCAAGCTTTGAATCCAATTCTTGTTGTTGATTAAGGGCAGTCAATTCACTGTTGTTTGTCGACATGTTTAATTAATCAGTTAATTAATTAATTAAATATATTTTTAAGTCCAAAAGTCAACAGTTCAAAAGTCCGTAAATCAGTGTCGTTGCGAGTCGAGATCAGTGTCGTTGCGAGTCGAAACAGCTTTGGTTGCGAGTGGAGACTGACTGATGGTTGCGAGTCGTAACTAAAACAGGATGAGCCGAAACTGTGGTTGCGAGTCGAAACAGCTTTGGTTGCGAGTGGAGACTGACTGATGGTTGCGAGTCGTAACTGAAACAGGATGAACCGAAACCGTGATGGATGCGAGTCGAAACCAAACGTGATGAACCGCAACGGTGATGGTTGCGAGTCGAAACCTGCAAAAGAATAAAAGATAAGATCTGTTGACTCGCAATCCCTATTTTTCAGCACTTCCAAAATTCAAAGATATTGTAATCCTTGAATTTGTTGACCACCAACTTCCCGTAAAATCAGCAAACACCTTTTCAAAGATCAACAAACCAAAATCAGTAAATTTTTAATGAATCGATCAGGAACAGACTAAATATTTCAATGGTTTTCACTGCAAAAACAAGCAACAAACTGGATCAGTAGCACAAACAATTCTTGAATCCGAATGATATCAAAACCGAGCCCTTGAATGGCTTCAATGGCTCTGATACCAATTGTAAAACCCTTGCAGGATCAATCAATGATATCAATAATGTCTTGTGAAGGTGCGGAATTCAATCACAAGATGATTCAAGAATAAACAATGACAAAAACAATTATCTAGAATAATAGAAATCACAAACCAAAAGTATCTTGCATTCAACGATCAACGATGACTGATACAAGACCTTGCAGTGGAACTCGCAACCTCCTATGTGATCAACAACCTCAACCCTAAGGTTGAGGTTTGCTTAAATACTAATCAAGTAGGCCGAAACCTAAGCCCACTATCCAACCCGGTTGCGACATGACCCACATACATATAATCGGCCCACATACATACATAAAAGAAATAAACAAAACAACCCTTAAACTATGCTAACCTACATGAATAAACCTTCGGGTTCCAACAAAATATATTATCTTATTGCTTCCGCTGTGCATTGATATATTGTGTGGTTTGACTATAATGTTGCCAACTACGTCACGGTAATCCCCCACCGGGCCCACCGGTGAGACACGTGGAAACCGGGGTGTGACAGTATATGTATATGCAGAAAGATATGTTTGTGCAATACCTTCGGGAGGTTGGGAATCCGCGAGCCGATGACATAGACTACTGCAACATCCAGCGTATGCCGGTTAGTTGGGCGACCACAGCAAACACAACTGATTGTGGGGTCTTCTTGATGCGACACATGGAGTGCTACATGGAGAAAAACAAAAGTTTTAATTGTGGGTTCAGCATGAGGGTGGTGCGAGGAAGATGGTGGAGTTGCGGAAGTTGAGAAAGAGGTATGCTGCTCACATCTTATGTTCGGAGGTGAATGTGCTGCTGCCTAAAATCAAGCAGGATTGCCGAGTAGAGTAACGTGTGTTTGGGGGTGAATGGTATTTACTGTTGTGTAGGTGTGGCGTTAACTGTGCCAGCTTTGTTTTGGTTGTGTCATGTACTTTGTTATGGGGATGTTGCTTTAAACTTATTGTGGGATAGGTGTTTTTTGGGTGTGGCATGTACCAGGTCTTTTGGGGATGGACTATCTATGTGAAATCTGATGTTTATTAAGTTGGTAATTTTATACTCTGAAGAATATTGAGGTATTCTTGGATGTGTTAGAATGTTATTGATGTAGTTGATAATGTTTTAAATGAGGCTGTTTTAAATTATATGTTGGTAGGTGTAACATTTAAGAAAATGAAAAAATGCTGCTTCATGTTTTCAATCGGGCCACTGTTCTAAAAATGTAGTAGGATTATTGGAAGTTGGGGAAAGTAGGTGGCAGAAAGTCTACTAACATAGGGGTTGGTGGCTAGAAAACAACTTTATTGGAAAAGGAACCATTGCTTTTTTGCCCCTTTATGGTCACATCAAAGTCAAGTCACAGCAAGTATATTAATTGTATCCATGATATACCTCTATAAGTAGTGTAATGAAGAACCAACTAGTATTCTGTAATACTTCACTACTTCAGTAAACCAAAAACTTTGAGTGAACCCAAAGTGGGCTAATGTGATGGAACCTTATAAAAAAAAGGTCATGGCTACACCACCAGGCATGGAGAAGCTGAAGCAAAAGGGGAAGGAAGCATGTGAGGGTCGGTACGGGGTGTGCTATGAAAGAAAAGTGTTTCACAAGAAGCACGAAGACGTGAAAACTGGAGGCCCGGGTGGTGATGATGCTTCAGAAAGCGGAACAAACAATGTAGCTGATATAGCTGGTGTTTCACAAGAAGCTACGCGCCGTACGGAGCACGTTTTACCAGAAGCTGAAATTTTAAAGGGGCTACCAAAGGAGTTGGTTAGGTTGCTGACGGATCCAGACCATGAATTATGTGGTTGCCCGTTGTGTCCATACTCACCCGAAACAATCAGGTCCTGGTGTTACCATGACCCATGGGAGAGTGAGCATAGCACATCTCCTCTGTACTTTCATGATGAGGATGTTGCCACACCATGATGAATAGCTTCATAGAGATGGAGGATAAGAAGGGGTAGTTAGGATGTGGTAAGTGGTTATAGTTGTGTTAACCTGTTGACCCTATGTTTGTAGACGACATACTAACGTCGTTTTCTTGTTCTTTTATTATGGTTTTTTTTTTTTGGGATGGGTTGATGTGATGGCTCGTTAGTCGATCCATTATTTTAGTTGCGGTTGTAACCTATTAGTAGAATGTGTGGTTAAGTTGGCTAGTTGTGGAGTTTAATTCTATAACATGATGTGTCTTTATATATAAGCTATTGGTGTGGGGTTAACACCTTTTGAGTTGATCCTTTACAGTTAAAAAAAAACCCCAGGTACGGGGGGCTAACATGTGTTAAGCATCTGTTTTTTATGCTGTTGTAAAATATAAACCAAAAACCAGAATTATCCAAGCATATAATAATAAGATAAGTCCGTTAATAGCAAACAGAGGTCCACAAAAGTTGGGCTACAAACACAAAAGTGCCGAAAGGCCATAAAGTTTTTACAAGACAAGAAATGATAAATGGTAACAGGTTATTTCCACCTTCTTACACACGTAACAGAAAAGAGCAGGAGGATGTTAAAAGACTGTTACATGTGTGTAAGAAGGCCAAAATGAAGAGAGTCTCCCATTACATAGTACTAGTAAAACGAGAATAAAGATTTTAATCAGAGGTGGAGGCACCATGGGCGGTCTGCCTTTGTTGTTCAGCAGCTGCCTTTGCTGCTTTCATTGCGGCCACCTTAACGCAGTTGCGTGAGTCGTGGTCGTCGACATACAGACCACAACGCTTGCATAAACGAAGCTGCTTTGGACGTTTTGGTGGTTTTGCCTTTGCCTTCTCACCGGGTCCGGAAATGCGAGTATGTGTACCACATCCCTTATTGCGTACAACATCTGGATTAGCAACTTCGACTGGAATGTTGATTGGTTGCCCAACTATTTCTTCCATTTCACACTCGTTTGTTTCATTTTGAATTGTACCCAATGGTTGCTTGGAAAGCACATTGATCTTGAAATCCCGGAGTTGGGCAACCAATTTTGACAACGAATCTTCGTCGGTTCTGGCCATATCAACGCATTCAGTAACGAGGTCGAGGATTTCATTCCGCATAATGGACGATGCGTGTGGGTTGACTCCGTATCGGCTGGAAAGTGAAAAAACATCTTTTGGGAGTGCATCTCGGCGCCACCTATCGTTTATGTATTGCGGTGGTATCTTTGCAACATTTTTCAATCGATAGACGCAAAAGACATGGCGACACAGATATCCAATACGTGTGAAATTCCTGCATGAGCAACTGGCGGAGTGGTCTACAGTGTTATATGTAACCTGTTAGGAACAGAAGGAGCCAAAAAAGGCCTTTAGATCTAACGTATGTTAGTGGATGGGTAATAATGAACTTGCCTAACATGTGTTACCTGATAGACGTTTGTGATGTTGTTCCTTTTGTCCAAATGAGTGACGTCTATCAAAAGAGTGGTATTGCTGGACTCGGTTTGGTTTGTGATGTAGCATAAAAACTTCCCTTTATTTATCTCCTTTTGAACTTGCACGAAAAAAGTGTTTGTGTAAATGGCGAACGCGTGCTGTTCTATCGCTAAATCAGTATTGCCCTTGAACACCGTGGATGAGGTTTTGTACTCCGATACACGTTGCCGATAGCGTTGGTTGTCTACCCTATTTTCAAAGCACATCATAAATTGTACAAGGGTGTTTGCGCTTGTTGAGTTGACCTTGAAGGCAGCGTTAGAGCTTTCGCAGCGTGATGTGGTCTTCATCAAGCAACACATTGGCAGTTCCCTGAAGTAGGCTGGTACCCAAAGATGTTTGATGTTGTACATGTCGTTCAACCAAGTGTGGTCTTGTAGGCCAAATGTTTCTAGGAGGTCATTCCAGCGGGACTCAAAAGTTTCTGGTTTGATATAAACATTCCAAACCAACCGGTGAATGCAGGACCGAACATCAGTGTTATCAAGAACGTCCGCAGAGATCTGGTAAATTTAAGAGTTACTAACACATGTTAGATTAAAAAGTTTAAAAAGACATATAAGTCTGTGATGATGAATAACACATGTTAAAGGCTAACAATTTAACCTAACCTTGGAGGGTAGTTTTTTCATTATATGCCACATGCATAGACGGTGGCGTGATTCGGTAAAGACCATAGGAACAGCTTGAAGCATGGATGGGTCTTGATCACTCAGCACGAGAGTTGGTTGAGTACCGTGTGCCTTCAAGAAAGCCTTAAGCAACCACACATAAGATTCAATGGACTCGGTTGATATCAAACCCGCACCAAATGTAACACATTGGAAATGATGATCCACACCCGTGAATGGCACAAAAACCATCTTGTACCTATTAATAAAAATGGATTTGAGGTTAACAAAATGTAACACTTTTTTGGTTAGGTTTGTATACTTGGATATCAGGCCTAACACATGTTAAGGGGGAACTAACCTGTTAGTGCTGTAAGTCGCGTCAAAGGCGAGGACATCGCCAAAAGCTTTGTAGTTTAGCTTTGAAATCTCATCAGCCCAGAATACAGAAGACAACTTTCCATTTGATACAGTATAATCAAAATAGAAGTTGGGTAGGTTGTCAAAGCGCTCACGCAAGCGTTCTAGGAAAACTTGTGCGTCGCGTTCACCAATAAAAATTTGCAACTGGTAGCTAAAATTTTTAAAATCCACCGGAGTCCCATTGACATTATGATGCCCCCCTTTTAAAGCTACAAGACATCTATAAGCTCTCATGGGTCCGATACGGTTTAGACTCATATTGTGAATGAATTGTTTGGTGGAGAATGACAGCTTCCGTGATATCTTGCTAAGATCACGGTTGTAATTCTCAACAAGTTCATGATTATGAATATCATTGAAACTCATAACTGTGTATGTATCATTAGAGATTGAGACTAGAATGCTTGCCTTACAGTCACACCATGTGAAGTTGGTTCTCCTAGGCTTTACAGAAGATTCATCTAGTGTGTCAAAAGTCCTCTTGGGTTGTGGTTTCCCGTATTTTGAGCATCGAAGATACTTGTGTGTGGGAATTCCATTCCAGACTTTAGTTTGCCCTTTTTTAACAGAAAAACCAGCTTCAAAAGCATAAAGTTCATACATGGAAAGAACAGCCTCAAATGTTGGATAAGATTTCCCACACACTGGTATGAACTTATCAGCGACGGTAGGAATCCAGTAACGGGTTCCCTGAGGGGTATCAAAAACGAAGTATGGATGCGCTGGCCCTGCATCAGAAAACGAAAAGGTTAGGAATCTGGTATATGGCAGGACAAAAGGTTAGAACTCTGGTATATGAGTATAAAGTTTGCTCCCATGGAAAATAAACAACCGTCTAAAGGGCCGTGAGATGATTCAGCAAACACAGAAGGGCCCTGAGGTGATCCAGAACCAGCACCCGGCATGTTAGCGTAGCCAGAATCTTGGGATGCTACATGTGAACATTATGCAATATGTTAGAACTATGGCATATCTGGGGAAGAAAAATCAAAACCAGTGTATAGAAAAACAAACCTTGATCATCATCCATAACCTCGTCAGAATGGAAAGCGCTGTTGATGAACTTGTTGGAGATCAGAACATCCGGTGATCTAACAGGGACTTCAGATGATAGAGAACCATCAACAGGCATGTAAGTATATACAGAAGCTTCGAATGGAACAGGTGAACATTGCCATGCAGTATATTTGGATTATTCGATTAAAAAATTGTAAAATACAAAAAAAAAATATATATTCGAGAGAGTTAAGTTAGATAAAGAGACAAACCTTGAGCATTTAATTCCTCATCAGTATGGAAGTCACTGCTAAGGAACCTGTTGGGGAAACTTCGGACCGGCGACATTAACTCGGAGGTTGGTGGATTTGTCTCCATAGTCATTAATGGAGAAAGGATAATTTGGAGAAGAAGATGATAATGGTTTTATGGTTTTTCTGTTAAAGCATATATAAAATGAAATATTGTAAAAGAAATATGGGGGTGGGTGATTTGTACAATTGAGATGATGGGCATTAAATGATCATGTCAATTCAAATTGGGAAAATATCTTGGGTTGGGTAAATTACTGATATAACCTTGCAAGCAAAAGGGAAGAGGACTATGGGCAACGTGGATATGGGCAACGTGGATAAATGTAGGCCACATGTAGAGTTTGCTAAGTTTTCTAAAAAAATGGGGTTTCTTGTAGAGCATTATCATATATATATATATATATATATATATATATAGGACAAAGATCCGTTAGGAACCACCCCTTATTGCGAGAACCGCGAGAACCAGTGTGAACACAAACAGTAATTCCTAAAAAAATCTAAAAAACACCCAAAAATTTTTTTTTTAATTTTTTTACTATTTTTTTTTGAAAAAATCGCTATATTTTGTTAATAAAAAAAATAAAAAAAAAATTTCAAAAAAAAAAAAAAAATTCGAGCACCAGTTATCCATGCACATGCGCATATGTGTCGTTTCTTTGTCAAATTCCGTAATTCATTACAAATAATAGTCAATTGCACTTTCATTTACACTATTACGTGTAATACACTATCTTTTACATTACCAATGTTAGAAATGCACATGTGCATCTATATGTATCAACAGGAAATAAGGTGTTTTGGTACACTACTTTCTCTTTCATCTATCATTCCATCCATAATACACAAGCATGCACATGTGCATTTCTGTCATTTCTTTGACAAATTCCGTAATTCATTACATATATTAGACAATTGCACTTTCATTTACACTACCATATGTAATACACTACTTTTTACATTACCAATATTAGAAATGCACATGTGCATTATATGTATCAACATGAAATAAGTTGTTTTGGTACACCACTTTGAATACACTTTCCCTTTCATCTATCATACCATCCATAATACACTACCATTACCTCCTACCATCCATAATACAATACAATTACCTCCTACCATCCATAATACAATACCATTAACAATATTTTCACTTTATTACATGTATGTAAACACCATTTATACCATCCAATCAACATATTACATAAAAAATTGACAACTATAACCAAACCATCAACCACTAGATATAACTAACCAAAAAACATGTATATGGGTCTACTTCTCCATTCAAAATCACAAACTTTTTGTACCAAAACACGTTATATCATGGTTATACCTAATTATGCACATGTGCATTTTGAATATTGGTAATGTAAAAAGTAGTGTATTACTAATGGTATTGTAAATTAAAGTGCAATTGTCTATTCCTGATAATGTATTACCGAATTTGTTGAAGTAATGATATATATGCACATGTGCATGGATAACTGTTACTCGAAAAAAAAAAGTTTTTTTTTTTTTTTTTTTTTTTTATGGAACGAAATATAGCGATTTTTTGTTAAAAAATATTAAAAAAAATAAAAAAAAAATTTTGAGTGCTTTTTTGATTTTATTTTGTGTTCACATTGGTTCTCGCGGTTCTCGCAATAAGGGTGGTTCTCGCATGAACCTTACCCTATATATATATATATATATATATAGGGAGGGGCTCATGCGAGAACGACCCTTATTGTGAGAACCTTGAGAACCAATGTGAACACAACCTGAAATAGCTAAAAAAACACCTAAAAAAACCTAACCCCCACCCCCCCCCCCAAAAAAAAAAACCTAACCCCTCCCCCCCCCCCCCCAAAAAGCTAAATGCTAAAAACTAAAACCCCAAAAAACCTAAAAAAAAACTAACCCCCCCCCAAAAAAAAAAACCTAAACCCCCCTCCCCCACCCCCCAAAAACCTAAACCCCCCCCCCTAAGCTAAAATGCTAAAAACTAAACCCCCAAAAAACCTAAAAAAATAAAAAAAAATCAAAAATTTTTTTTTAATATATTTTATGCTCAAATCGCTACTTTAAAAAAAAAAAATTTGCTTCGAAAAGTAGCGATTTTTATATAAAAAATATTAAAATAAAAATTTTTTGTGTGATTTTTAGCTATTTTTAGGCATTTTTGGTGTGTTCACATTGGTTCTCGCGGTTCTCACAATAAGAGGTGGTTCTCGCATGATCTTCTCCCTATATATATACAGGGTGGAGATACAATAGGAAGTTTATTTGGCTAGGAAGGCTAGGAAGTGATCTTGACCATCCATTAAGTTAATCAAGGGCTAAGATTAAATCAGGGAAATTGAAGGAAGAAAAGAGGTGCGTGAGTTTGTTCAAGGGCATTCTAGTCAATCCAAGCCAATAGTTTCTCTCTCCTCCAATTCCCCCCATTTTTTAAACGTTAATAACTCTTTCATACGACATTATTTTTTTATAAAAATTGCACCAAAAAAACGAGCGTTTTTTATCTTTAAAACGAGTATACTATTGCTATATTTAAAAAAAAAAAATTAAAACCCAGTTGCGTAAAACGCAATAGAAAAACCACCAGTTACGTAAAACGCAATGAAAAAAAAACCTAAAAAATGACATTTTTCTAAAACGCAATGCACCAAAAACACAAAGAAATGACTTATTTGTAAAACGCAATGGCCAGAAAACACACAGAAATGTCTTATTTGTAAAACGCAATGGCCAGAAAACACATAAAAATGTGTTTTACCTAAAACGCAATGCACCAAAAACACAAAGAAATGTCTTATATGTAAACCGCAATGGCCAGAAAACACTTAAAAATGACTCATTCTAAAACGCAATGGACTGAAAACACCTAAAAATGTGTTTTACGTAAAACGCAATGACTAAAAACACTTAAAAATGTGTTTTTTTCTAAAACGCAATAGCCAGAAACCACATAAAACTCTCTTATTTCTAAAACGCAATGGACACATAAAACCGTCTGTCACTATGAACTGTCTGAATTGGACCCCGGTAGGGGCTGCCGCCCCTGGGACCCCGCTACCAGGGGCTGCCGCCCCCGGACCCCCGCAAAGATCGTAAAACGCAATGACTGAATCAAAAACCTAGATCGTGAAAATGAAATTAAAGAATTTCTTACATGGATCGAAGCCGATTTCTTCATCAATTGACGAAATTTGAATGATAGAAACACTTATCAACGCTCGAATCGAACGAATCGAGTGATTATCTCCAAAATCACCGGAAAAAACGAGATTTTTTTATGAAATTAAACTGGGTTCTCTTCAAAAAAAAGCTGAAGAACACGTTGATCGGGTTTTGAATCATTGATTGGTGATGAAAATCTCACTATAATGTAGTGATTATTGAGATAGAAAGTGAAGAAATAGTTGAAGATGGTGGGTTTTGAAAATGGTGGGTTTTGAAGTTACTGGGTTTTGAAAAAGGAAGAAGAAGGAGTTTGATTGACTAAAATACCCTTTCTTTTTATTTTAAAATTTGCCACATGTCATAATCCTATGGCTTCCTATCCTTCCTAGCGAAAATTAACTTCCTATTTGATCTTTTCCCTATATATATATATATATATATATATATATATATATATATATATATACTAGCCTAAGTACCCGTGTGTTACACGGGTGAACCAACAATAATTAATATTATTCAACACCATCTAAGTAAACATCTTAATTAAATAAACGTTGAACTACAAACATCTTTATCAACATTACACGTAATTGAAAACAAACAAAGAAGACAAAGTTCACAATTTGTTAACATCGAAATTCCTAACCAGCTCCGAGATCACGGTTGTATTATCTGTTAATTTGGAAACAGAGTATCCATCAGACTTCTTCTGGATGTTATAGAAACTTATAGCGATCTTGAAGGCCAACTTCTTTTCGAGTAAAGCTTTAAGTTCCTATGGGAAACTTCTTTCATTAGCCAACTGTAAAAAATACATGAGAAGGTTAAAATTAATCTAAATAACATGCTATAGTTTATACACAACATGTCGGCATTGCTACAATATTAATTTATACATGAAATACCTCCAAGTTCTTGTCTAGCAACTGAATGGCGTTAACGTTGAGAAGCTTTACGACCTCACGCTCAAATATGGTAAGAGTAACAATGCCCGTACAATCTTGAACACGGATTAGAACCTTTATCCTGAACAACGAAAATTATTCATTGATAACTGATTGTACAAATAAAATACTAACCAAAAAATTGGTAACATATGTTATTATTATCTTTAAGTTCAAACGGAAAGCTTCTAACAACATAGCCAATTACGTCTAAGAAAAAGTATAGAAGAAAGTTAAATCCAAAAAGGTTTATAACATATAGCTATACAGTGTAGCATATCATAAGAATATTCCAACTTAAATATTTATATATACATATATCTATTATATAGTTGTACTTTTTAGGAATTAAGAAAATATAGAAAATACCAATCGAAGATCTGAATGAATTGTTGTCATCTTCAGGGTCCTCTACTAAGGAGTCAAACGGAACAAACTCAAATCCCCACTCAGAGCCAACAGCCTCGTTGCAAGCAGTAACAACCGTATTATCATTCAGATTAATCTTCAATGCTAATGAAACGTACTTAACTTTTTGCCGATTTTCGCCCAACGATGGATTACGAATAACCAAACAGTGGTTTTCCTTCAGCAGATCTTCATACTCTCGCGCATTTTTTGCTAAAACAAACGCCTGCATTTTAGTACCCTGCATTTGTCCATAAAAAATAAATTGTTACATAAGCAATAATGAAACAAATAAATTTACACTATCAACGATCTTTATTTTAAAGAGGTAAATATAATAAATAGAATTTATGTTTGGAAAACCTACAGCTTGGTCCATAATGATCATGTCATAGCAGTAGACCTGTCTTGGATTGTTGAACGATGGTCTTGACCATAATCGGACAATGTGAACCTTGATAGTGTAGTTATCTTGGTTCAAATCCAAATGATTCAGCAGTGTGATTGGTTGTTGTTCCATTTCTAAATGGTGTCAAACAAAACAGTTAGTATGATCAACGACAAAAATTAAAAACAACACATATCGAAGGTAAGTAAAAAATGCATTGTATAATTAAAGAACACGAATAAAGTTCGATGACATTTGAAAAACCTACGTATGTCTTTTGTGATGTATGTCTTTTGTGATGTTGACACAGGAAAACGATATGTTTGAATGACATACAACATAAAGTATATATAATTCATGAAGTGATTATATAATTTTGGAAATAATGTAACTAAATGATGTAATGGTGGTAACGTTAACAAAAAATGAAATAATTTACATATTTAAGGAAGTGATTTATATAAATTACTAATACCTTTCCAAATTCATTTAAAATCATTGACCAAAATACCGTGATAACTTAGAATTTTAGTTTATTTGTTTGATATAACATAATTGAATTATTTAGGGTAGTGATTAGAATTGATTGAATTCTTTAAATCACATCCTTAAATACCGCTTTCCATATATTAATATATAGAATTATATAATACTTTAACTTTTTATGTTATAAATAAAAAATTTATAAAATTAAAGTACTATAGAATATCTATCCAAGAGGTCTTTGTCTAAACACACTGTTTAATCAAAACATAAGCACAATTTTCTAATCCTATTTATATCATTTTTAGAATATGGTTTTAAAGTTTGGATATACAATACTTTATATTATAAATAATAATTGGAATTCGAATAAAATCATTACCTTGTATTGGCAGTAAATTGTGCTTATGTTTGGATGTAATAACACATATCATTTCACCAAAATATAAGAAAACCCTAATATAAAAGCCCTAAAAATTGATACAAATCAGAAGCTTCACAAAAGATTCATATGTTTACTTATGTTATTCAGTGGAAATCGATACAAAATCAGAGATTGATACAAAAACATATTAAAAAAAAGCCCTAAAAATTTATACAACATCAGAATAAGTCAATATAAGAAAACCCTAATATAAGAGCCCTAAAAATTGATACAAATCAGAAGCTTCACAAAAGATTCATATGTTTACTTATGTTATTCAGTGGAAATCGATACAAAATCAGAGATTGATACAAAAACATATTCAAAAAAAGCCCTAAAAATTGATACAGATTAAAGACCAGAGAAATATGCATACAGATTAAAGAATCGTACCTTAAATAATGCTTGACAAATTGATTGACAGCCAAATCGATGTGAAGAAACAGAGGATGATTGATAAATCGATTAACAACTGAATCGATGTGAAGAAACGACTGAATACGTATGGATTTATAGATCTAGGGTTTATGCAACCAATGATCCTTAAATATGGAAACTCGTTCATATTTTGGAAGATGATCACAGAGAAAGATGGAATTCGGATCTCTGGTAGAATTATTTGAGATAATATGAGAAAAGGATGGAAACTTTCATTATTTGAGATCAAATGAAAGTGAAAAGCGGGATGCCAAAAGACCTACAATACATTGCCACTTAAAAGATTATTCAGACATACAATCAGATGACACGTGGCAATAAGGTTTTTAAGAATAGGACAAATGGCATAAGTTTGTTTTGTTTTATTATAAGGTATATATATATATAGGGGGCTGCTAGAATGAAAACCACCCCGAGTTGTAAGAACCGCGAGAACTACACCCCACGGAGCGCCGTTCGCCATGATTTTTTTTACAAGTAGATGTGTGTATTATAAACACAGCCGTAAAAAATCATGGCGAACGGCGCTCCGTGGGGTGTAGTTTTTTACACCACAAGTTTGGTGTTTCTAATTTTTTTTTCTTTTTTCTTTTTTTTTTTCACCAAACTTGTGGTGTAAAAAACTACACCCCACGGAGCGCCGTTCGCCATTATTTTTTACGGCTGTGTTTATAATATACACATCTACTTGTAAAAAAAATCATGGCGAACGGCGCTCCATGGGGTGTAGTTCTCGCGGTTCTTACAACTCGAGGTGGTTTTCATTCTAGCGGCTCCCTATATATATATATATATATATATATATATATATATATATATATATAGGGAGAAGATCACCTCTTATTGTGAGAACCGCGAGAACTAATGTGAACACACCAAAAGTGCCTAAAAACAGCTAAAAATCACACAAAATTTTTTTTTTGAATTTTTTAATATTTTTTATAAAAAAATCGCTACTTTTCGAAGCCAAAAAAAATTTTTTTTTAAATTTTTTTTAAAAAAAAAAAAGATTTTTTTTGGCTTCTAAAAGTAGCGATTTTAACATAAAAAATTCAAAAAAATTCAAAAAAATTCAAAAAAATTTTTTTAGATTTTTTTTAGATTTTTTTAGGTTTTTTGGGGGTTTAGTTTTTAGTATTATAGCTTGGGGGTGGGGTTTAGGTTTTTCTTTTTTGGGGAGGGGGGGGGGTGGGGGAGGGGTGTTTAGGTTTTTTTTGGGGCGGGGGGGGGGGGTGAGGTTATGTTTTTTTTAGGTTTTTTTTAGCATTTAGCTTGGTGGGGGTGGGGGGTGGCTTAGCTTTTTGGGGGGGGGGTTAGGTTTTTTTGGGGAGGGGGGGAGGGGGTGGGGGTTTAGGTTTGGGGGGGGTGGGGGTTAGGTTTTTTTAGCTATTTTAGGTTGTGTTCACATTGGTTCGGTTCTCACAATAAGGGTGGATTCGCATGAGCCCCCCCTATATATATATATATATATATATATCTATACTATATATAATATACATATCCAAAGGACTTCTTAAAGTCATTGAAATTTCCTTAAAACACCCTTAAAACATAATGTACAAGTCTTTTAAGCACCAGAAATCTTCACTTTCCACTTATACCCTTTACCCTAAACTAAACACTCGGACACACAAACACAAACTAGGGTTTCAGATTTCAAAACATTTCAAAACGCCGCTTCCCTGCTCCTCTATCTCTCTCTGGCGATTCAGGAACGATTTCACCAGATCTGCTCCTCTTTCTGGCGATTCGGGAACGATTTCACCAGATCTATGAAGTTTCAATAGATCGATGAAGATTCTGACCTCCTGGTTCCGTTTTCCGGCTTTTATTGGCGTTTTGCAACATTCGTCAAGGGTAACTGACACCGTCCTTTTGATTCTGAACACTATTTCTTTATGTATTCACTGGATTTTACTTACGTTTGTGTTTTAAGATGGATTTTCGTTTTTTGTAGGTCATGGTTTGAAGACTAGATCTGGTGAAGAATAATAAGAATACTCGGAAGGAGACAACAAAATCATGGAGAAGAATCAGATCTCGGTGGTTGGAGTTCTACATGCGATTCTGGTCAAGTATATGGAGGTGACCGAGGTTTTAATTTCAGTACAGTGGATAAATTCCCATATTTGTGTGTTCATGTGAAGTTTCGTACATATCTCACATTTTTATTTATCAATGGTGTTTATTGCTGAATTTTATTTTCACATATTTGTTTAGATTAAGTGCGAAAGTTGTAAAAATGGTCAGGGACCTGTATGTAGAGAAGAGGAGTCGTTTCTGATGGTCAATCTACTGCTTACAGAAGTTATGATGAAAGGGTCATGGCCCCTGATGAACTTTTGGTGAATGTATATCCTGTAATTGTTTCATTGCATTCAGTGATTTGATATTCACATGATAATCAATGTGTTGCACAATTGGCTATTTGAAATTTTTTTATTTTCTTTTTAAAAAGTAGAGAAGTGAATCCATTCAATGAGTTATATATGGTTATAGAAATATTAACTATCAGTTCTTGATTTTGGCTGCATAATGTGCTATATCTGCAGTTTGATCCAAACATAGAGAGCCCAAAGGCAAAACTCAGAGGAAATCGGTGAAGAAAAATCAGTTCATGTGCAGCTACAAGAACTTGAGAAAGAGTAGGTAATTCTGCCCTTATTGCCATTAAATTTATTATAACTTTAGTACATAGGTTTGTTCTAAAATTGATCACAATGGCTAATTACATGTTTTTCTCTTAAATATACAGAGTGATTGGGAGTCTTGTTGCTGCTATACAAAAATTACATGAGGTCAAAGTAGATAGGATGCTTCTATGCAAGTTTCAAATTAAGAATCAATTGTCAGCTGTTTTTATTTCACCTCACCGACACCTCGAAACCAAACCGAAGACCTGTTTTGGCGGTTTTACGATTTGAAACCGAACCGTGATCACCCCTGCAAACGACTATAAACTAACGGTAATATTTCATTCATGTAATGGTTCCCTGTTGTCTACGTATCATCTAGGTCACCGGAATCTTCACATTTTTTTTGTAGGTTCTATAGGTTCCAAAATAGCAGACCAGTAAATCGAATTCTACACATGATGAATCTTCTGCCATGTCAGCTGCAATGGAAGGTGTTTACGAGGTCAATGGTTTGGAGTATAAAGGGTCCACTATTGCATGAGCTGCATCAAGAGACCAAACCGTGGATACATCAGGTATTTACTTGTTGAAGGTGTACCATATTATTGCAAATTTCATGTTTTATATAAAGCTCTTCCACACAGGTCACTGGTGTATACAAAGATAAGGAGCATGCTGAAATGGAGTTTATGGTAAGTTTTGTGTTAGCTTGAGTCTATGATGTAAGTAACAAGTGTATATCATCCAATTACATATTTCTATAATTTAGTGCTAGCTTGGACCTATACCTATAGATGATGGTGTTCGGAAAGAATTAACTACTCAGATCACAACTAGCTTAAAGAGAAACAAGACATTCTATACCGACTCTAACAGGAGAGTCTTCATATAAAGGGTATTTATATATGGCTATATTTGTATATTAATATTCCTCTCTTGATTAATAGTTGAGTCAACTAAACTATTAGCCTAAATCACTGGTTTGCAGGTTCTCGATTACAGAACTGACTGGAATCTGGAAGTTAATGAGCCAGTTGCTGGAAATTACTACCCAGTACGTGCTCATATAATAATTCATAATATTCAGTAACTTGTTTGAATTTTTCATTATTGTTTTGACTTGTTGCTTAGATAAACCTTGGAGCTTATGTTGAGGACGGAAGTAAGGAGCTTTCGGTGTTAGTAGATCGTGCAGTAGGTGGCTCGAGTTTATTAGATGGTCAAATAGAACTAATGCTCCATAGGTATGATTTTCCATCATCAATGATAGGCTAACCTTGTAGAAGAATATCTAACAAGCTATATTATTGGTCTCTTTAATTTGTTTTTGCAGGAGGCTTCGATACTTCCATGGAACCAAAAACTCTGAGCCAAATCAGATAGATTGAAATTTGTCTATAAATAAAGTTTGTTCATTTATTTACTTTTTTGTAATTTTCAAAACTCGAATCTAATTTATTTAATTTTTGTAATTTTCAGATGGGTAGTTTAAACTCTATGCTATCTGTTGAATGTTTGCAATCTATACCATTGGTTTCAAAGAACTCTATCATAATCTTCGGAATGGATGTGTCGAAACATGCTGTTCGATATGATTTGGAAGCTAAACTGGCTTCCAAACTAACAATTGAAAGTGGTAAGGTTGGTGTTAGTTTGGATGAGGAAAAGAAGATTGGTGAGAAGAACAGCTCGGTTTCAGATAAAGCGAGTGATGGGAACAGCAGCCTTCTGAAGACGAGCGGGAGCGCGCGTGTCGATTTTGTGGAGAGTGGGAAGAGTAGTATGTGTAGAGGAAGCACAAGCAGCAATGTGAGTGATGAAAGTAGCTGTAGTAGTTTCAATAGCAGTATCAACAAGCCGCATAAGTCGAATGATATGCGAAGGGAAGCTATTCAAGTGGTTCGAGCGCAAGACGGGGCGTTGGGTTTGACCCATTTCATATTGTTGAAGAGATTAGGGTGTGGTGATATTCGTAGTGTTTACTTGGCTGTGTTAGCCGGGACGAAAGCGTATTTTGCTATGAAAGTTATGGATAAAGCGTCTTTACCTAGCTGTAAGAAGCTTCTTCGAGCTCAAACCGAGAGAGAGATTCTGCAATCGTTGGACCACCTGTTTCTTCTAACGTTATACACTCATTTTGAGACCGATAAGTTTTCGTGTTTGGTGATGGAGTTTTGTCCCTGAGGAGATTTGCATACTCTCAGGCAAAGACAGCCCGGGAAAGACTTCACCGAGCAGGCTGTCAAGTAAGCATCTTTTTAATATGATCCAAGGGTGCACGACCCGCTTAACCCATTTATCTGCACATGTGAAATGCGTTGACGGGTCGTAATCATGTTGTAAACATGTTAATTGGGTTGGTGGGTTATAAAAACTTGGTTAAACGAGTCAAAACATGTTAGTGAGTTGGCCTGTCTAATTAATTAGGTTGGTTGGTTTGTCTGTTTGACGAAAACGGGTTAAACATGTCAACCCGAACATGACCTTTTTATTAAACGGGTTAAATATTTAAACCCAAAACCTGATTATTTTTGTGTCATGTTTGTGTTGGGTCATAAATTGCCACCTCTATGCATGCATAAAAAGTCATTCAACATGATGTTTGGCATGTATTGATGGTTTTTGAATGTTAAATTATGTAACATGCATATGACACGATCTTGTTTAGTTTTCAGTTTTACCCTTTCAATACCAGATTTATGCTTCATGTTTTGTTTGTTTGTTTATTTATTTATTTTTACATTTTTTCTTTAAATTGGTTTTTAATTACTTAAATTGAACTTGTTTAATTAATTTGTAGGTGCCAAATCCTCTGTTTGATCTTGCTGGCATAATGTGCTGGCAAAAGAGTGATTGATCATTTAATTGGTTTAGAAACCTTTTAATTAGAAATCCGTGTTGCATATTTGTACATCTGCTGAAGTAAGGCAACAAACTGCTAAAGATTCTTGCCTGAGGCTTAAGATATGTTCATGAAGAACGCAGAGTAGGCTGTTTTGTGCATTCAGACATGCGGGCTGCGGCCAAACAACATCCTTATAGACATGCTGCAATTATAATTCATTATTATATAGTAGTCTCCCTTCTATTACGATGTAATCCCAACTAACAATGACATATATATTAGTATTATAATTATTTATATTTGTAAATTTTATTTTAGCATAATTTAGAAAAAGAAATTTGTGTGCATACCTTCCTGTCTATTTAAATAGATTTGCCCTTGGTTTTTAGTTTGAAACTTTATCTGCTTTGCTTTCAAAACTTGCAATATGGAGTTTTTATCAGTTTGACCCGGTGTCAAAGCCTTTTTCAAACTTGAGTTTTAAAAAAGAACTTAAAAAGGTAAATAAATTTGAAATTTTAAGTAAACACACCGTGGGCTGATTAATTTGTTATAGAGTACGGGCTTGGTCTCACAATAATGGGCTTATATTTGTAATAAAAAAACGAGTCTAGATTTGAAGTTTTAAGTAAACAGAAGTAAATAATGTTAACGTTCATGTACAAAGAGCCTTAGCTTTGTGTAATTTTGCAACTTCGTTGTAAATTGTCTCCATTGTCAACAGTTCAAATGGGGCTTAAGTTGTGACGACTTTACATGCGAGAACAAGCTATGTAGGTTGTGGGTTTAAGTTGCGACGCCTTTGCATTTGCTGAAATGGGGCTAACCCATTCAACATGTATATCACTTAGAAGATTAACCATCTTGAATCGGTTTCTATTGAATATGTGATGGATCCACGTATATGTTTAAAATTTATACAACACAAACTGTGGGTTTGTAACTATGGACATAACTTCATTTTTATTTGTCATCTAATTACATTTTCGTTTGAGTACTATACAATGTATCAAGAGATGATCAATAAACTAACAACAAACGAGTATCGTATTGCAAAGTTTCACCCTTAGAACTACAACGTACATAGCCCTAAACTCACCACCGTAAGTGATATATTTCCCGCCGCATCGCGCGGGTAAACGACTAGTATATATATATATATATATATATATATATATATATATATATATATATATATATATATATATATATATATATTGTAGCAAATGATAATAATTTAATATCTACATCACACCGATAGAACCAACGGTAACCATACATTTCTCATTACCATTTTTTAACCGCCAAAAACCATGCTCTCCGCCGGAGCTCCTCTTGCCGGCGGCAACAACCTCTTCCTCCACCGTAACAACTTCCGATCATTCAAACCAATTGCCACCACTTCCTTCACATTCCGATCGATCTCATCAACCCTAAAAGAACTCGACACTTCATCATCACCGGCGACATATGATGATCGGAAACTGAGTCCAACAGTCACCGGTACGGCGTCGTTTCCGCCGCTGAAGGTTGCAAAACGAGTGGTTCTGGTGAGGCACGGGCAGAGCACGTGGAATGCGGAAGGTAGAATCCAAGGGAGCTCTGATTTCTCGGTTCTTACTCAGAAAGGAGAGGCTCAAGCTGAGACTTCCCGCCAAATGCTTATTGATGACTCCTTTGATATATGTTTTTCAAGGTTTATGTTGTTCTGGTTTCTTTGAATTGGATATTGATAGGTTTGTGAAATTAGGGTTTGGTATAGTAAGTAATTAGGGGAAATTTTTAGTTTGGATCTAGGTAGGTGTGTTCATCCGTTCTGATATGTTTATTTGGTGTATTTGGTTCGGTTTTGAAGTTTTTTTGGGGTAAACTGATAAACGAAGCGCTCCGAATTATAACTGTGTCTAACCGAACCAAATTCAACCGATTAAATTGATTTATTTGGTTTATTTAGTTCTTGGTTCGGTTATCTGATTAAACCAGTTACTCGTTTATTTGATTGAATTCGGTTTGGTTATCCAAATATGCAAGATTTGTGGAACTGGTAACCGAACCGAAAACCGAATTCACAGTTAGCCTAGTTAACTTGTCTGTGGTGTACCGATATCAACCGCCTAATTGTATATTCTAAAGCATAAGTTCAGATGTAGAGTTTTAAAATGAATGCTACATACTTGCAGTCCGTTGAAAAGATCGAAAAGAACCGCAGATGTTATATGGGATTCTCGGAAAGCGGAGATCCTTACAGATTATGACTTAAGGGAGATTGACCTGTATTCATTTCAAGTTAGTTTGAGTTTGTTTATATGCAAATAACTGTCATAGTTAATTAGTTATTGTAATACTTAAACTATAGGATTTCTTTAGGGTCTCCTGAAGCATGAAGGTATAGAAAAGTACGGTCCGGCGTTTCGTCAGTGGCAAAAGGATGCTCCGAATTTTAACATAGATGGTCATTATCCAGTGAGGGAATTGTGGGATCGTGCTAGTAGCTGCTGGAAGAAAATATTAGCTCATGATAGCGGTTCTGTTCTTGTGGTTGCTCATAATGCTGTTAATCAGGCTCTTGTTGCTACAGCAATGGGTAAATTTCCTTTCCTTTGTGTGTATGTGACAGAGCCGTCCCCGATAACTCTCAAAAAAATTTAGGCCTCGGGCGCGAATTAAAAGAAACAAACCCTTGGTGGTGGAGTCAAGACTTGAACTTGAGACCTTTAAATTATCTTGGGATGGTTTTTCCACTCCACCACCAACACTTTTTTGCATAACGAGTGGATGCATATATTAAATATATAATTAAGTATATATATATAAAAGCTCCTAGAAACCTTTCGGGCCCTTTAAAAATTTGGGCCTCGAGCGACGGCACGGGTTGGCCGGCCCTGGTATGTGAAGTGTAACGGCATGAATTTGTGTATGAGAGGGTAAATTTATTTTCAGAGATTGAAATCTTGACAGGTTGAGTAACATGTGAATACGAGTCTGGTCAGTTTGACCCGTTAGTTCTTTTTATAGAAATCTACATATAACTAATGTGAATACGGGTCTGGTCAATTACAAAAACTGAATTATTCAAATAATATCTAAATAGTTTGAAGATTAAAATGCCATTTCATCCCTGAGGTTTGGCTACTTTTGCGACTTTAGACTTGTTTTTCCGCATCTGGATCCAAAAGGTTTGAAATCTTGCCATTTTCATCCGACTCGTTAACTCCATCCATTTTTTAACGTTAAGTCAGGGGTGTTTTCGTCTTTTTAGACATTTTTGTGATGATTAAAGGATTTAGGTGTGGAGAAAGTCAACAGAGGTGGATCTTTATTTCTTATAGTGTTTTTTATTTTGATAAAAATGTCTAAAAAGACGGATATGCCCCTCATTTAACGGAGAAAAATGGATGGAGTTAACAAGTTGGATGAAAATGGCAAGATTTCAAACCTTTTGGATCCAGATGCGAAAAACCAAACCTTTGGACGAAAGTCACAAAAGTGGCCAAGCCTCATGGACAAATATGGCATTTTACTCTAGTTTGAATATACGAGGCTGAAAGCATTCAAATAACATTTTGGGAGACTTTCTAACCTACTTGAGCTGTTTCATTTTTTATTTAAACTTGGCCCATTTGACCCGTTGGAGTTGAAACATAATCCAAATTGAATCGTTTTTGGGTTTATTTCTGAAAATTTTGCTCATTTCATCTTCAGGCTTCGGAACTGAGTACTTCAGGGTCTTACTTCAAAGTAACTGTGGTGTTAGTGTGCTAGATTTTGTCCCGCGGCCTGATGGTGGATCTCCGTATATATGTCTTAACCGATTAAATCAGGTAAACTATATCTCATTGGTAGATATTATTTCGAGTTGTTGGTTTAAAGTTGAAAAAAAAAACCCGTGGTTTCATATAGGGCTGTAAATTAACCGAACATTCATCGAACAGTTGTGAACCGTTCGGCGGGAAGTTCGTTTATGTTCGTTTGTTTAATAAATGAACGAACACCAACAAGAAATTTCGTTCGTTAAGTTAAACGAACGAACATGAACAGAGGTTGCGTTCGTTCGTTTATGTTCGTGACCGTTCGATAATGTGTTCATTTATGTTCACTTGTTTATATTCATTTGTGTTCATTCATTTAAAGGTAAAAATATGTTGTATTTTTGTTTTATTGTTTATAGTTTTAAAACATTTGAAACCCCAATTATACTATATGCCTCCCCCAACATCCCTATTTGACCATTTCAATATTAGTTTGTGTTAAAGCTTAAGAAACTTATTATTTTGTGTTAATCATGTTTATGATAATTATGTCAATTGTGTTCAGATAATTATGTTAAATGCTTATTTATTTGTTTGTGGATACTTTGTAATCTTTGTGATGAAAAATTTGGATTTTATTCTAAAATGAATATATTCATTGTATTTATTTGTGTTTATATAAATTGTTTGTGCTCATTTATGTTCATGAACATTTGTTTTTCATTTGCATTTGGTAAGTGTTCGTGAATAGTTCATGAACACGTTCATTTCCTTAATGAACGAACACGAACAATTCGTTCGGTTCGTTTACAGCCCTAGTTTCATAGACAAAACATTCATATACAGATTACCTTTCCATTTCCTTTTATTATTAAAGTTATATGCTTTGCTGCATGTTCATATATAATCACTTAATAGGGCATTATTTTGCAAATTTACAGCCATTATTATGGTATTATATTTAAAGAGAAAAAGTATATTATGCACAGACTCCAAGCTCTCCTATTGGTGGTGGAAGTAATGCAGGCAGGAAAGCCAGTAAACGGATCGTACTAGTCTGTCATGGGTCAACTGAGGTAAATCCTTAAGTATGGTGATTTCATAAAAGCTCCGACTGAACATTGATATCTTACCATTATTTTTCTAATGAAAATTTGTTTATACCCTTCGTACACATTGAAGTTCGTTTATAGAGCGGCAAACAAAATCAACATACTTTGATCTAGCGCCACTTGATACCTAACAATTTACACCAAGATACCATTATATTTACTGCAGAGTAAAATGCCATTTTCATCCCTGAGGTTTGTCCAGTTTTGCGACTTTCGTCCAAAGATTTGTTTTTCCGCATATGGATCCAAAAGGTTTGAAATCTTGCCATTTTCATCCGGCTCGTTAACTCCATTCATTTTTCTGTGTTAAGTCAGAAGTATTTTCGTCTTTTTTGTTAACTTAAATGGCAATTCGGTCTTTTTCACTTTATGTAAAAAGACTGCATTGCCCTTTCAGTTAACAAAAAAGACGGAAATACCCCTGACTTAACGGAGAAAAATGGGTGGAGTTAACGAGCCGGATGAAAATGGCAAGGTTTCAAACCTTTTGGATCTAGATGCAGGAAAACAAACTTTTGGACGAAAGTCGCAAAACTGGCCAAACCTCAGGGACGAAAATGGCATTTTACTCTTTCCTGCTTGATAACCCTAGGTTTGATACAAAGTAGAATATGACTAATATACTCTGATAATTCTTATCAACAGGCCAGCAATGCTGATGCTGGTGACACATCAATGAACATGCTTGGTACCATTCAAGTAAACAGTTTTTCTTATATATAAGTCCACTATATGCAAGAGGGTATACTCTAAGCCATTGTTTTACAAATAACAGTCACAAAAAACAGCAGAACTGCTTCTTGATTTGAATGTGAGATCAATAATTAGCAGCCCTAGAATCGCGCCAACTGAAACCGCTAATGCTATTGCTCGTGTAAGTCTCATCCTCAAATTTCTTCTCTTGCTAACCAAATCATTTGATGTTTATATCATTAAATGGCTACTTTTGTAACATTATAGGTTCAAGAAGCTGCTGATTGTCTTGGTGCTGATTGTGTGCCACGATACGTAGAAACAAAGCAGCTGAAAGACCTCGATGTTCATGACATTCTTAATCGTTCAAAAAAGGCAAGTGACATACATTTCATATTTACTAGTGTTTTTTTAGTCCATTGTTTGGTGTCAATGAGTGTGTGCATTATAGCAGGCATTTTCGAATCGTTTACTATTGTAATTGTGTCAAACTAGCAAGTTGCCTCGCGTCGCGGCGCGGCGTTGAAACGTAAAGTACCTCGAATTTATACCGTCTAATGAAAACGTATTATATTTGACCGGAATGGTTTCCGAAAATTTTTTACGTTAAAACGTAGACCAACTGAAAATGTACATAAAATTAATCACGAAAATGTATATATCTAACCCAACTCATTTCTAGTAAAAAATAAAATTTACGTCAAAACGTAGACCAACCGAAACGTACGTAATAAGCATAAGAACATATTATATTTGACCCAACTCATTTCCGGAAGAAAATTACATGGAAACGTAAATCAACTTGAATTTATACCGACGCGTACATAAAGAACACGTAAAACTCGATTACAAAGTCTTTTCGATAGTTGAGGGGTTGTAAGTGTTAATGCTGAAAGTTGAGGGGTAAAAGTATACAAAATTACAAAAAGACAAAAAGTATACAAAATTACAAAAAGACTAAAAAGACCAAAAAAAATTCAAAGTAATGTTAAAACAAGTTGATAATTGTAATATAGATAATAATTGGGTAATAGTTTATACTTAACGGGTCAAATAGGCCAAACCGAATATATATACAGGCTGTACCCGGATTAGGGTTGATGTCTTTGACACGAATATATATACGGGCCGTGTCCGGGCTCACCTATTTAACCCGGCATCCCAACACAAGTATTTGTTTTATGATGTTTTGTAAAGATTTAAGTATTTTTTTCCGTTTCATCTGATCTTCCTTCTCTTGAACAGGAATCAATTAATGCATCAAGTCTACAATCTGGGTGGATGAACGGATTCGAAGATGAATTATTAACAGAAATATGGAACCGATCAGGAGCAGCATGGAAATCACTATTAGACGAACTGTCAAACGAATCTGAACCAGACAACATTGTCGTAACAGTTGGTCATCCAATCATTAACATTGGATTATTAACACATTGCCTAAATCTAACAAAGGATTGGATTGGATCGTTTCATCTTGATGCTGGTAGCATTACTGTCATTGATTTTCCTGATGGTCCTTTCGGGAGAGGTGTTGTTCGATGCATAAACTATTCGGCACATCTTGGGAGGTGGTCGATTCCTATTACTAGGCCGACACAAAGTGATGAAGAATTCTAGTTCGTGAGTGCAAGGGCCTTACATTATAACATCGTGTGACACTAGTAAAAAGTTACGCATTGTATAGTATCTGGTATTCTTTTTTATGTGTTATATATGTATCTAGTGACACCCGAACGTTTTTGAGGAGCGACCGATCCTGGGTCCGCTGATTAAGTGTGTGTGCAAGCATTTTCATGTTGTAATCGCGCATGCGCATACCGTTTGATAATGAATCTTTGATAAGAAAAAAAAATCCAGCATTGTTGAAGTGATGATCATTATGATTATTCTCTTTACCCAGTGTTTTCATGGTTGATATAATATTATTAAAACACAGAAGAATTGTTAGACATTAGATTTTTATTAAATTTGTTTTGTAGGTATAAGTAAAATTCTCATATACGAATGGGGTGGTGGTCCATTGTCAAAGAAAAAGCCTTTAAACATCTTTGGAGGAGAAGGTTTTAGTTCAAATCCCACATGTTGGAAATTTGTGAAAATAGCACTTTTCACAAATACAGGAAAATGGTTTTTCCTAATTTTAGACTAGAAATAAATATAAGAAACTGATGTTTCTTTATATATTTATTTGTCGGTTTGTGTTCTATGTTGGGAGAGCTTCGCAATGAACTAAACTACGTCCAAAACGGAGCTAAGATGAATGAGATATCGATGCTCAAAATTTGGTGTTTGAAACATAGAATGCTGAAAAAGTGGGAAAGTGGCCCCTTGTCTCACATAGGAGAGATGAAAATTAAAGGGGTATTTAAGTGGTAACTCTTCATCCTTATTGTTTCATGGAAGCATACACTAAGTGTACTCGCAGAGGGTGCGGAGCACGCTAACCCGCACGTGCGTGGCATGGGCGATGAGATTCAATGTGGCTCTTTGATGGCGCACTTTGCACTTCGCCCGCTTGAGAGCCGCCTTTGTATTTTTGACCACGTGCGCGCGGTGGAGCATAGGGGCTGCAAGGACCAGGTGGTTGGTGACGTGGCATGCATGCGCATGGGTACGAGGCGCATGACCCAGATGGGTCTGCGCGCAGTGGCGGATGACGTGGCAGTCTCGCGCGTCCGTGCGCGAGTACACATGGCAGGTTGGCGCGCATGGGCACTGAAGACGTGCGCGGGCGCACCAAAGTGAGCGAATACGGCGCGACTGTGTGGCGTGCTCGTATAGGATCACTGGTGGCTGGCGCACGCGCGCATGAAAGTGAGACGAATCAGCGCACGCACAGGGGGGCCTGCTTACGCATGGAAGTGAGCCAAAATGGCGCACGCGCACATGAGTGTGCAAGACCTGCGTGCGCATAAGCCATAAGGGCGCGCGCGCACCAGTCTATCCTTCGCGCGCGCGCAGGAGCTTCCAGCAACTAATGACAATGCAGATACATTTTAGCATTTGAAACTGACGAGTCAACGGTTTTTGGCTGAGAATTAAATGACGAATTAAAGTGCATTGAAAACGTTTAATGTAATTTAATTCTCCCATTTAATTCTTTTTTAGTTTCGACTTTAGACCTGCAGTATATATAGGGAGGACCCAGCTGCAGATGTAGACACCAAAATACACAGCTCTGATACAATCTTCTCTCCCTACTGAATACACTTATCTTCTTCTTCAAGCAGCAAGGTACACCTTCGGGTTGGAGTCAAGACCGAGAGTGCAACTGCTTAGGCTGTTGTATCCTGAAACAAACGAGTTCTCCTGGGAGACTCGAAATTTGTTTTAAGGGGCCCGTGTCTAACACAATCCTCAGCCAAGAACCGTTTTTTCTTTCCGCAATTATGTTCTTGTTTTCTTTTATTTCAATTGTAACAGTATTGTATTTCTGCTTTCCTTTTACTAGTTGTAATTCAAGTTAATAATAAAATTATTTATTTTATTTTGTACGAACGGATTCCTACAATCTTAAAACAAATTTTTAAAACACCGTTCGTGTAGAATCACAAACTATCTGCTGTGATTTCGAACCAGTTTTGACTTCACACAGTTTGTGTTTTAAAAATAGATTTTTTTTCACTGTATTCATCTTCAAAGTAGCGACTTTGGTTGAAAACAGTGCTGGTACTTTTTCTTTGTACTAAAAGTCATAAACTTTCTATCTTTGAGTTCTAAGGTCCTCTGGTGAATTTAACTTGAAAGGGACTTTTCCATCGGTTGAATGTGAGCCTAAATGTGAAGTCTATTATACCTAAAAGATAGTAACATTTAAGTATTCATTCAAAAGATCTCAAGTTTAAGAAATTATTTGTTTGAATTTTAGTGATAGTGATTGATAGTTATTTTTGAAGTGGTTGGATAATGTGTTTAGAATGAGTTTTTTGGTTTGAAAAGAAGAAAGGAAAAGTTAGATGGTTGTAACTTTTTTTTTTCAAAAAGGAGATGAAAAAGAAGAAAATGAGAAGCAAACCGAAACACCATCAACATACATTATCTTTGTTTAAATTATCATGTACTACGTATTCTTTATGAATGTTTCTCAGTGTATATAGTTATGTCATTATGCAGTTAAAATACCCGGCTTACAGACGGGTAACCAGCTAGTTTAATATTGTTGATATTATTTTGTTTATTATTTTACAACTCTAGAATTGGTTGGATGTCACATGACAATTTTTAAATGGTTCTTACCGTTTTGAACAAAATATGATTTGTATTTGATCATACTCGGAAACCATTTTTCAAGACATTTCTTGGAATATATTAAAAGGTATCAATTTATTAGCCGGGTTCCGGGAAAATGGGTTTGTGGCGGGGCAAGCGGTACTGAAAGCAGAGTCAAAGAAGGTGGAAAAGCACGCGAAAGCTTGTGAGGATAATCAGCATGCCTTTGTCCCCCTGGCGTTTGACACGTTCGGCTCCTTGGCGCCGGAGGCAGTTCGGTTCTTGTCTAGAGTTCAGCGTGTGGTCCACAGCAACTTTTCGACCCCTCGAGGCTTTTTTTTTAGTAGACTAGAGTTTTTTATTCAAAAAGGGATGGCGGCGTAGTTTGTTGCTCGTCTACCTGCTATCCTTATGTAATTTGCCCTAATGATTAGAATGAAATAAAAATGTCATGGCTTTTGTTAAAAAAAATTATTAGAATGTTTTAGTTAGAACTGTATTCAAGTAACTAATAACTTGGTGAGGAGTGAAATTGCGTGAAAGTTGTGTTATAACATCTATTAATGCTTTTCTCACTCTATTTATCATTTCTTTTATATTATTAAATTATTTTTAACGTAGGGAATGTTTGAAAATACAAAATACAAAATAAATAAATAAATAAATACTACATTGCATTTGCATGAGAATGAAATAAAATGAGACCTTTGTTTTGAATTTCAAGTTGTTGCCATCTTCTAAACTCTTGTCGCCACTCCAAACCTTGTTACGTAAAATTTCATTATGAGAAAAGAATATGTATTTGTTCCTAGATGTTTATTTCTTTTACTTTTTTAAGTTTTTTATTGCCAACATTTCATTTTCGTTCTCTAACCAAATTGTTTTTGGTTGGATAACATGGGTTTATAATTGTTTAATAATCAATATAATCTTAAATACACTATTCATAAGTATTTGCGATCTTCGAGAACTAATATTGGACCGGGGATCAAAAAGGGAAAAAAAATTAAAGTCTTAGCACATATGGCACAAAAAGGTAATCCGATTTCGGTAAGACTTGATCTGAATCGTGGTTCAGATTTTTAATAATCAATATAATCTTAAATACACTATTCATAAGTATTTGCGATCTTCGAGAACTAATATTGGACCGGGGATCAAAAAGGGAAAAAAAGTAAAGTCTAAGCACATATGGCACAAAAAGGAAATCCGATTTCGGTAAGACTTGATCTGAATCGTGGTTCAGATTCAAGTCGGTTCAGTAAGGGTGACCGCGAAAGTCACCAAAGAGACCAGTCTTTTCCTTCACCCAGATTAAAAAAAGTAAAGCGGGAAGAGCATTATAGATGTCCGGGACGGACATGACTTCTTCTAACGCTAGAAGACCACGGGAATACACCCGGGACCGGATCATGTCGTGAAAGAATTAATATTCAGAGTTACACAAAATTAACTTTGAGCAATCCTAAACGATTATCGAGTTTTATACAAAAAAAAATTAAAGCAAAAAGATAATTAACAGGAGCGGATTAAGATTATGAGGTGTTATAAAAATATTAATTATGAAAAACTTTCACTATAGCTAAGAATATATAAATTAATTTAATAAATGTAAGTTTTTTTTTTCATAGAACTCACATTCTCAATGACTTCATCTATATATTTTTTATAGCTCTCACATTCGCAATGACTTCATCTATATAAAGCGTACAAATTCAATTGCAACGTTGCTAAATCTAACTTTCTGAAAAAGGCAATCCTATTAGGAAAATACATAAATCTTGGAGCAATATCCTCTCACACCATAACTCTTGGAGCAATATCCTTCCACACCATTAATTCTTTAAAGTGTAATTATGTAGTCAATTATATCCATGTATATAGGAGTAATTCTCTTCTCATTAGCTGTCTTTAATTTTGTATTTAAAGACATGCAAAGAATGAAATAATCATGTTGAACCATTGTGACTTCTAGTTCCTCAAGTATGAGAATTTTCAGTTTTATATTGCTTGCAATGCTAGGGATCGTATTTAAATGCTTACAAAAAGAACTCATCATCATTTTTGGGGAAATTGATTAATCAAGATGAGATAATGTGGTGTTGTTTAGAACTGTAAGAACAAAAAATTTGTAATTATTTGAGTGTTTGGAAAAATCTGATCATTTAGAAAAGATAATGTATAAAATGAAATTTATTGCATATCAGTCCACTGCCTCATTATATGGCCCAACTTTGACAAGGTTCTTGCGCAGCATAGGCCAACCGTGAGAAAAAGTGATGTAGAGGGAAAGCAATAAAACACACAGTAAACTCTCAAAGAAAAAAAATGTAATTTGTGAATGATTTAGACGTTTACAAGGGTAACATTCTAAAAGGATAAACTTGGCAAGGTAGCCAATTTTTAAGTAAACTCTCAAATAAAAAAAATGTAATTTCTGAATGATTTGCCAATTTTTAAAATTACGAATTTAAAACAGAAAACTGAAATTGAGTGCATAAAATCTTCGCGTGTTTCAAACTATAGAAGGGAAGTACTTAAGATTGACAAAAAAAAAGGGAAGTACTTAAGATTGACACAATTGGAGCAAAATCTTCATTGATGATATTAGAGCCTTAAATTAAGAAATTTAGCTAATACATTAAATGAAAATGGGAATCATTTAGTTACATCTCAAATTTAGTTCAAAAATGATTATTTAAATTAATTCTTAAATTATTAATCAATCTACAATTAGCTTTGCATGTTTAAAAAAATATTTTTTAATGAAAAAAGTTTTATTTTGTTTTTCTTTTAACTCTTATGTATTTTCTAAATAAATATGGACAGCTTATGGTGGTTTTGCACAATCTTAAATTATGATTTTAAAAATTGTGACGTATCTTTTTCGTATTTTCTAAATACACCCTTACAACGTGTGTTCTTTCTACGTTTTGACGTGCAAATGCATGTGTGATGTGTGTTTTATCTTTTTAAAAACTTTTTTATATATTCTTTTTAAAAACTTTATATTTTACAGGCCCGTATTCTCTATTCGCTCAGGCCCACAAATTATCAAGATTTTCGAAGACGGCCTTGTCAAAAAATGACCTCTATAAATTTTATATAAGCACTAGAAAAAGAGTACAACATACAAAAACAACAATACCATAACTCTATAAATTGTGTCATCATGAGCGTTGTTTGTTAATATTATCCATGTCTAGGTAGCAACCAATGAATACCTTAAGTTTATGCCCCGTTGAAGAGTATTCATCACACTTGCGCCTCAAGATCTCATCTAGGGATGAGCATATCGGTATCCGATATCGAACCGATACCGATACCGCCTAATACCGATCCCGAATTTCACCCAAACTAGGTACCGATACCGATACCGAAACATGTCGGTTAGGTATCAGTACGGTACGGTATCGGTATTATACCGTATTTTGAGGGTCGGTATCGGTATAATACCGATACCGTACCGTACCGATACCGAAAACGCCAAAAAGTGGATACCGATCGGGATACGATCGGGATCGGGATCGGTACGAGATCGGTACGGAATCGGTATTCGGTGGCATATGCTCATCCCTAATCTCATTAATATCTAAAAGATTCTATACTATTCTAATTAGTTTAGTTACAATTCAAGTTATATATTACTAACAATTATACATTTTTCAGGGAACCAAAACAAGAAAATAAAAGCCGGCTATCCTTCAACTCAAATTAATTTAATAAATGTAAGTTTATTTTTTTTATGGCTCCCACATTCTCAATGACTTCATCTATATATTTTATTATAGCTCTCACATTCTCAATGACTATAAAGCGTACAAATTCAGTTGCAACGTTGCTAAAGCTAACTTTTTGAAAGAGGCAATCCTATTAGGAAAATACATAAGTCTTAGAGCAATATCCTCCCACACCATAACTTTTGGAGCAATATCCTCCCACACAGTGGCGGATCCAGCCGGAGAAATCACTGGGTTCCTTTTTCCAAATCATACAAGGTTTACACTACAAAAAAACGTTTTTTTCCAAATCATACAAGATTTACACTACAAAAAATCGTTTTTTTCCGAAAAGACTGGGTTCCTGGGAACCCGGTCTTTACCTCTAAATCCGCCCCTGCTCCCACACCATTAATTCTTTAAAATGTAATTATGTAGTCAATTATATCCATGTATAGAGGAGTAATTCTCTCCTCATTAGTTGTCTATTTAAAGGCATGTAAAGAATCAAGTTGAACCATTCTGACTTCTAGTTCCTCAAGTATGAGAATTTTCAGTTTTATACTACTTGCAATGCTGGCGGTCGGCCATGGAGATACTGATAGAAAGGTAACAGTATCCATCATTGTCATTTTTTTATAGTTTGGCATGCTAATTTCCTTCCAGAAACATTGGATTTGTTTCTAACTTATGCTTTCAATGTGGTAGCATTACATAGTCTACATGGGACAACACTCGCACCCGAGCTCAGAGTCTGTCATCTCGGCTAACCATGACATGCTTGCATCGGTTCTCGAAAGGCAAGCTAGTTTATATATAGGACTAAAACTATAGACATTCGTTTGATTCGTTATATTCACACAACTATATCT
The DNA here is from genome assembly GCF_002127325.2 of Helianthus annuus. Lineage (NCBI taxonomy): Eukaryota > Viridiplantae > Streptophyta > Magnoliopsida > Asterales > Asteraceae > Helianthus > Helianthus annuus. Next base: position 116,895,548 of record NC_035433.2, on the reverse strand, counting down.
TCTTAGTCCCATCTGAATATATATTCAAATGGGACCTCGAACAAAACCCTTATGAAACCGTTTCTTTATTTTGCAGTTATAGTGGAGCAAAAGAAGCAACAATCCACCATTATACTAAAAGTTTTAGAGGCTTCTCGGCAATGCTTACACCTGATCAAGCAATAAAACTTTCAGGTGATCACCTTACTACAAGAAAACAGATTAAAAGTAAACTAGCTTCTTTTGTGGCCCGTAGATTTAGGTTCTAATCTACAACTTTAGTGACACAAATCTAGAAAAAAAATCCAGCCTATTTCTTTATTGGTTGGATGAGACAAGTTATAGAACAAGATAAGAAAGCATGCATGATGTGCTACGTTTATATTCATATAGATTAAAGGTGTAAACATGCCAAACGGTTCATGATATAGTAAAAATGGCTGGCATAAAACATGAATCAAGCTAAGCTTAAACATGGTTGAGCTTAAATTAGACTTCGTTTGATAAATGATAGCAAGCGCAGCTTGACTAAAGTTCGTGAACCTAAACACACACATACTTTATACAAATATTATTTTATATAAATAACAGTGAATATTATTGGTTATATAATTATGATAAAACAATTAATTAATATATATTATATATTATGTTATATATATCGTACAATATGACTTAAGCGCGTCACAATTGTTATCGTTTTTTAACGGATTACAGTCTGGTTTGTGTGGCAGAAAATGAAGATGTTGTTTCGGTCTTCGAGAGCAGGATGAATCGATTGCATACAACCAATTCATGGAAATTTTTAGGAATAGATTCTATTATTATCGGTGTCATTGATTCAGGTACTTGCTACAAATGCTGGTTTCTTATAAATCCACAAGCTCATGTTTAGTGTCTTAATGAAAAACAATACTTGATTTAGGTGTATGGCCAGAGTCACAAAGCTACAATGACTATGGATTAGGGCCTGTGCCGACGAGATTCAAGGGAGAATGTGTGTCGGGGCAGAATTTCACACGCTACAACTGCAACAGGTAATCGATGTGACGCTTGTCTTTGTATGCCGAGTTTCACGTTCAGATTTACACTAGTAAAAGTTTAACCATCTTATTTGGGGGGTTTTAGTCGCTAAAAATTTGTTAAAGCTGTTACTCTTTCTACGGTCGTCGCTAAAGGGACTTGTCCTGTCTATTGTGACACATTTGTGAGCTTTTCTATCGAGGTGAATTAAAACCCATTAGGCATTATTATGTAAGCATTATTACAATAACAACCAGAAATTAAAAAATATGTATTAGTTAAGCACTTACGGTTAATTGCTACAGCTACCTATTTGTCACAAGTCATCCTTTACAACACTTTTTTGTCACTATATTTGTTTTGCGTAATGTGATGTATTTGTGCTCAGAGCCATGAGATCTTAGTTGCCGATTTTGTCTATTTCAATTGGTGTTTTTCAGGAAACTTATAGGAGCCCGATACTACTCCAAAGGATTCGAAGCGGTAAATGGTCCTCTTGAGAGTTTTAACCAAACTTTTTTCAGATCAGCACGAGATAGTGAAGGCCATGGGACACACACATCGTCTATTATTGTTGGATCAAAAGTTTCCAATGTTAGCCTGTACGGGCTAGGCTCAGGCACCGCAAGAGGGGGCGTGCCAAGCGCTAGACTGTCTGTATACAAACCTTGTTGGTTCGAAGAATGTACAGATGCCGACATTCTTGCAGCATTTAGCGACGCTATTCATGATGGTGTCGATATTATTTCCTTGTCTCTTGGTCAAGGCCCTCCCCAACAAATTTACTTTGAAGAAGCAATTTCTATTGGTTCATTTCACGCGTTTCAGAAAGGTATTGTTGTAAGTGCATCGGCTGGTAACAGCTTCTTTGCAGAAACAGCTACGAATGTGGCTCCATGGATCCTCACCGTCGGTGCTAGCACCGTCGATCGTGAGTTTCCGTCGTACCTACTTCTTGGGAATCTTAAACAGCTGAAGGCTTTCGGGGTAAACACAAAGCCAGATCAAGGGAAACGGTATAGTTTAATATACGGGGCCGATGCTGCAGCGTCAAGAATTCCCTCTAGAAATGCAAGGTATTTTAAAAAAGCTGACGCATAGCGGAAGCAGAAATAATAATAAATAGACTACTCTTAGGAAAATCGATATAAAAAATGAATGATTAAACCATTATGTCAAGTTCTCTTTTATAGGGTAAAATTGACGGCCTAAGTATTGAAATGGCTTCTTATAAATTGTCACTAAAATAGCAACAAAATGTACCCAACTGAATTTGAAGATAAGCATGACATCTATTGTGGTTTTTCAACCTAAATAAATTGCCACTAAAATAGCAACAAAATGTACCAAAGATATCACTATTTGTAGCGTGTGACATAGCGACGCTTATTTTCCGAACTAAACAAATATTTGTTGTTTTATCTCCTCTAGTTTCTGCAAGAAAAATACATTGGATTCAAACTCAATCAAGGGGAGAATCGTGGTATGTATTCTCGAGAAGCTTGGTGACGATATGAATGAGAAGTTGACTGCAGTAGAAGAAGGCGGTGGTGTCGGGATGATCCTCGTCGATCCCCTTGCGAAATACACATTGCGTCAGTCAGTAATTCAAAGCGTTTTAATCGGGGAAGCCGAAGCTGAGGAGCTTTATAAGTACATGACAACCGAAAAGTAAGTCACTAAATCATGAATACATTCTCTAGACAATTAATGGGTTAAAAACATAATTATCGTCTGACCGAAATAGTTTCATCGTAATTCTAGGAATCCAACGGCTAGGATCTCCCTAACGGTAACAAATGTCGGGATTAAACCAGCACCAGCGATGGCGGTCTTCTCCTCCAAGGGACCAAACGTTATAACTCCCGACATCATTAAAGTCGGTATCTTTCCAATATGTATTATTTTACCACATGAAACTCTGAATTCTAATTCGTGCAACGAAAATGAATGCAGCCGGATATAACCGCACCAGGAGTGAACATTTTGGCCGCATGGTCTCCAGTATCGACAGCAGACAGCATCAACTATAACATTCTCTCTGGCACCTCTATGTCGTGTCCACATGTATCTGCGGTGGTTGCACTATTGAAATCGGTTCATCCTTATTGGAGCCCAGCCGCGATAAAGTCTGCAATAATGACAACAGGTTAGCCCTTTGCTTAGTAGGTTGGACAAAAAATGTTGTTTCTTAGGCCTCATTTGCGACCAAAAATCGGTCACAGTTAATTTTGTGACCTACTATAGTTGAAAATGTACTAGTTAATCTCTTAGTAAGTTAGACAGGCTGTTTCCTTTGATGCCCTGTTATGTAACTACCGTTGCAACCAGGGATATTCAAAAACTGTCAAAACTGAGTAACGTGTCACAACTGAAGTAAGCCGGCCGGTTTAAGATTCTAATGATTCGGTTTTCACGGTTCGAAGGTCTAAAGGTTTGGTTCAGCTTGAAGCTTGGAACCAACCATGTAAATCCAACCGACTGTCTGACTAACCAGATATTATCAATTTTCTTACAGCAACCATCGCTGATAACACCCGAAATTTCATAAGAAACGACGATTCTTCAAATGCGATGCCTTTTGATTACGGATCAGGACACATAAATCCAGCTGCAGCAATAGATCCCGGGCTCATTTATGATTATGACACCAACAATCTCATCGATTTTCTTTGCAGCTATGGGGCAAGCGTTGCACAACTCAAGAACTTGACCGGAACACCGGTTTACTGCAAGAATCCTCCCATACCCTCCTATAACTTCAACTATCCTTCTATCGGTGTTTTTAATATGTCTGGAAATGTATCGGTTTACAGGACTGTTACATATGTCGGTGAAGGCCCAACTGTTTATTATTCAAAACTACAAGCAATTACAGGAGTAAGAAGTTCGGTTTATCCTAATGTCCTTAGGTTTTCGAAATCAGGGGAGAAGTTGACTTACAGGATCGATTTCGTGCCTTATAAGAGAAGCAATGGCAGCTTCGAGTTTGGATCATTGACATGGAGAAATGATGTTCACATGGTTAGGAGTCCTATTGCGGTTAATGTGGCTTCGGTTTGATACATATGAAGTCACATTTGTAATTTATTTTTATTGTACTTGGGATCTTCTGAACATCTATATTTCCTTGTCCTTGTATGTAAATGCCAACATTCTTGGGAATGGAAATATAAAAAGAAATTCATATTTAGACCAAGCGTATGGTCCTCGAAGTAGAAACATTCTGGTGTTGCTGAGATTATTCAAGTGAAAATATAAGCCTTGAAGTATGTGTAGCTACATCTAATTTCTGATTTATTCAGAGGTTAATATAATAAACCTTGTTGCAACTTAAGTACTTTATTTGAAAGGGGAAATATTGGTAATACAAGTTAACAACTTGTTAGCTTGTAAGTATAACCATATATAGTTAGTACCTAACCTTCTAGTTGTTTAAAAGCCATGTTAAGTACCTTTCAAGTTGTGCTAATTAAGTACAAGAATCTGTTTTGGGACGGTTCTATTCTATGGGAGCAAACAAGTTAACTGGTTATTATTTACCTTATCGTGATGAGAGGTGTTAGAACTTATAGCACACACACAAATTGGTTTTCAAGTTGTGCTAATTAAGTACAAGAATCTGTTTTGGAACTTAAGGTGATGGAATGAGTTTCGCAGCATGTCCTGGTATAATTGATATACTCTATTATTATATCAATGTGGAACTTATGGTGATCTTTTAACTTAAGGTGATGGAATGAGTTTAGCAGTAATGGCAGCTTCGAGTTTTGATCATTGACATGGAGAAATGATGTTCATTTGGTTAGAAGTTCGATTGCTGTTAATGTAGTTTCGGTTTAATATCATAAAGTCAGTTTTGAAAATTTACATATATCTTACTTTGTATCTTCAAACTTAAAACTTTTTTTTTGGGGTGCATACAAGTTGTGTTGAGCCTGATCGAGCTAATGAGCGAGTCATCTCATTTATACTTCTCAAAATGCCTCCTAAAATGGTTTAGTTGACTCCTTGCGGATGCAAATGTAGATATGACAATAGGGCAATTGGATTTGAATCGTGTTCGTTTTACATATAGAATCCGGATGAAATTGGAATTCAGATTCTATTCCTTATCGTTTAGATTCCTGTAAAAAGAAAATTTTTGGTGAGAAGTGTGAGAAGACATAGGAATTGACATGTAGGCATCATGTTTTGGAATTTGGCATAATGTTTTGGAAAGAAAAACACAAAACATAATAATTTAAGACACAATGCAATGAATTCTACGTTTAAAACTTAAACATCATGCCAAGAACATCAGTGGCAGATCCAGTATTTTTTTTCCTATGGGTTCACTTTTTTCGGGTGGTCAAGTTTTCACAACCATACGTTATAATTTTCGGGCCGGGCCAGGTTGGGTATTTGAGTTAAAAATTGAAAACCACAAATCACAAGTAACAAATTCATATCAAAATCTATCTTCTATTGAGTATTTGAGTTAAAAATTGAAAGAAACTTCACCTGCCTACTTTGATGCTTAAGACCGTCGAGTAAATGAAGGGAGGACTCGAAATACATCAAAGCACTAGCTGCATTTGCACCCTCTGCCACCAACACCACCATCATCAACAAACACTTTTATAATGTAAAATTGCTCTAGAACAAGGTCCCAGACCAAAAAAAAAAAAAAAACCTAAAGTTGGTGAATTTAACATACCTAACTAAAAGATTAGCCTTCTTCCTATGGTGTTACTATAAAACCAGAACTTCATTCAGCAATATCTGGAATGAATTCACAATTTATGTATAAATATCACAAGACAAACTAGAGTAGCTGCATTACACTAAACCATCAAAACAATTTAGAACAAGTTAAAACATCAAAACAATTATATATCTATAAAAAAGCAGCTTAAAGTTGCGACTTAACCTGAAAGTATGGACGTATCGTTTCGACACATCACTTGAACAAAAAAAAAAACGCCTTAAATTTGCAAGTTACTACAAAACCGGAAAGTAACGGAGCCGGAAAATAACCGATGCACTGTTCCAACGCACCGATTGGAAAGATAAAATAAACAAAACGAGTAGCTGTCTCCTTTCATATCATCGCATTCTCTCCTAACAACAACCGTCAGATCCCTTCATATTTATATAAAAGCGGGATTACAACCGTGCTCATAACAACTCATCCACCACAACAAACAAAAGCAAAGTATCTCTCCTCTCACTCGCTGGAAAATAAGGATCCAAATCACATCACTTGGTTCGTGGTTCACAAGGCTGCAATTCAATTCGATTGACGGGGATTTCAATTGTATGTTGTCAGTGTAACGGAGCAACAAGAATGCGGGTTCGCTGACCACCGGGAAGAAGAAGAAGAAGAAGAAGAAGAAGAAGACCATGCTAGTGGTGGAGAGGGGTTGCCGGCCACAACCACGAAGGGAACGGAGTGTTGAAGCACCGATAGATACAGATCCGTAGATGAACATCGTAGATCTGATGATGTTTTATGTTGCAAATCAGCGCACATGGTTTCATCTCATGTGATGATTTTCTTTTCCTTTTTTTTATTTGTTTTAAAAGAATTATCATCTACTATAAATAATTTTTTTTTGTATTATAAAATTAAATTTTAATATCATTGTTGCTTTCATGCAAATAAATTATTTTGATTTTACTATGTGTTTTTATTAATTTATTAAAGTTAAATTGAATTCATAACTATTTTCTAAGAGCATTCATATCCATACCATCATTAAATTTTGTGTATGGAGTTTTTATAATATAAAAAGTATAAAAAGTAGTTGTGAGTGGAGAAGAGAGAAAGTGTTATTGTTTATCTGTATATTTGGGGGACACTGTTCACCCCTTATAATTTTTTAATATATTTTGAAAGTGGTTGTGAGGGAAGAGAGAGAAAAGATAATGATAAAGGTATAAAAAATATTATTAATTGAAAAGAAGATAGAAAATGCAGTGTTTTTTAGTTTAGGGTGAAAATATGATTGAATGGATATGAATCCTCTAAGTTGAACCTGACAACGAAAGTTATCCTTTTTAAACCGATTTGTGAAAATATTCATTTATATCATATTCAATGAGGGATATTGACTTTTTTATTTTTAACAACGCAGGGTTAGGGTCTCGCTAACCGGGTTAGTAGTTAATATGTAGTATCACCAAGTTAGTATTAAAATTTTCTCATGCCTAAATTTGAACCCAGGAGCTCAAAGAGAAGCAAAAATTCTCACCCCCCACTTGACCACGAGATCATTGATGATGTTAACTTTTGTTATGACAGTATGTTAAGATGTTATCTATATAGTGTGTTATTTTTGCCTACATTTTTATTTTTAGATAGATAATGATGTAGGTTATGTGAAATTGTGTCTCTTATGAATCTTTTTCAAGAAGGACCTTCGTGTCTATTAGCACATAACCTTCCGCACATAAACACATGTCGTGCCCCATCTTTTAATATGCTGCTTTTAACCGTCAATTGACGAATCTGTTTTAGGCGAAAATCACACATAAAAAATTTCCACCAAGTTCAGTTTTGTTGTCGGATTTATTATTTCTGTCGGAAGAATTAAAAATAAACCCCTTTTTAATGCAATTTGTGAATGGAATACTCATACTAATAAAATTACTTTCAACATCCTGTCGCAACGCGCGGGTTGGTGTCAACTTGTTTAGAACAATTTGGAACACTAGTAGAAAAAACAATCAAAAATCAATAGTTGATCATGAGAATGCATGGCTTTCACGAACAATGCGTGTACAACAGGATTGAAAACGACGTCAAAAAAATTGTTTTCGCTAATTTTGCATTCTAAGAAAAAACACTAACGTAATAAAATTTTATAAACAAAATAAAACAAAGTGTTAAAAAGTTGAAATTTTATAAAAAAATATTTCATTGTAAATTACAATTTGGTTTACTTTAGTGGTAATTAAATATCTACCATTTACAAAAAGGGGTAATTAAATATCTACCATTTACAAAATGTTGAAGTTTTTAATATGTATTTTATTAACTTTATGATTTTTTAATCATCAATGTCACAAGTTATGTCACATCTTCAAAAGTAACTATTTTACTTTCTTATGACAATCGAATACCGACCCATACCCTTATTTGGTTAGTCGGGTTCAGGTTGTTCAAGTTTCGATTTAAACAGTTTCGGATACATTGGGTATTTAGATTGTAAAAAAGCAAATGGGCTGCTATAAAGTAAAATCTGAACAATGTGTTATGCTGCTAAAAACAAACTATGTAAATCCAATTGGGATGTGCTACATAGTAAGTAAATCAAATCATGGAAACGTATCTGGCTTACATACATGATTCGACTAAAGAGTCTCCAGAAATTAAAGACATACCAGTCGTACGGGAGTTTGAAGATGTTTTTCCAGAAGATTTACCGGGGATACCACCCGAGTGCGAGGTGGAGTTTGGCATCGAATTAGTTCCAAGCGCAAAATCGGTAGCCAAAGCACCGTATCGATTAGCGCCATCAGAACTACAAGAATTGTTATCGCAATTGCAAGATCTTCTCGATAAAGGATTTATTCGGCCTAGCGTTTCTCCATGGGGAGCACCAGTATTATTCGTAAATAAGAAAGACTGAAGCATGCAAATGTGTATGTTGGGTCTAAAATTGAGACTGAAGCTTGCCAAATTGAAGATCACATCATGCATGATGTTGACGGTTCTAAGATGATGCAAGAGTTTGATAACATTAGCCTACGGGGGAATATTGTTGGATCAAATTAGAGAATGATGTTATTAATTAAGGCGACTTTTATTGGCGATTTTATTACTTGTATGATGTAGCGTGAGTTAGCGATGATAGTTATTATAGTTGTGCTTTTTAGTGATTTTACTAGGTTTTCCAAGCAAGAGGCGGCTTGCTTGGAAGACAAGGCTCAAGGGTCTATATATAGAGGACTACACCTCACTTGGAGGGTGTGCATTTGGGAGCCACCACCCCGGGGGAGCTCACCCGGGGTGGATGATTATTATGTATTCTCTTTATCAAATCAATGAAACTTTCCTTGTTCAATCCTTATTGTTCATATATCTTTCTAGTGTTTATTTGTTTGTTCTTGGCTCGAATCACCCGTCTCACTATTTTTCACCGAACCAAGACTGAAATCGGATCGTTACGGGACTATCATTTGGTATCAGAGCTAAATACCCCGGGGGAGCTCACCCGGGGTGGATTATCTTGTATGTTCTTATCCAATCAATGAAATATCTTTGTTTAAAAAATATTTTTTTTTTGAATGTAAACAACACCAATATTCATTCAAGAGCGAAAAGCTTGCCAAGGTTACAATGAGAGGGCTATATATAGTGTTCCTGACTAGCCTGGAATCTTATCTACACTAGGTCAGGAAGCTTAATTCTAGAGAATTACAAAATAAGCCCTTGTACAATCAAAATAGGTACAAACCATAACTAAAACTAATCCAGCACAAGTATCAACGATCTCAAAAGTTCTAACAGTGTATTGACTATTGAGTTAAATAAACTCACGGTAAAGAATCGATACCCGCTTCCGAGGATCGACAACTTGTTCGATCAGTTGCAAGGCGCAAGTTGGTTTTCAAAGATTGATTTAAGATTCGGGCTATCACCAGTTGAAGGTGAAAGATGAAGATATACCGAAAACGGCGTTTGGAACGCGTTATGGACATTACGAATTCTTAGTAATGTCTTTCGGATTAACGAATGCACCTGCGGCTTTCATGGACCTCATGAACCGCGTCTGCAAACCAATGCTAGATAAGTCAGTGATAGTATTCATCGACGATATTCTCATATATTCAAAAAGCGAAATGGATCACGAGTGTCATTTGCGTGAAGTATTAGAAACGCTTAGGCGTGAAAGACTTTACGCGAAATTTTCGAAATGTGCCTTTTGGTTATGCGAGGTGCAATTTCTAGGACATGTTATAAGTGCTGACGGGGTATCGGTGGACCCGTCCAAAATAGAAGCTGTGTCACACCCTCAATTTCCACATGCGGAGTTTTACCACGAGGCGTGTGACCGACCAGGATCTAGCCAGTAATCATGTCGAACTAATTACTTGAAATCATAAACTTCACTAATGACATGATTATCGAATAAGTTTAATTACCCAAAACATAGTTTATAACGCAGCAGAAAAGAAAATAAAGTTAAAAACCAACAAAACCAAAACCACAAGTTAAGTAAGTGTATAAAAACATAAAGTTTTTAGCAAACCACCAACTCTTGTCGATTGCAATGCCTATCCCCAGCTGTACTACTGACCTGCAAAGCATGCAACTACGTGTCAACAATAAAGTTGGCAAATTCACAAAATTTGAGTTTAGTAAAAGTAAAGTTCACAATGTTTTTTATTTAAGTATGACTCGGGTAGCTAACCCTCATCATATGACTAAACTGTGTACCGAATGCTGACGTTTTCATTTTTGCCCTCAATAATGTCTATCAACATTAAAGTAAGAATGAAGGTTAAAAGTCCACGCCAGGCCTCCAGCACGGTGTGAGGTTTGTCAAACCTAATAGCGCTATTAACTAATACCCCGCGTATGCCCACCCAGCAATTTAATCAGTAAAATACAGGGACTTTCATGATAGAATTTTTCGTTTAGTCTATGGGTACTATCCATGTGACAACCCGAGATTTCAAGGTCTTTCCTATACACATCACTGACTTCTCAATCCTGTTTTTACAATTTGATATATGTGGTGTTGTGTTATCTGAATGATAAATGTTTTATGTGTAATGCTTGGTTGTTATATGTGTAGTGTTAAATATAGCTTATTTAAGGTTTAATAATATAAGGTTCTTCGTCACAAGTTCACTTCGACGAAGAATGGGATTCTTCACCACCCTTGGTCCTGACTGTAACAGCCCAGCGTAACCGCACCATGATATTGTCCGCTTTGGCAGCCAGCACGCTCTCAGCGTCCGCCCCTCACGGCTTTAAAACGCGTTATGATGGTGAAGGTATCAAGCCCCCTATAAGGAAGCCTCCGTTCCCCTTCACAACCGATGTGGGATATCACAATCCACCCCCCTTAAGGGGTCCAGCGTCCTCGCGGGACCTGGCACCACCGGTCCGGCCCTGGCTCTGATACCATCTGTAACAGCCCAGCGTAACCGCACCATGATATTGTCCGCTTTGGCAGCCAGCACGCTCTCAGCGTCCGCCCCTCACGGCTTTAAAACGCGTCATGATGGTGAAGGTATCAAGCCCCTTATAAGGAAGCCTCCGTTCCCCTTCACAACCGATGTGGGATATCACACTGACGAAGAATGGGTTCTTCGCCATCCCTAGCTTCGACGAAGAATGGATCTTCATCGAGCATGTCTTTCGCCGAAGAAGGACCTCGGCCCAGAGTGGGTTGCGGCCCAACCCTTTTGTGTTATTTGTATAACCTCTTGTAATCAGTTTACGTAAAACACAAAAACCCTAACTCCACTGTCTTCATTCTCTGTGCGACGGCAGTAGGGAGTCTCGAAGCTTTTTCATCTCGATTTATCTAATCAATCCGGCCACGGTTAGTGTCTAACGTTGTTATTCGATGAAATTCTAGTGTTGTGATTTTGTTGTTGTGATTTGTGTGAGATTAGGTTCTTTAATAACATTTAAATCTAGAAATTTTATGATAAGGATTGATGGTCTGAATACGTTTATAGTCATGAAACTGATAACCTGATTTGCTTGTGAATGAGAATGTTATTAGTTGGATTGGAATCATGAGTATGTGTAATCAAGACTTATGTTAATCCATGATGTAGTATTTCGATATTAAGGTTGTGGGGTTCTTATTTTGATGATTGAGCAGTAGCTAGGGTTTATAGAACTTGTAAAGAAACTGATGTTTGATCCATTAACCCCGCTGAAAACGTGTTAGCAGTTATTTTGAGATCTTGACGAATCTTTTTGATACTTCGTCACTCCCAGTCACGGCGAAGGATGGATACTTCGTCACATGTAGTCTCGACGAAGGATAGATACTTCATCGCATGTAACCTCGACGAAGGTTAGGTACTTCGTCACCTGTGATTTCGACGAAGAATAGATACTTCGTTGCCAGGGTTCTTCGCCGTGCCTTGAACTGAACAGGACAGTAGACTGTTGTGAAGCATATGTTAATGAATGCTTGTGTTTACAAATAGTAGATGTTGCATGATAATAATACTAATTGAGAATAGGAGATCAGATTTATCTTGTGTGATTAGAACATTTATCTGTTATGTACTGAATTGTGATATTCACATGGGATGTGGACTTGTATGAGAACTGGGCACTTCGTACTTGTTATACAGTGATGAATGCATTCTATGTTGAATAAGTGACTTAGTTGATTGTGAAACTGATGTTGATTGGTAACCACGGTAGGGTTTGGGTTGACCAACTTGGAGGGGTAATTTAACATACCGAGCAAATCAAAGGTGAGTTCATTCCTCCTGAGCATGCGTCCCGATGGGTGGGACAATCATTGGGTATTCTTAGAGGAATAAATCATTTGGGTAAAACTGGGATGTTGGATAATATACTCATTCCTATCACCATTAAGTCCCATCTTATTTGTTACCTGAGAGGTAACGGGGTATTAGCTGATAGCGCTATTTAGGTTTGGCACCCTCACCCCGTACCTGAGAGGACGGGTGTGAACTAATGACCCAGTCATGCCCAATGCTTTGATAGGGGCATTGGGGAAAGGGCAAAATATTCTGGAGCCATCTTGTACGGTACTCGAGTTATTATCAACATTATAATCAAAGAATTAAACTAAACACTTGGTAATCAACGTTTTCGTAAAACTATGAACTCACCAGCGTTGTCTGATACACTTGTTGCATGCTCGCAGGTCGTTAGGTACTATGGACAAGGAACTTGTTGTCTGGATGGCTGGAGTGGTCATGGGTCGCGTTGCCTGGATATGCATGACTTGTTTTCCGATTTTACTATACATTTGGTTTTGACACGTTTAAACAATGTTTTATTAACTGCTTCCACTGAACATTTTAATCTTGGGTTATGTTATGAATGCTTGACCTTAATAAATGGAAACTTTATTTCAATCTTGATATTAGTTCAATGTGATTGGTGGCTAGATCCTGGTACGTCACACGCCTAGCGAGGTCTTTCGCATGTGGTATTTTGGGGGTGTGACAGTCCACCTCCAATGGATAGTATGTTACAGGGGTCCACACAAGGGACGCGTGCGTAATCCAAACCAGGGCTACCGTTAAAAAAATGTTGTCCCAAATCAGGGACGCAAACTTTTAGAAAAAGTTGTGAACTCACCTTAGTTTGCTCGGTTTTGAACTCAAAAGGTAATCAGGAACGTCAACTTTGTCCTGATATGTTTACCGTTTCAATTAGTTCAATTTGTGAATTCCTACACGTATCTAGCACATAATCACCAAATCACGTTATCATGCAATTACACATTCAGGTAAGGTAGAGTAGGTGATCGTCTAACTCGATATAAACATTCATGGACATGTGTTAACGTTTCCAATAGCATATAACACTTTGTTGCAACACATAAGCATATTTTAAAACGTTCACAAACACTTTCATCTCATTGCAGTTTCATGTCGGTTTTTAGGCAGTTTTCTGGAATTTATTTAAAATACTAGACGAAGTCATAAAATTATGATATTTTAACATAACATGTTATTTGGTTCCCAAATACTAATATATTTTTCTCATGACCTGAATCTTTACCCAAAAATTACTAAAAATCATTCTTTACAACCAGGTCTGATTTACTACTTTCTGATGACAGTTTACGCCAAAAATCATTTAATATATTTTTCTCATGACCTGAATCTTTACGAAATTCCAGTTGGAGATTTTTAGAATCACCTGGAGGTACTTATAATAAAAATTTCAGATCATAAGTCAATTCCTATATTGAGTTATGATATTCGTAATGGGCTGGAAATTCTGACAAAAAAATGCAGCCTGAACCCTTTACACGAAATAAATCATTTAATATACGAAACAACGTAAAAAAAACGCCATTCCAGGCGGGTTTGAAAGGTTTTTACTGGAAGTTCATCTTAGAATCAAGAAACATCACTTTTTACTTACTTTTGACACAGTTACAGCCGGTTAAAGTCGGCTGTAACTGTTTGACAACTTACTGTTTTCGTTAGCCGATCCCGCAAACGATTGACTAGCGAACCCGTGACACACAAACATTAATTCACAATAGGTTTATGTCATAAGTAAGACCATGTAGCAACTAATTTACCGTAAAACACCAAGTTAATCCCATAAACATCACACGAGACACATACCCGAACCCGCTATCAACGATAACATCCAAACATCATCATCTATACATAAAACGCAGCCAAGATGTATAATAAGAATCATGCATAACCATGTGCAATTATTCCAAAACACAAGATTTAACCCACAACGAAACCCTAGTGACTTAACCGAATTTATTGTCAATCCAACCATTATAGGCACATGATTTATCCTACTCGAACTACACGTATCATCATATAACATAATCACTCAACATGGACTATGAAACGCAGCCAATATTCAAGGGTTTTACAGCCAAAAACTTATATAAACCGAAAGAATTTTAATCAAAACTCAATATATAAATACCTAGCGATCAAGAGGGAATCGATTAACAAAGCCTAGAAGTTAAAGACTTGCAGTTTTGGAGCTTGCTTGTGTTGGCAGAAGAGGGAAGGGAAGAGCACAAGATCGCAGATTTGTGTAGGTGGTTTAGGGTTTGTTTATTTGGGAGTTAGAATATTATAACAGGCATAATACGTAATTTAAATGGGGTTACTTGTTGGGGCGGTTTGGGGACATGTGTGTAGGCCAAAGGATTATTGAGTGTGGGCTGCAAATATGAACGAATGGGGGAGGCAGTAACAATTGTCACAGTTGTCACAAAACTTTAGTTTAGAGATCTATATTATTACTTTTTTTCTACTACTACTTTCTACTACTACCTACTACTACTACTACTACTACCTACTACTACTACTACCTACTACTACTACTACCTACTACTACCTACTACCTACTACTACTACCTACTACTACTACTACCTACTACTACCTACTACCTACTACTACCTACTACCTACTAATACCTACTACTACTACCTACTACTACTACTACCTACTACTACTACTACTAATGTACAAAGTGTATGCCATGGTTCAAACGGTTCGTGTCGGTTCAACACCACATAGATTTTTTACCCAAAAAAAACACAACATAGATTTGGTTCAAATACTCATTTACAACTATAATTTTGACAAATATATAATTAATTTGTAAAAGCGAAATGAACAGTTTTTTTTACCTCGAAGTTACGGGTTGTCAAATCATCCCCAAGTTGAAACAAATTTCGTCCCGAAATGTGGTTCAACAGTCGCCAAAGAAGCTAGTGCGGTTTAGCATTTTCGTGGGGTGTTACATCATCCCCCAGTTGGTTTGGAATTTCGTCCCGAAATTCAGTAGCAACTCCAGCACTTGATGCACTATTCTTGAACAATTGGGGATACTTGCGCATCATCTGATCTTCCCGTTCCTAGGTGAACTCTGGTCCACGTTTTGAATTCCAACGAACTCGAACAATGGGAATCTTACTGCGTTTGAGGGTTTTGACCTCCCGATCCATGATTTCAACTAGTTCTTCTATGAAACGAGTTGGTCATCGATCTTAAGTTCTTTGAAAGGAACGGTGAGGGTCTCATCTGATAAACATTTCTTCAGATTCGACACGTGAAAGACGTTGTGTACACCATTGAGCTCTTCAGGTAAGTTCAGTCTATATGCCACTGTGCCACTCTTCTCCATGATTACAAAGGGTCCGACATAACGCGGATTAAGTTTGTCGCGTTTGCCGAAACGAACCACACCTTTCCAAGGTGAAACTTTTAGCAAAACTCGATAGGCGGTGCTCATCTGCCCATCGGTTTGTGGATGATAGGCGGTGCTCATGTCTAAACGCGAGCCAAATTATTTATGCATCGCTTGCCACAATTCAGATGCGAAACGCGGGTCACGATCGAAAATGATGGAAGTTGGCACTCCATGCCTAGCAACTACTTCCCTCAAATAGATGTCTGCGAGTGTAGAAAACTTATCGATTTCCTTGATTGCTAGAAAGTGTGCAGACTTAGTCAGTCGATCCACGATCACCCAGATGGTGTCGTTTCCTTTTTGAGTTCTGGGTAGCCCGGTAACGAAGTCCATGGAAATTTGCTCCCATTTCCATGTTGGTATTTCTGGTTGTTGAAGTAACCCAGATGGCTTTTGATTCTCGGTCTTGACCCTAGCGCAGGTTAAGCAATTACTAACATACCTGGCAATAACTGCTTTCATGTTAGGCCACCAGTACAAGGCCTTGAGGTTGTGATACATCTTGTCAGAACCAGGATGTACCAAGTATCGAGACTTGTGTGCTTCGTCCATGACAAGCTCTCTCAGATTTCCGTAGGATGGAACCCATAAGCGCTCCATGAAGTAACGAATACCATCAGATTTGAGTTCAAGTTGTTTCTCCATGCCCCGCATGGATTCAGCTAGAAGGTTTTTTCCTTTAGCGCTTCAATTTGAGCATTGCGAATTTGCTCGGGAAGATTCGAATGAATTGTAAGTTTCAATGCACGAACTCGTTTAGGCTTGTTTTCTTTTCGGCTAAGGGCGTCGGCTACAACATTTGCCTTGCCCGGATGATATTTGATTGCGCACTCATAGTCGTTTAGGAGTTCGACCCATCAGCTTTGTCGCATGTTCAACTCCTTTTGGTCGAGTATGTGCTGAAGACTCTTGTGATCGGTATAAATTGTGCAATTGGTACCGTACAAGTAATGTCTCCATATCTTGAGTGCGAAGACTACAGCTCCCAGCTCCAAGTCGTGGGTAGTGTAGTTCTTTTCATGAATCTTTAGTTGTCGAGACGCGTAAGCGATAACTTTATCGCGTTGCATCAACACGCAACCGAGTCCTTGAATGGATGCGTCACAGTATACAACAAAATCGTCAGCGCCTTCAGGTAGAGACAAAATAGGTGCACTACAGAGCTTCTCTTTCAACTGCTGAAATGCGGATTCTTGAGCATCACCCCACCTATTGGTGATACCCTTTTAAGTTAGGGTAGTAAGAGGTTGTGCAATCTTCGAGAATCCTTCTATGAATCTACGGTAATACCCTGCTAGACCAAGGAATTGACGGATTTCAGTTGGAGTCTTAGGAGTAGGCCAATTCTTGATGGAGTCGATCTTGGCTGGATCAACATGAATCCCAGCTTCATTAACCACGTGGCTGAGGAAATGGACTTCATGAAGCCAAAAATCACGTTTCGAGAATTTAGCATAGAGTTGTTCATTCCGTAGGAGTTCCAAAATGAGACGCAGATGTTACTCGTGTTCCTCCCGGCTCTTTGAGTAGATTAGGATGTCATCAATGAAAACAATGATGAACGTGTCAAGATAGGGCTTGAACACTCGATTCATAACATCCATAAAAACCGCGGGAGCATTCGTTAGCCCAAATGGCATAACAAGGAACTCGTAATGACCGTAACGAGTCCTGAATGATGTTTTAGAGATGTCTTCGTCTCTGACTCTCAACTGATGGTAGCCGAATCTCAGATCGATCTTAGAATAAAAACTTGACCCTTGCAGCTAGTTAAATAGATCATCAATGCGTGGGAGTGGATAACAGTTCTTGACGGTCACTTTGTTTAACTTGCGGTAGTCTATGCACATACGAAAAGTACCATCCTTCTTCTTGACGAAAAGTACGGGGGCTCCCCATGGTGAAGAGCTAGGTCGGATAAAACCCTTATCCAGGAGCTCTTGTAGTTGTGTAGATAACTCTAGTTCGGTCGGTGCTAATCGGTAGGGTGCTCGAGCTATAGGTGATGCGCCAGGAGTTAGCTCGATTTGGAATTCGACTTGACGATGAGGTGGAAGACCAGGTAATTCATCAGGGAAGACTTCAAGAAAGTCATGAACAATAGGAATATCTTCGACCTTTTTCTCTTCGGTTTGAACATCAGTGACAAGAGCTAGAATAGCGGTAAGGCCCTTTCGTAGACACTTTTGGGCCTTCAAGAATGAAATGATGCCTACTACAACACCAACTTTCTCGCCTCGAATATCAAGGGTTTTGCCGTTTTGGGAGGCGGATGCGAACGATCTTTTCATGACAAAGTATCTCCGCGCGATTTAGCGAGAGCTAGTCCATCTCGACTACAACATCAAAACTACCGAGAGTGATAGGGATAAGGTCAATATTGAATTTGTGGCCAGATAACTCCAAACTACAGTTTTCGTGGATACATGTTGCCTCGAGAGATTTCCTGTTAGCTAGTTCAACTATATGCTTACGTTCGAGAGGAGTTGGGGCAGGCTTAAGTAGTGTACTAAAGTTCGTGGAAACATAACTACGGTCTGCGCCAGAATCAAAAAGTACCGAAACAAAAGAGTCGTTCAAAAGGAATTTACCCGTCATTACATTAGGGTCATTCCTTGCTTCGCCTGAACCAATGACGAATGCTCAGCCTCTGCCGCCGTTACCCTTATCACCGTTGTTGTTACCATTGTTCCCTTTTCCCATATTATTGTTGTTGTTGTTCAGCTGCGGACAGTTCTTTTTAATGTGCCCCTCGGCACCACACTGATAACATCCCTTGTTGTTACCCTATTGTTGCTGGCGCTGAGGCTGCTGGTTCTGCTGTTGTTGAGCTTGTCTGGCTGGATAAGGACTTCTACAATCTTTAGCTACATGACCCGGCTTCCAGCATCGCTGACAGCGGTTTGGGTCACACTGCCCATGATGATGTCGATTACATTTGTCGCATTTTGGCTTGATAGACACCTCGGGCTTGATGTTTCAACGTTTGCTGATTTGGGGTACGGTTGCTGTCGAACTTTCTTTGCCGTTGAGGGGGTTTATTAGAGCTGGAATCCTTGGTTTGATTCCCATCCCACTTACACTTATTGTCAACGGAGTTCGCAGAAACTGATGCATTGCGTTTAGGTAGCTGGCCCTGTTCCACTGCCTGATCAGTTAGTCGTTGAGCAAGTCAGATGTTTTGCTGGATGGTTTGAAGATTGGCTGAGGTCACCATGCTTTGAATTTCTGGAACTAACCCCTTGATGTAAAACTCGATTCGTTTATAGGCAGGATTCGACATGTTTGGACATAAAGAAGCCAGCTCGTTAGACCGCTTTGTATACGCCTCGATCTCTGAACCAGACATTTTTAGGTTGTAATACTCGGTTTCCAAGTTCTGTATGTCATCCTTGTGGCAGTACTCTTCTTTCATCATGTCCTTGAATGTATTCCAAGGAGTGGCAATAGCAACATCCAAACCCAAAATCTGTACTTCCGCATTCCACCAGGAAAGCGCAGCTTCTTCAAGAACTCCCGCTGCGAATTTGACCCTATTCTCGGCAGGGCAGTTGCACATGGCGAACGCAGATTCCACCTTTTCAAACCAGTGGAGCAGACCAATAGCACCCTCGGTGCCAGTGAAATGACTGGGCTTACATCCCATGAATGATTTGAAGATACAAGCCGGTGGCTGACCAGGCTGGCCTGAATCAGAAAATTTAGCACATATAAGAATAAAAGCTAAAAGAGAACAAGAATGGAAATAGACTTTTAGGGCATTCTATAACAATAGAATTACCTCCAGGATGGGCCTGCTGATATGCCACCAACGCTTCAGCGACATGGTCATTTATGAGTGCAGTTGGTTGGGCCTGGGTCATGTTGATGCCCCCACGCCCGCCGCCTCATCCGTTTCCTCTACCGTTCATGATTCCTTTAATTAAACAAAAATGAGTATATAAGACACAGTTATACATTCATTATGAAATTTTAAGAACAAGGTAATCAATCACATCAATTCCAAACAACATATGAAACAACTAAATAGAAATATCCAATTAAAATAAATTGCAACTATCTGTACAACGTATTTCAACAAATATTAAAATCTAAAAGTAAACATAGTTTTTCAAAACAGATGAAATAAGAAAAGATAGATAGGTGATGGATCAGTCATCGACTTCTCCATCGCCCATGTCAGCATCACCATCAACGCCATCATCGCCATCGTCACCGTCATCGTCATCGTCACCTTCATCAGCAACCTCATCCGGCTCTTCCTCCTCAGGGTCCTCTTCGGGTACTTCTTCAGGTTCTTCCTCTGGACCCCGCTCGGGTTCTTCTTCTTCCATCTCTGGTTCGGCAGGTGGTGATGGTGGTACACGCTGGTCTAAGAAATGCACCCTCCAAAACATCTCGTGCAAGTTCTCTTCTGTAACTTCGACCCGAAAATCTCTCCTTCTGTCAGCTTCTTCCAAGTCCCTTATCCTTCTAAGAGCATCTTGTAGATCTGCTTCCAAGAATTGGATCCGAATATGGCCAGGGGTTAAGTGGACAGCTGCAGGAGCCTCAGCTCGTGCCGCTGGAATAGCTAGGGAAGAAGATGCACCGGTTTGGGCGAGGCGTGCCCTCCGAGTAGCACGGATCTCCACGTGACGCGGAGGGGAATGAACCAAAGGTGCTTTCCCTGTTGCGTGGGGAATGAGAGTATGATGATGATCCACGTTACGGTTACCTATTTTAGTTTGCACAAAGAAAATCATGACATTGCAAAAGTAATCCATGTATGAATGCCAAATAATACAATTACCATATATGCTTCTATGTATGATGAGCCTTGCAATATGGAGTGTGGTGTTGTTGTGGTTTCCAGTAGAGAATGGTTATAGTCTGATTTCCATAAAAAAAATATTTTACCTTTAAACCTAGTTTACTATAACCAGTGGCTCTGATACCAATCCGTCACACCCTCAATTTCCACATGCGGAGTTTTACCGCGAGGCGTGTGACCGACCAGGATCTAGCCACTAATCATGTCGAACTAATTACTTGAAATCATAAACTTCACTAATGACATGATTAGCGAATAAGATTAATTACCCAAAACATAGTTTATAACGCAGCAGAAAAGAAAATAAAGTTAAAAACCAACAAAACCAAAACCACAAGTTAAGTAAGTGTTTAAAAACATAAAGTTTTTAGCAAACCACCAACTCCTGTCAATTGCAACGCCCATCCCCAGCTGTACCTACTGACCTGCAAAGCATGCAACTACGTGTCAACAATAGAGTTGGCGAATTCACGAAATTTGAGTTTAGTAAAAGTAAAGTTCACAATGTTTTTGATTTAAGTATAACTCGGGTAGCTAACCCTCATCATATATGACTAAACTGTGTACCGAATGCTGACGTTTTCATTTTTGCCCTCAATAATGTCTATCAACATTAAAGTAAGAGTGAAGGTTAAAAGTCCACGCCCGGCCTCCAGCACGTTGTGAGGTTTGTCAAACCTAATAGCGCTATTAACTAATACCCCACGTATGCCCATCCGGCTATTTAATCGGTAAAATACAGGGACTTTCATGATAGAATTCTTCGTTTAGTCTATGGGTACTATCCACCTCCAATGGATAGCATGTTACAGGGGTCCACACATGGGACGCGCGCGTAGTCCAAACCAGGGCTACCGTTAAAAAAAATGTTGTCCCAAATCAGGGACGCATGCTTTTAGAAAAAGTTGTGAACTCACCTTAGTTTGCTCGGTTTTGAACTCAAAAGGTAATGAGGAACGTCAACTTCGTCCTGTTATGTTTACCGTTTCAATTAGTTCAATTTATGAATTCCTACACGTATCTAGCACATAATCACCGAATCACGTTATCATGCAATTACACATTTGGGTAAGTTAGAATAGGTGATCGTCTAATTCCATATAAACATTCACGGACACGTGTTAACGTTTCTAATAACATATAACACTTTGTTGCAACACATAAGCATATTTTAAAACGTTCACAAACACTTTCAGCTCATTGCAGTTTCATGTCGGTTTTTAGGCAGTTTTCTGGAATTTATTTAAAATACTAGAAGAACTCATAAAATTATGATATTTTAACACATGTTACTTGGTTCCAGAATACTATTATATTTTTCTCATGACCTGAATCTTTAACCAAAAATTACAAAAAATCATTTTTTACAACCAGGTCTGATTTACTACTTTCTGATGATAGTTTACGCCAACATTCATTTAAAAATCCTTGTTTATTCTTTTTACGAAATTCTAGTTGGAGATTTTTGGAATCACCTAGAGGTACTTACAGTAAAAATTTCACATCATAAATCAATTCCTATATTGAGTTATGATATTCGTAATGGGCTGCAAATTCTGATGAAAAAATGCAGCCTGAACCCTTTACACGAAATAAATCATTTAAAACGGGATTCCAGTTGGGTTTGAAAGGTTTTTCCTGGAAGTTCATCTTAGACTCAAGAAACATCACTTTTTACTTACTTTTGACACGGTTACATCCGACTATAGTCGGCTGTAACTATTTGACAGCCTACTGTTTTCCTTACCCGATCCCGCAAACAATTGACTAGCGAACCCGTGACACACAAACATTAATTCAGAACAGGTTTATGTCATAAGTAAGACCATGTAGCAACTAATTTACCGCTAAACACCAAGTTAAACCCATAAACATCACCGGAGACACATACCCAAACCCGCTATCAACGATAACATCCAAACATCATCATCTATACATAAAATGCAGCCAAGATGTATAATAAGAATCATGCATAACCATGTGCAATTATTCCAAAACACAAGATTTAACCCATAACGAAACCCTAGTGACTTAACCGAATTTATAGTCAATCCAACCATTATAGGCACATGATTTATCCTACTCGAACTATACGTATCATCATATAACAAAATCACTCAACATGGACTATGAAACGCACCCAATATTCAAGGGTTTTACATCCAAAAACTTATATAAACCCAAAGAATTTTAATCAAAACTCAATATATACATACCTAGTGATCACAAGGGAATTGATTAAAAAAGCCTAGAAGTTAAAGACTTGCAGTCTTGGAGCTTGCTTGTGTTGGCAGAAGAGGGAAGGGGAGAGCACAAGATCGCAGATTTGTGTGGGTGGTTTAGCGTTTGTTTATTTGGGAGTTAGAATTTTATAACATGCATAATACATAAGTTAAATGGGGTTACTTTTTGGGGTGGTTTGGGTACATGTGTGTGGGCCAAATGATTATTGAGTGTGGGCTGCAAATATGAACGAATGGGGGAGGCAGTTTCAATTGTCACAATTGTCACAAAACTTTAGTTTAGAGATCTATATTATTACTTTTTTTCTAACACAATATATTATTATTATTATTATTATTATTATTATTATTATTATTATTATTATTATTATTATTATTATTATTATTACTACTACTAATGTATAAAGTGTATGCCATGATTCGAACCTTAAGATTTTCGAGTTATGCGGGTTATGTCGTGGTTCAAATACTCGTTTTTACACACTATAATTTAGACAAATATATAATTAATTTGTAAAAGCAAAACGAACAGTTTTTTTCACCTCGAAGTTACGGGTTGTCACAAGTTGTGTCTAAATGGAAATCTCCGAAGAATCCATCAGAGATTAGGAGTTTCCTAGGTCTTGTGGGTTACTACCGGAGATTTATACAAGATTTCTCCAAAATTGCAACGCCATTAACTAAGTTAACCCGTAAAGATGAAAAATTCGTTTGGGGAAGCGCACAAGAAGATGCCTTTTGCATACTCAAGGAAAAGTTGACCAGTGCTCCGGTATTAACGTTACCGGAACTGATGACATGGTCATATATTCTTATGCATCCCAGCTTGTTCTCGGGTGTGTACTTATGCAAAGGGGAAAAGTGATCGCGTATGCTTCAAGACAATTAAAGATCCATGAAAAGAAGTATCCAACACACGACCTTGGATTGGCGACAGTGGTTTTTTGCCTTAAAGATATTGAGGCACTACTTGTGTGGTGTGAAATGTACTATTTTCACTGACCATAAAAGTCTCAAGTACTTCTTTGATCAAAAGGAGTTTAATATGAGACAAAGACGTTGGTTAGAGACGATAAAGGATTACGATTGTGAAATTCACTATCATCCCGAAAAAGCCAACATAGATGCAGATGCATTAAGCTGAAAAGAAGAATATTCACCCATTCGGGTGCAGTCGATGAAGTTAGTAGCGACCTCAGGTTTACTCGCACAAATCAGAGAGCCACAAATTGAAGCTGTAAAAGAAGAGAATTTGAAAAAAGAAAGAATTGTAGACCAGCTCGAAGACTTGGTAGAAGATTGTAATTGATTAAAAACTTGTTTCTGTAGAATATGGGTTCCAAACACTTGTAGTGTTAAAACGCTTCTTCTTGATGAAGCTCACAAGTCACGCTCTTCTATTCATCGAGGAGCTACCAAAATGTACCAAGATTTGAAAGAAAACTATTGGTGGCCTGGAATGAAGCGAGACATAATTAAATATGTTGAAAAATGCTAAACTTGTTTACAAGCAAAAGCAGAACACCAGAAACCTTACGGTAAACTTCAGTCATTAGACATTCCGGTATGGAAGTGGGAGCACATCACTATGGATCTATTAACTAAACTACCAAGAACTACACATGGATTTGATTCCATTTGGGTAGTAGTTGATAGATTGACCAAGAGTGCCCATTTTATTCCGATTCGCGAGACATACACGTCTAAGAAGATGTCGGAAGTATATATGAATGAAATCGTATCTCGCCATGGAGTGCCGGTGTCCATCGTGTTGGATAGAGATACCCGGTTTACTTCAAACTTTTGGAGTGATTTTCAAGAGCAGATGGGCACTAAGTTATTTATCAGTACCGCATATCATCCGCAGACAGACGGGAAAAGTGAAAGAACTATTCAAGCACTCGAAGACATGCTACGAGCATGTATTATTCATTTTGGCGGTAGCTAGGATGTCTATCTACCACTAGTTGAATTTTCATATAACAACAGCTATCATTCCAGCATTAGAATGGCTCCGTATGAAATGCTTTACTGCAGGAAATGTCGAACCCCAGTGTGTTGGGGTGAAGTGGGTCTGCGTGAACTTGCCCACAAAGATGTAGTCAGAACACTAATGAGAAGATTGAAATGATCCGGGCTCATTTGAAAGCGGCCCATGACCGACAGAATTTTTATGCTGATAAAAGACGAAGACCAATCGAGTTACAGGTTGGTGATATGGTTATGCTCAAAGTATCTCCGTGGAAGGGGGTCGTCCGATTTCGAAAAGGGGAAAATTGAGACCAAGGTTTATTGGGCCATTCGAAATCATGGAACATGTGGGTAAAGTAGCTTACCGACTCGAACTGCCAGAAGAATTGAGCAGTATACACAACACTTTTCACGTTTCACATCTACGAAAGTGTTTAGCTGATGAAATGACTTATATAGGTTACGACGACATCGAAGTTGACGATAAACTGAGCTATGTCGTAAAGCCTATCGCAATTCTTGATCAAAAGGTTAAAAGCTTAAGGAATAAAGAAATCGATTAATTAAAGTCAAATGGGAACATCGGAAGGGATCAGACACCACTTGGGAGTCTGAAGAAGAGATGAGACGCTTATACCCTTCCTTATTTGGTAGGTATTACGATTTCGAGGATGAAATCCTCTTTAAAAGGGGTAGACTTGTAACACCCTGAAAATATTAAATTATATATGTGGGTATACATGTATAATTTGTGACAACTGGCACAAAACCAGTAATTCCCGTACTATTTTAATAATTATTTATTTCCTTCAATTATGTGCTTAAACATCAGCATTATGTGCTTACTTGCTTTACGTATGAATTCATGCATGTTTTATACTTCAATTATCGTATTGTGCATTACATTAAGCATTGCGTCGGAACGACTAGTAAACTCACTGGTAAGACAAGCTGCGTCAGCATGACTTCAGAATACAATCAGACAATAGATTTAGGGCCTAGATGTAGGTCCAGCATCAAAAATACATTAAAACCCAAGTGTAGGAACAAGGGTTAACATAAACACTTTCCGTAAGCTTGAACAAACACTAAAAAGCACCCGAAACCCACTTTAAAGGCTGATTTCTACATAAATCAGCATAATTCAGCAATAAAACAGCAATTTAACACTAAAACATGCATAATTTGTGTTTTAGTTTCCAGAATAACTTTAAAAGTGTCGGGAATGAAAACTGTCACAAAAGGTACTTCATACCTTGTAAAACATCGCTATTTAGCACTTTAACGAACCAATAACCGAACGAATAACCGGACACTACTCAAAACACCAAAAATAGATTAGAAGCATTGTTTTTATCATATAAAGCTAGTTGTGGTGATCAAACACCTTAAAAATCATAAAAACACATAAACACACTTATTTTAAACATAAACCTTCTAACTTACCTTCTAGTCCCTTAACTTCCAAAAATTACAGTTTACCCCCCCACTTGAAACCGGCTCCAAGTGGACCCCACACACCTTTCCATTAAAATATTTCATATGTTAGCAAGATATTAGACATTTTACCTCTTGGATAATATTATGTTAGAAGATGTTTTAAAAAACCATTACATAAAGGAACCTTATCATTTTCACATTACAAAAACTTCATCTTCCCCTCTTCTTCTAACTAACCTCATGGCCATACCTCCAATCTCATAAATCCCCATTTTCATTCGTCAATTAACCATTCCAAGCTTGTTTCAAGGGGTAAGAAGGTGATCTAAGGAAGCCATAAGTGGTAGAAGTTGAAGGACCTTCTTGTGGAGCTTTTAACCTCTCATTTTCTTCTATCTTCATCTTCATCTTGTTTGTGCCACTTCCCTAGCCACTAGAGCTAGTAGTAAGCCTTCTAAACACTATATTACTTCATGTATTAGTATGTACAAGTGTTGGTGCATACGTCTGTCGACTTCGTCTTGTATCGAATCTTGTGTTGTAATAGATAGATCAGGGCACGTAGTACGAGAAAACTGGTTTTGTAGGTTATGAATTGATTTCGCACGAAATGACATCTAGGGTATTTCGTACGAAATAGCATTTGACTATTTCGTACGAAATGACACCTGGTCATTTCGCACGAAACCACCACACCTATAAATACCCATGTTGCCTTGTCATTTGTAACTTTCCGGCTTGAGTACCGAACTGCTGCCGAAGTATCGACTCGCTGTAAAACGTTGTTAAATTAATCAAAAGACAGTTTAAAGTGATTTACAAGCTGAATTACCTTGATACGTCTGTTTCCGCCTTTCGTATCAAGCAAAAACTCTTATGAACAACTCGTTCGGGTCAGCAAACGATCCTACAAGTGGTATCAGAGCTCAGGAGGAAGAGTTCTTACCAATTTAGCTCAAAATTTCTGATTTCTACACCTTCTTTTCAAAATTAACAAGTTTTCACTGTCAAAATGACTTGATTTTCTCATATCATACGCGCAACAGTGTTTTAACAAAGCCTTGAAAGAATCAGACCTTAATTCAGCTTAAAACTTGATCAATTTGACAAAAATATGGCCGACATGATGACATCAGCATTATTTCGCACGAAATAGAGGCTTCATTTCGCACGAAATCACATTCATGAGTCCTTTCGCGTGAAATTGTTGTTTATTTCGCACGAAATCAGTATTTCGTTTGAAATTTGGTTGACTTCGCATGAAATCATCATTTCGTGTGAACTATTTCGTACGAAATCACTATTTCGTACCAAGTTGTTGTCATTTCGTGTGAAACTTGATTTCATTTCGCACGAAATCAAGTATTTCGTTTCAAGAGGGTATTTCGTGTGAGTTTGAACTCATCATTTCGTTTGAGTGTTTGTTTTCAGGATTGGTTTCGTTTGAAATTGTCTGATCTTGTGAAAAATTTGTCAAAACATGGAAGAAGAATTTTACAACACATTTGCTACATCCCCGACTACTCCAGCAACCATTGCTCAGAGCATGACCATGGAAAATGAAACTGGAACTTTGCAAAAACCCCCGAAGCTAATGGGTATTGAGGAGTATTATGGTTTGAAAACTGGGTCCAAGCTAATCATTTGAGATCTTGGGAGTGTATTGAGAAAAAGTATCTACTACCACGTACAGATTTGGGAGTTGAAAAGAAGATTTTTGAATTTACGGATAAAGAACGAGATATGTACAAAGCAGAAAAGATGATGATTAGTTTACTCCAGCAAGCTATTAAAGAAGACATATTCGTATTGCTCCAACATGATAAGACTTCACGTTCAATTTGGAAAGCACTTCGAATTAAGTTTGAAGGAAGTGAGAAAATGATCAAGAGTAAAAAATCATTATTGAAGAAAGAATTTGATTAAGTTTGCCTGGAGAAGATACAAAGAAATTGATTGAAAGATATTGTCACTTAGTACGGTCAATGTCATTGTTAGATATCAGCAAAGATTGTGAGGAATGGGTTGACAAATTAGCTGATGCTTTACCGCAGAAAGAATGGGGTACATTTTTGATGATATTAAAGAACACTGGAGAATATGATGGTTTGACAATTTCTCAGTTCATCGAAAAGATTGAAGGACAAGATCTTGAACAACAAAAGATTGCTAGAATGAGCAATCCAAGTGCACAACAAGATGTTAATATGTACTTTAATGGGAGTGTTCAGGATATCGAAGCAAGTCCGAAA
This sequence comes from Helianthus annuus, assembly GCF_002127325.2. NCBI lineage: Eukaryota > Viridiplantae > Streptophyta > Magnoliopsida > Asterales > Asteraceae > Helianthus > Helianthus annuus. The sequence goes on along the minus strand of NC_035433.2, from coordinate 116,866,918 downwards.
ATCCAAACTGCTTTCAGTGCAGAAAACTCATCTGGATCAATCAATCAAAGTCCAAACAGCAGCGGTGGATTTTCTTCATACTCAAGTGTTAATCCGAAGAGTTCAACTTCAAGTTATCGGTCTCAAAGCTCAAAAAGTGGTAATGGTTATGTAATACAGTGCAAAATTGCATTGAATCTTTCGAATGGTCAAAGTTTTTCTGAAGAAGTTGCTAAAGATCACATGGCGTTACTTGCTACAGTGTTAGAATCATATGAAGGATTGGTTGTAGGAAGGATCGGAAATCCTTTGTTGACAAAAGAGGATTACGATCAGATTGATTCTGAGGAAATGGAGCTGATGGATATCAAGTGGTGTTTAGCAAGTGTTTTGAGAAGAGCTGAAAAATTCAAGATGATTACAGGAAGAAATGATTTCTTAGATGCAAATATTTCTACTTTGGGTTTTGATAAATCTAAAGTAACTTGTTTTCGATGCAGGGAGAAAGGACATTTCAAGAGGGAATGTACCAACCGAGAAACCAGAGGAGCTAAGAATCTGTTCGGTAACAATGATTATTATCAAAAAGCAATTTATCTTCAAGTTGCTCAACAGCCTCATTAACAACCTTCATCGTCAAGTGTTATTGAAGACAGAAAGAGAAAGATGATCGAAGAGGCAAATAAGAAAGCTTATTATGGTATCATAGATAAAGATGATGAGAAAGTAGCAGAAGGTTTTAGCTGGGACAAATACGTTCTATCTAATACAAAATTGGGAGCTTTCATTGCACAAATAGTTCAAGAACCAGATTTGATGAAAGAATGGATGAAAGTGTTTGATGAGAACGAGAAGACTCAAGATGAAGAATCTGTTTCTTCAGATGATAGTTCAGAAAAGACAACAGTGTTTGATCAATCATCAACTGATAACAGTGATGATGAGGAAGAAATGCATATTAATATTGCAAAAACTCATTTATCTCCTGAAAGTTTTCAATTTTATTTTGCAGATCGTTTGGAAAAGCTAAAGGAGAAACGAGTAGCAAAGGAACAGAAAAAGATGAAGTGTAAAAGTATTGCTAAGGAAAAGAAGTCTGAACAGAGTAAAGGAGTTGAGTTTGCTGAAAAGATAGTTGAAGTTGAGAAAGTTGTTGAAGTTGAAAAGATTGTTGAAGTAATAAAACCATGTTTAAAGTGTTTGGATTCATGCAAGCAGTGTGAAGAGAAAGATGAGAAGTTGGCTGAGCTTGAAAAGATGAAGGAAAAATTACTGTTCGACGTCAGTTACGTGAAAGAATCGTATGATGTATTGAATAGAATGGTGAATGGTCTACAAAAGACAAATTCTGAAAGAGAAGATGCATTAACAATGATGAATGCAGTAATGATGTCCAAGCAGAAGGCTATCAATCATTACATTGAAGAATGTGCAAAGTTGAAGCAAGAGTTGGAGACAGAAAGGATTGAAAATGAAAGAATCAGACGTTTGCTACAAAGTTATTCTAGTTCTGATTATTTGATTGATCGAATTTATCCAACTGTTGCAGGTTTGGAAGCATTTCAAGATGAACAGCAGGAGAAAAAGGATACTGGTAAGAAACAGAGTGTTAGTTACAACAAGTGTCCGCCTCCGATCTGGGAAGGTTATTCTCCAAGAAAACCGAATGAGGAGCAAGTCAAAAAGGCAGTCAATATAAAGTTAAAATCCGAAGCAACTGATGATTTACCAGAAAATATTGACGTCACGTTCACATCGTCTGACATTGATCATGAGTCTGGGTTAATAAAGAAAGTGGTTGATCAGGTGTTGGATAAGGATGAGGAATTGGAGTCAAAGTCTGAGTCTGGAAGTTCGAGTTCGTCAGTCAACTATTTAAAATCGTTAGATAAAAGGGTTTACAGTAAAGAGTTTTTGTTATCAAAATCTAATTTGAATGACGAATCAATCAAAGTAGCATATACTTTGAAATATTCAGACAAATTATATTCTGATGAGGAATTTCCAATAAGAGGTGTTAAACCTGATATGATAAAAAAAAAGTTTTCAAACTAACAGAAATTAATATTTCTGAAATAAAAGATGAAAATCTTTCTGAAAAACCTAATCCTTACACCTCAAGAGTTCCACAAAGAGAAAACAAGAAAAAGGGTTACAGTTCTGGTTCTGGTTATCAAAAGAAACCAAACCATAACGGTAATTTCAAAAAGAAAGGTCTAGGTTTTATTCCTCCAGAAAATTATAAAAATGAGAAAATTCCTAAACCAAAAACAAAATTTGTTTCAGGAACAAGTTCTAAAAAAAAAGCAAAGAGCTCATTCTGGAAGCAATCAAACAAGGAGTTTATTGCTGAAAAACAAAAATCTGTGAAGTATGGAACATATCAGAGAAAGGAGACAAGAACCTGTTACAGATGCAATGAAGTTGGTCACATTACATGGAACTGTCCAAAGGCAACACAAACAAAACAGGGAGTCTCCTCTAAACTGAAAGAAAAAGTTGTTGATGTTGAACTACCAATGGAACAATTCAAAGTTTTCAAAAACTCAACATATGAAGTTGGTGAATGTTTAAAAAGGTTTTACAAGAGAAGAGTGAATCTTGACAACTAAAAATGGGTTGTTAAGAAGTCTAAGGTGAAATCTGGCAATGAATTTGATTCCATAAAGTCAGAGGAGCCACAGGTTGTTCAAAAAGAAGAAAAATCAGTTCCGCTAATGGATGATGAGAACTTTCCACCATTGCGGACTGAAAATTTTAAACAAAAAGTTGGTAAGATTGAGATTTCAAATCAATTCTATTCTGAAAAGAAAGAATTTTATGTTGAAAAAGTTTTTAATGGAAATGTGAAAAAGATTTTTGGAAAGATGGTTGATGGAAAGGTGAAAGGGGTAAAAGATTTTTATGAAACAAAGAAGTCAACTTACACCCCGAGTGAAGCTCAAGAGGTCACATCCAAGTTTGGTCAGGCTTGGATGGCAGTTTTTCATAAATAAAATCCTGACCTGCAGGAACTCCCAGGTTGGTAATTGTGGAGTAGGAATCGGCAATTTTCTTGAGAAATTCACAGGTTGGTAATCGTGATATTTCGATCTTCAAGTGGTTAATCAGGGACATTAAGTTGTACTTGATTTTCTACAAGTGGAAGTTGATGATAGAATCTAATATTGTTAGATTTTTCCAAATGGTTGAAAGAGCAATGTGATGAACCCCTAACTTACAAGTGGTTTACGAAATCAAAAAAACTAATTTTCTGGAAAAACCATTTTGATTAAAACAAACTTAAGTGTTTTGAAATCATAATGGGAAAATAGTTTGTTGTAAGGGGGAGTTCAGATTGTTTAAGCCAAGTGGATGGCGAATTGAGGCAACTCACATCAGGTTGTCATTTCTTGTACAGTTTGTTTTCAAATTTCTTTAAATGTGTTTGAATTTTAGGGGGAGTTGGAATTTCAGAAAATCCAAAAACGTTAGAAAATTTGAAAAAGCTAAAAACATGATAAAGTTCAAAAACGAGTTTTGTTGTGAAAAATAGGAAATGATAGTACATCAGTGCGTGCACTATCACAACACGCTAAAGAATTGAAAAGTCAAAAGTAATAAACGGTCTCACTGAGGATGTGTCAGTAGATTTTTACTCATTCAGTAGATTGTTTTCGAGATATAAACCTAAATATCATACTTACTTATCTCGTGGGGAACATCTCTCGGATATATGGATAACCCCCGAAATCTTGTTTAAAGGGCTTTTTATTTCTGACATACTAGGTCTTTGTGCGTGGGGATATCTGGGGTATTATACCTGGACTTCTGATTTTGCGGGAGCAATAGCCTAGTGCTTGTATAATACTTTGCATAGCTTTAATCTTAAAGCCAGCCCTTAGTACAAAAAATGATGAAACATTGAAAAATGCTAATCATGTGATGTTGAAGAAAAGATTCCTAAACGGGACACACCTAAAGACGAGCCATCATCTCTCTGCATGAACGGAAGTTCTGACCTGAGCTCTAATGGCCTCGCATTTACCTGTTTACAGATATCATTAGTGTACACTCACCTGTAAGACTGAATATAGAAGTCTGGATATGGGAGTATATTCTGAGGTGGAACACGCGAATAAGTTTAAGTGCTTAAAACACTAATCTCGTATCTCGAAACAGTTGAACTTTGTGTGAAAATTTAAGTGGACCAGTATACTGACAATCTAGGTGAATTGTTTAGAACTTAAAATGAAATAAGCTTAACGGTGTCAGTGATTTGTCTCATAATCTGATATGATCCTCTTACACAAACTCACAAAATATTGTTTGTAAATATGTCTTTATTGCATCCTGTTAAAAACAAAATTCAAAAAGGTTTTAAGTGTGTTTTAGCATAAAATTTTAAAAAATTCAGAAAGATTTCATTTCATCTTATTTTCGACAACTGATGTTGAAAAGCTGATTTTCAAAATTCCAAGTGCTGAACATAATGGACAATCTGTGAGGGGGAGTTTGTTTGAAAAAGAAAAGGATTTGAAAGTGTGTCTGCTTGATGGGAGTATGTGCAAATCTTTTGAAATTGGAGATATGTGCTAAGACAATGTGTAATGATATAATTAATTATTTAAAAATATGTTGCTACCTAATTAGGCCACGTTAATAATACACCCTTCTTAGTTCTTCAAATTCCCTTTGCGAATCAAAACCAAAGAATCATTCACATTCAACAAAAAAGTTAACATCTTTAATTTTTGTGCAATCGATTCAAGCATATGCTTTTTTCATATTTAACTTTTTTTTTCCTCCCTTAATCGCAATTAGGATAACAATTCTGATCCAGTCGCTTATATGTAAGCCATTACCTTTTTTAATTAGGCATTAAACTAAAGCATTTTTGCGTCTACTAATAAAACTTTCATAATCAACAACCCGCCGCAACGCGCGGGGTGGCGTCAACTCGTTATATATATTATGTAACAAAATATGTATAATGTCATGAAAACGGAAAGTAAAGTTATACACATATGCTTCACCCCAAAACATTTGAAAAACGTAAAATAGGGGAACTATGTACTCACATTTGGGTGCGTTTTTATGTGTTAACACAATCCCTCGAATTTGTCTATTCGTCCTAAATTAAGTAAGAACGATTTAGTAATCAAAAACTCACAAAATACCTAAGTTTCTCCGATACTTAGAATTTTCACATAACTTTGAGATTTTCTCGAAAAGTTACTATTTTTTATTATGTTGGTGTATATATATATATATAAATATATATATATATATATGAGTTCATATCTAGATTTTAAGAACTTTGTGACCTGAACGATTTTATTGGTGACCCTCATCATGTTATAAGCAATATATTTACGATTTGCGCGTCGTAATATATATACTCAAACATGACATACAAACAATAATGTAATACACATAATCTTGTCAAGTACTAACATGTCATCATACACATATTATAAATCACATAACACATTGTAAAACATAAAGTTTACCCATGAACAATCCATTCTAGTGTATATTGAAAAACGCGTATTTTTGTGATTCGGTAACGTTTTTGGGCGCCAGAAGTCACGTATGACTATCCAAACACCAATTAAAGTTAATATAAGTTAAAATACTTATTTTTATACCAAAAATATCAGTTTAGTTACTGATCTATAGCAGTTTTATAAAAATCTTCTGAAATGCCGATTTTTAACCGTTTTACCGCATAGTTTTCCGTCAAACGTTTCCATAACCATCCTAAATCGTAACAACTTGATATTTTAACATAATCCACGTTATTTACTAAATAAAATAGTGGTTTACTCATGATAGTGGAGGTATCACATAAACCACATAAATCATACAAATTTTACATATTTTACCACTTTCTAAGCTACACGTACAACATGCAAAGCTACCAAACCTATGACAAAGTTTCATGCCATTATAATACACCAAATAACATTATTTTTAATGTTTATATTCTGATTAAAATCATATTTGTCATAACAAAACATTTTCATCATTTCTTGAGCATTTAATCAACATGCATGCTTATGTACAAGTATCTAACCAACATATTATTATCATCATCCATGAGTTTAAATGTATTAAAACACACATTTATTTCATTCTCATATAATCTAAAACATCATGTTCATCTAATCATTTATATCATCATCACAAGATGCATGCATGTATGATTTATGAACTAGTGAACAAAACTCATGTGCATGCATACATATATGCATATACACGACACACATATATATATACTTACATACTTTCAAATACCCTTTTAATATATTCATCTTCAATCATATGAACTTACATAAATACTCTTTTTTTATCATGCATGCACTAATCTTCCAATAATCACATCAATCAAGATTTAACAAGAATCAAAACACATCCTCTATAATGTATATACATACATTCTCGGCCACATGCACATATATATATATACACTTCCATTTTTATTTTGTTTAAAATCCCATTTGTTTTAGTTTTCAAGTTTGTGAAATATTCCAAGAACCTTGAGAAACTTCTATCATCATCATGATCATCAAAATGTGTAACACCCTTACTATTATAAAAGGGTTTTTTTGTACTAACAACGACAATTAAATGTGTACTTACGAATACACATTGTCACACCCCGATATTTCCACGTATTACCGATGGGCCTGGTGGGGAGTATCGTGACGTAGTTGATATCATCATAGTCAAACAACACAAATTTAAATTCACAGCGGAAGCAAAAGATAGATAGATTCATTTCAACCGAATATATTGTAATATTAAGTATCACAAAGTAGTTGAAACAGATCCACAGGTGGATCAAAATAAAGAGGAAACTTTGTTCAACAGACTTAATGCATCCAAGCTTGCGAGACTCTCATTGATGCTAAGGAGAGGCCAGCCTATTACGAGTAGTATCTGCACTTAGCCTTTTTGGGAAAATACGTCAGTTTACACTAGTAAATACAATTTAACTGACTCATTTTGAAAATATTTAAAAATTGATTTAAATGCACATGGCACAAAAGATATTATAACTTGGGATAATTATTTGTATATAATCTTGTAAAAGAATTACATGTTTGTTATGCATTCAGTTGCCTGGTTCATGCCGGGTTAAAGATTAATAGACACACCACATGGTATAGTCCCGCGTCGAGTTATTCTCGTAACCGGCGGTTATACCTTATTAAATTATAAATGCACTGACGGGTGTACGCCTACACCCGTGTGCTAAGGTCGTGGCCATTCTATGAATGATGCCAAGGCTATCCGGGACATGGTTATTAAACCCCCAAAGGCGTTAAGCAAACAAAACCAAATTTTTAAACGGGTCATCTTGATAATATTTATCTACCAAACGATTAAAGTCAAATGCCCGACCAAGCGGTATTTTATATACCGTACCCCAAGCCCGTATAAGGGAAAATAAGTTAAAAGTATTTACCTTTGCAAGTAATAATCACAATAAGCAAGTGCACGTAGCTTTTACCGGGTCTCCTATTCTGGAACGAAGGTTTAAAATAACCCATTAGATTTCTAACGGGTCTTTAACTTAGCCTAAGGTTAGACCGGTTAGTTTTAAAGAAAGATACGGTTCAAATGCATGATAAAGCGAAGACCGGTTTAGAATGTGGTTTTGACCCGACAACCTTGTATGCTTGCTTAATATGGGTAACTTAAACACATTCTGGATTTTGAGACAAAAATGATATGGTTTGACCCGTTTCGGCTAATATATGCAAACTAGTTACATAAGCCGATCCGAACGCGCAAATTGCGTAACGAGTAACCAAATGAATCATATACAAGTTTTCTAAGTTAATATGCCTTAACTATGTTGTGACATCAGTAAGATATCTTCTATCATACCCAAAATGATTTTAAACTCAAACCATGCCCCATAAGGGCATTTTGGTCATTTTAAAAGTTATAAAAGGGTTTAATTAGTAATCTGAGTTATAGGTCTGATTTAATCAGTGAATATATTTAATTTAGTTAGTTATAATAGTAAGGTATCATCTATATATGAAATTTATTAATTATAACCATACTATGCACCGTAGGGGCATTTTGGTAATTTCACATAAACCTATAAGGTCAAAACTGGAAATCTGAGTTTAAAGCTTTTGCTTACTGTTAAAGAATAAAAATTTACTGAATATATCAGTAGGCATTAATCCTTATATGTTTAAAATAGTTTTGATACATACTATGCGTTAAAACGCTTAAAAAGGCGATTTGGAGCCATTTCTGGGTTTTCAAAAGAAAGCTGATATTTTTATTATTCCAGAAGGCTCAAAATAATTTTTTTATCATATTAGGTCAGTAGAAAAAGGTTTGGTATCAAAAGGATTTGTAAAACTCATTTTATAGCCCAAAAGGGCAAAACAGGCAATAACCGAATTAAGCTTAGAACTCTAAGTTATGCTCAGCCTAAAAATAATAAAAATTCCCAAAACATCCCAAAATATTATGTTACATCAGTGGGTAAAAAGTTTGGTATTAAAAATTGGGTTTAGATAGGATATATGCTAGTTACGCCATTTAATTAGTAAAAAGCTTCTTATTTACGCTAATGAGCATAACTCCTAATCTAGACCTCAAACTGATGTTAAATTTTAGGTACAAGTTTCTAAATTAGTAACTAATGTGTCCGCTCTTTTACATTTTCAAAAATCACATTTTAAGGTCATATGGGCACAATAGTCAACACTTAAGCAATTAACAGAAACATGCATGTGAATCGGATAACTAATGAATCAAGTGGTATAATCATAGAGGGTTATACTAACATGAAACCTAGTCCTAAATAAGCTCTAAGGCATTTCTAAACTATGCTCAAATGGGTCAGAACTGAAAGTCAAAGCAGAAGTCAAACTATGCGACTTTCGGTCCCGAACCGAGCCTAAACTGAAAATTGTCGGGGTGAACATGTTTAGACATGTTCCTACATCAATTACCAAGTTATATTAATGATAAAATAGGTTGCGTGGATCCTACATTGCTAATTATGCATTAATTTAAAATAAGCTTTCTGTTGACTTTTTAAAGTTAACTTTGACCCGACAATTGACCTAGTTAGAGTGGGAATCAGAGAGTATCCTTGTAAGGGTTTATTACCCACATAATTACCCACTCATAGGTATTTTTAATTCGAGATTTGACTGGACAATTATTGATTAATCTCGAAGTCAAACCTTAATTACGATGGTTTGACTTTAAGCTAATTAACTAAGCTAAACTGAATTAAAGAGGATTAAGGACACTTACAAGAGTCCTAAGTATGATTAGGGATCCTAAGAAAGCTTGTTGCTGATCAGAGAAGCTCCAGAATAATACTTCAAGTGAGTTTGAATGAGCAAGTTTTTAGTGTTGCAACTTCAAGTCCTTATATAGTGAACAAAATTGCATGAGATCCTTACAACTAAGTCTAGGACTGATCCCAGATGTAACCATGTGTCCCTATAATGCCAAAACCAGTTGCCAAACTCCTGAATTCGAAAACCACTTATGTAAGGCGATGCAACAGGCTGAACAGGCATCTGTCCATTTTCTGCTACCAGCGACTGTCTTACGGACCGTATGCCCTTGGCCTTGCGTTCGTAACCGACCTTGGATTACATCGCCCAGTTGCAGTGCTTGCGGACCGTAAGCCCAAGGCCATACGGTCCGTATCCGATGACCAGAACACAAAAACTTGTAATCTTTCAAGCCTTGACCATGCAACTTTGAAATTCTCGAATCTTATGCTTTCTTTTCAGTGTAGGGACCATGGCATCAGGCTTTGCATGTCTTTGCCATGCACAATTGCCATCTTGGATTCTTGTGGGAATGTCTTGAACATGATTTCATAGAAAGCACCCATAATATCCATTTCCTTGAGTTATTAATCATTTATTCCTAAGGGTAACCAGATTTGTAATTTATATAAATCAGATGTTTATATATTAAGGTTTAGGATTTATAATTAGGCCGCTCAGAGGTATTTATTAACATGTCGGCACTTTTAAATCCTACCATATATCTTTTAACTTGATCCGGTTTTCCTGACACGTGTATTTTACATGACACGTGTCTTTATTTTATTGGGTATGATTTTACGAGGTGTTACATCCTCACCCCCTTAAAAGAAATCTTGACCTCGAGATTTATTGGAACAAATTAGGATACTTTTCTTTCATGGTGGACTCTAACTCCCAGATATATTCGGGACCTCTGCGGGCATCCCATTTTACCTTGACAATTGGCACATGCTTCCTTCGAAGCTTCTTAACCTGTCGATCCTCAATCGACAAAGGTTTTTCCACAAATTTCAAGCTCTCATCTATGTGCACATCTGTATGTGGTATGACTAGCTATTCATCAGCCAGACATTTCTTCAGATTGCAGATGTGGAATACATTGTGAATACCACTGAGCTCTTCAGGTAAGTGTAACTTATAAGCCACTGTTCCTACACATTCGATGATCTTGAATGGTCCTATATATCTTGGTCTTAACTTACCTTTCTTACCAAATCGCATCACCCTTTTCCAGGGTGATATTTTAAGCAAAACTTTATCACCAACCTCGAACTTGAGAGGTTTTCGCCTTTTATCAGCCCTGGCAGCTTTCAGGCGGTCACGAATCTGGACAATCTTGTCCGTCGTTTCAAAGACTAAGTCAGGTGCTGATAACTGAGCTTCTCCTACTTCTGCCCAACAAATAGGCGTTCTGCATTTTCTACCATATAATGCCTCAAAGGGCGCAGCCTGAATGCTCGTATGGTAGCTATTGTTATAGGAGAACTCGACCAACGGCAGGTGGTTATCCCAACTACCACCTAAATCAATCACACATGCACGAAGCATGTCTTCCAAAGTTTGGATGGTACGCTCACTCTGCCCGTCCGTCTGAGGATGGTAAGCCGTGCTGAAATTTAAGCGCGTGCCCAAACATTGTTGGAAACTTTTCCAAAAATATAATGTGTATCTAGTATCCCTGTTAGAGATAATAGACACGGTACGCCATGCAAAGATACAATCTTGTCTACGTACAGTTGGGCTAAAATGTCAGAGCTATAAGTCTCCTTAATGGGTAGGAAATGTGCTGACATAGTCAGTCTATCTACTACCACCCATATAGTATCATTCCCTTTCTTTGTCTTTGGCAACTTGGTGATGAAATCCATTGTCGCCATTTCCCACTTCCAAGTGGGGATTTCAGGCTGTTGTAGCAAACCTGACGGCTTTTGATGTTCAGCTTTGACTTGCGCACACGTCAAACATTTAGCTACATAGGCAGCTATAGACTTTTTCAAGCCTATCCACCAATAGTTTTCCTTCAGATCCTGGTACATCTTATCAGCTCCATGATGAACGGAATATTTGGAACTATGGGCTTCCTGGAGGATAACTTCCCGAAGTCCTCCATAAACTAGAACCCATATTCGTCCATTTAACCTTAGGATTCCGTCCTTGGCATAGGATAACTGTTCTTCAGTTACTCCTAGCCTTTCATCGGGATAGTTAGCTTCCAATACAGCTTCCTTTTGCGCAGCTAACAACCTTTCATTCAAACTATTCTTTATCTCAATGCTCTTGGCATTGGTTCTTATACGCTTTACTCTCTCCTTCCTACTTAAAGCATCGGCAACCACATTTGCCTTGCCTGGATGGTATCTTATCTCACAATCATAATCATTCAAAGTTTCCATCCAATGTCGCTGCCTCATGTTTAAATCCTTCTGATTAAACAAGTATTGAAGGCTTTTGTGATCAGAATAGATCACACACTTGGTTCCATACAAACAATGCCTCCACAGCTTTAGTGCGAAGACAACGACACCCAACTCTAAATCAAGGGTGGTGTAATTCTTCTCGTGCACCTTTAACTGTCGTGAAGCATAGGCAATGACCTTGCCTTTCTGCATAAGCATACATCCCATACCGGTGTGTGATGCATCACAATACACTACAAACTCATCAATTCCTTTAGGAAACGTCAGCACTGGAGCATTGCTGAACTTCTGCTTCAAAATATCAAAGGATTCTTGCTGCTTAGGCCCCCAATCAAACTTACTATTCTTGCGAGTGAGTAAAGTCAGAGGTGCTGCAATTCTTGAGAAGTTTTCAATAAATCGCCTGTAGTATCCTGCCAGTCCTAGAAAACAACGAATCTCCGTAGGCGTCTTTGGCTCTTGACAGTTCATAATAGCTTCAATTTTAGCGGGATCTACTTGGATACAACGCTCACTAACAACATGTCCAAGGAATTGGACTTCACGAAGCCAAAATTCACACTTTGAAAATTTGGCATAGAGCTTTTCTTGATGAAGCAGTTTCAGAATGCAACGGAGATGTTTCTCGTGGTCAGCTTGGCTCTTCAAGTAGATGAGGATGTCATCGATGAAGACGATGACAAATTTATCCAGATAAGGCTTGCAGACGCGATTCATGAGATCCATGAATGCGGTAGGTGCATTAGTGAGCCCAAAAGGCATCACTAGGAACTCGTAATGACCATAATGAGTCCTAAATGCAGTCTTGTGTACATCTTCATCTTTAACCTTCAATTGATGATAGCCTGACCTCAAATCGATCTTAGAGAAGTAGCTCGCCCCTTGCAATTAATCGAACAGATCGTCAATCCTGGGCAAAGGATACCTGTTCTTGATAGTGACCTTGTTAAGCTCACGGTAATCAATGCACAGACGCATCGATCCATCTTTCTTTTTGACAAACAAAATTGGCGCTCCCCATGGAGACGAACTAGGTCTAATGAAACCTTTAGCTAGTAAATCATCTAACTGCATCCTCAATTCCTTCATCTCTGTTGGGCTTCTACTCATCCATGGTTACTTGTGCCATATAAAAGACACAACCCTTCTTCAGACATCTGGATGCTTTGAGCATAGTCACCTGCTCAGGAAATCCATACTGGGTATCTCCCTGAATGGTAAGTTACTCACCAGACGGAGTCTTAATCACCACTTGCTTCTTGTTGCAGACGATCTGGGCTTGGTTATGCGATAACCAATCCATGCCTATCACTATATCAAAACCGGCTAGCTTAAAGGGAAGTAGGGACAAAGGAAAAGAGTGGTTCCTAATGGATAGGAAACATCCATCTAACACGGCCGAGGCTGTCTCTATGGTGCAATCGGCTAGTTCAACCTCATATTTC